>NW_022436943.1:56584572-56716723 GCF_009761245.1 Sapajus apella | reverse complement strand
TTGAGACAGAGTCTCACTCTATTGTCCAGGCTGGAGTGCAATGACACAATCTTGGCTCATTGCAACCTCCACCTCCTGGGTTCGAGTGATTCTCCTGCCCTCAGCCTCCTGAGTAGCTGGGACTACAGGTGTGTGCCACCATGCCCAGCTAATTTTTTTTTTTTTTTTGTAATTTTAGTAGAGACGGGGATCTCACTATGTTGGCCAGGCTGGTCTCGAACTCCTAACTGCAAGTGATCCACCCGCCTCAGCCTCCCAAAATGCTGGAATTATAGGCATGAGCCACTGTGCCTAGCCTGAGATGTTCTTTTTAATGCTGACTATAATCCCTAAAAGCTCGCTCGTAGTAGCCTCACTCTCAGGCCTGGAAATAAAGCCTTGGAGACACTAAACCATCGTTAATGTCAGAGTTTACCCATTTAGAAGATGCTAGAAGAGGGATCCTGATCCGGCTCAGCTCGCTGAAGCTTTATGCAGGATTTTGCATCTGTTAAACACTCATCCTGTCTTCATTTTCCTCTCTTCTCTCCAAGAGTTGCCCACTCAGCATGTCCCTGAAGGCTCAGATGGGAGGAGGACTCACTTGTCACCCTCAACTTCTGTCATTTTCTGTCCCAAAGCTGAAAGGCTCTTGGGGGAAATCAGGTCATCAGTGTTTCCATGTCCACAGGCACAACCAGTCTGACCACTATTCAACTAAATGGACCCAGTGTTCATCAGGAAATGACTGCAGAGGACCTGTACCGATGGAAGAGACGGCTGAGCTGGGATTCAGTCAATACATCCTGAAGAACTGGTCGGTTCTGTCGTGACAGGGGAGTTTACTGTGGGGGAAAGGCTGCGAGACCCAGGGTTGGAGGACCTGGCTTCCCACTCTGGCCATGCCACCTGGTTTGCTCAGCTGTGTAACTCTGCTTTCTCGCTGTGAAATGGTGTCAGTGGGGCCTTAGTGACCAAAACTTAGTGACCTTGTAGAGTCAAAATTTACAGGCATTCAAATTACTATGACTCTGCTTAGCCTGCACAGATTATTCACAGGGTGCATCGCAGTTTGTAAAGCTTGTTCACACATATGGCAGTGTTGGGATGTGTTGTCAGTTTCACCAAACGTGGGTTCTTCAGGGTTCAGGAAGCTCCTCTTCGATGGCCCCATGGTCTCACTGTCATCTTCATACCACTCCCTTTGAAAACTTGCAAATTGCCATTGCCCTCAAAAGCCAGTTCAAATGCCACCTGCTCTGGCGAGCCTCACATCCTCCCTTGGACTGTCTGGTCCTCTTTCCTCTGGAGTTCCACAACTCACACTGACCTTGGTGCAGCATTTTCCAAGTTGTGTTGCAATTTAATCATCACTCATTCTCCCTGCTGGAGTAGGAGCACCACAAGAGCAAATGGCTCAGTTAACACCTGAGGTTGTGAAGAGTGGATGGATGGACGGATGGATGGATGGATGGGTACCCAGCTTCTTATTAGCTAAGCTTATTAGTTCATAGGCTTCTGTATCAGTTAACTTCCCTCCACTCCTGACTCCCTACGTCAGCTCAGTGCCACCCTCATGCTCATCATATAGCATATTTATGAGTCCTGTGTCCCCAGGACTATGTCAGGTATGAGGGACACGGAGGTGACCTGGAAAGGTAAGGCTCCTCCTGTCCTCCTGGAGTTTCTATTGTTCATGTACACAGTCAGGGCACTTCCCACACAGATGTTTTGATGTTCGTCGCTCCAAATCCCTACAAAGACCAGGACTATGTATGGCTCATCTTCATACCCCAGCACCCAGCTCAGTGTATGGTGGACATGAGTACTCATGAATGTTTGGGGGATGGATGGGTGGGTGAGAGGAAAGACATTCACCACAAGCCAGGTTCCTTTGCCTGCCCCTATTTCTGGGTTCTATCCAGGACCCAGGAGTGAACTGTAAACATATCTCCTAACATTCCAGAATCGCAGGCAGCACGCTGAGCAATGAATGCTTTTATTCTTAAGCTATTCATGCTCAAGACGGGGCTACTGGTAAAGTTTGCATGAGTGTTTGTGGGTGCCCCTGCTCCCCGACACATATTTATTTATACTTATCACCAGTTCATTTGCAAAACATGGAACAGGGTCCTGTAGTCAAAACCTACTTTAGTGAAGATTCAGAAATCAAAATAAGGATTAGTAGTTGTGTCTGACATGCTGGGACCACTTCAACGATCTGTCTTTACACACGCATGCGCACACACACACACACACACACACACACACACAAACACATGTCTGTATGCACGTATACCCCATTTGGAAACAGTCCTCACATTATGGCTCGAGACAAACATAAATTAATGCAAAGAAAATAAAACAGAAATCTGCCTTGTGCTTTTCTCAGAACTGCCCGGAAGCCACTGATGTAACCAGGCAGCGGGGCGGGGAGCAGACAGGCCTGAAGTCTGCTTGGCCACCCGCTGGCTGCATCAACCTGGGCAAATCAGTTCTCCTCTTTGAGCCTCAGTCTTCTCACATACAAATCAGTGTAGGAGTAGAACAGAAAACCACATTTTACCTACTTGCCATCACTGATTTTTTGTGCAAAGAGGACAGGAGCCTAGATCTTTAAAATAGGCAGAGGAGGTCAGAAGCAGCAAGCAGCAGAGTGCACCAGAAGTCAAAGAGAGCTGTCGAGTGTCCAGTGAGCCATTACCGGGGCTTCGCTGCTGGCAAAAATGTAGGCTAATCTATGTCCTGTCTCTTTACAGCTTTGCTGCCTTAGGCATATCACTCCTCCTCTCTAGGCCTCTCCTTCTTCATCTGTAAAATGGAAATCATAATGATTTATCTGGCCTCAAGGTCTATACCTGCCAGCTGCCCTCCTCCTGCCTCTGTTTCCTGCCTCACATGTCTGGTTTCTGGTCTGCAATGGCCTGTGAACTTATGGTTTCCAGTTCAATAATGGTGTCCATGCTAAGCTTAGAAAAGGATACTGAAATGACTTTCCGTAATTTCCTCTTGAAAAAAAAAAAAAATGTAGGATCCTTCTCCCACCCCTGCAAAAGAAAAAAATATCGACAGGGAACATTGAAATTCTCACTTTTAGGTAATACGTCTCCTTCAGGTCCTCATACCATCACACCAAGCAAAGGACGAGTCCAGCCTCCCGATTGAACACGTGGGAAAACTGAAGCCCAAAAAGGGGAAAATGGCAGTTGTGGACCAGAATCTACATTTTCTGGGTCCTGGAGCTGTTGCCCATGCCTGTAATCCCAGCACTTCGGGAGGCTGAGGCGAGAGGATTGCCTGAGTCCAGAAGTTTGAGACCAGCCTGGGCAACATAGTGAGACAGGGTAGAGACAGAGTCTCTACAAATAACGAAAATTAGCCAGGTGTGGTGATGGGCACCTTAGTCCCAGCTACCCAGGAAGCTAAGGCTAGAGAATTGCCTGACCCCAGGAAGTTGAGGCTGCAATGAGCTGTGGTCGTGCCATAGCACTCGGCTTGAGTAACACAGTGAGACACCCTGTCTTTAAAAAAAAAAAGAAAAAAAAAATCTACATTTTCCAACAGACAAGTGTCTTTCTGTATCATCCTGTTGACTTTTCTTTCCACCAAGTTTCTCTCAAAGCTCATCTCCCATTGTGGAAACAAACTTCTTAATCCTGTTTTTTTAAAATCCTTATGATGTGGTCTAGGGATTAAGCTCTCTGACTTTGGAATCAGGCAGATGTTACTGTGCATCCTGGCTCTGTCATCCACCAGCTGCAGGATTCTGGGGGAGCCTCTCACCTTCTGACCCTGTTTTCCTATCAGTAAATGGGGCATGGTCACGCCTACCCCATAGATGATGGCGAGAATTTAATAAAATACAGTGTGGATAAAGTGCTTAGCGTGCAACTCAGCACACTAAAAGCAAACAGAAAAGGCAGTAGCAGTATGATTTTGTAGTTGGCGCTGGGTTAGGCACCAAGAGGCTTACAGGGAGGATATGGAGATTATCTCTCTCTTTGTGGGATTTATGATAAAGAGCTGAGATTTATAGTTAGGGATGAATGCTTAAAGGACAAGTGTCAGGGAAGATATAATTAAGTGATGATACATATGAGAGTGAGTAAAATGTATTGTAGGAGAAAAGAGAAGGGAACATGTATGGCGTTGACTTCCAACTGATATAGTAGGCATTTGACATCTTTTTACTTTCTTATTACAAATTTCACTTTAGGTTCTGATATCAGATGCTTCCTTATCTAATTGTCAAAGCAGTTGAGCTAGGCAGGGGAAGAGCATTTCCATCTTACAGAACAAGGCACACGGCTCAAAGAAACCAAGGGACTTGCCCAAACCACACAGTCGGATACATTTTTTCCATTAAGGTGAAATTCATAATGTAAAATTAACTGGCTGGGCACGGTGGCTTACACCTGTGATCCCAGCACTTTGGGAGGCTAAGGTGGGTGGATCACCTGAGGTCGGGACTTTGAGACCAGCCTGGCCAGCATGATGAAACCCCATCTCTAATAAAAATACAAAAAAATTAGTCGAGCATGATGGCATGTAGTCTGGGCCACTGGGAAGACTGAGGCAGTAGAATGGCTTGAACCTAGGAGGTGGAGGTTGTAGTGAGCCAAGATTGTGTCACTGTTCTCTAGCCTTGGCAACAGAATGAGACTCTGTCTTAAAAAAAAAAAAAAGAAAGAAAGAAAGAAAAAACCACTTGAAAGTGTAGTATAATTGATTAATATAAAATGAAGCATTTGAAAGTGTACAATTGATTAGTATAAAATTAGCTATTTAAAGTAGTGTTTAGTACATTCACAATGTTGTACAACCACAACCTCTATGTAGTTCTAAACACCTTCATTACTCCCAAAATAAAACCTCATACTCACTAAGCAGCGACTCCCTCTTCCCTCCTCCTGTAGTCCCTGATAACCAGCAATCTGTGTTCTGCCTCTGTGGATTGTGAATTATTGCTGTGCCTGGGTCTGTTTGAGTACCTGTTTTTATTCCTTTGTGTGTATATTTGGAGTGGAATTGCTGGGTCATATGATAATCCTTTGTTTAATTTTCTGAGGAACTGCCAAACAATTTCCCACTCTGGCATCACCCCTTTACATTTCTACCAGCCACATATGAGGGTTCCAATTTCTCCACATTCACGCCAATACTTGCTATTGTGTGTGAGTGAGTGTGTGTGTAGAGTGTGTGTGTTCATCCTATTGGAAGTAAAGTGGGATGGCATTGTGGTTTGAACTTGCACTTCCCTAATGCCTCATAATGTTGAGCATCTTTTCATGTGCTTATTGACCATTTGCACACCCTCTTTGGAGAAATGTCAGTTCAAGACCCTTGCCCATTTTTTAAAATGATTGTTTGTCTTTTCTGTTGTCGAAGTGTAGGGGTTCTTTATATATTTGGAATATTAGACACTTGCCAGAAAAATAATTTGCAAATACTACCTCTCCTTTTGGGGGTTGTCTTCTTACTTTCTCAATTGGGTTTTTTGATGCTCCAAAGTTTTTCATCTTGAAATCCACTCTGTCTGTGTCTCCTTAGTTGCTTGTGTGCCTCTGGTGTCCTCGGGGCTGATATTTAAACCCTGGCCCTCTGGCAACAGATCGAAGTCACTCCTGTTATAACCCAGCAGCCACTGACAGGGTCACAGGGGAGCTAGTGCCTGATGAACATTGAGTGGTGGGTCGTGAGGTCTGAGAGATCCGGGGCCAGAACCTGGGTGAACAGACAGTCCCAGGTGAGGGGTAGGGGCTCCCACAGCTGTTTCTTGCCTCTCAGCTGGAGGACAGGAAGTGGGGTGGTCCCCATTCTAGATGCTTCTATGGGGCTGCACAGGAGGGGCTTAGAAAGACCCTGCTCTTAGAAGAGGGCAAATGGGAGGCCGAGGTCAAGAGATCGAGACCATCCTGGTCAACATGGTGAAACCCCGTCTCTACTAAAAAAAAATACAAAAAATTAGCTGGGCATGGTGGCGCGTGCCTGTAATCCCAGCGACTCAGGAGGCTGGGGCAGGAGAATTGCCTGAACCCGGGAGGCAGAGGTTGCGGTGAGCCGAGATCGTGCCATTGCACTCCAGCCTGGGCAACAAGAGTGAAACTCCTCTCAAAAAAAAAAAAAAAAAAAAAAAAAAAAAAAAGAAGAGGGCAAATCTCCAAACAGAACCTTAGACGAAGGAAACTAGGGGCAACCATGAGGGATGCAGGTGACATCAAGGTAGAGGAAGGGAGGGACAATGTGAAGAAGAAAGAGGGGACTGTCTTGGGCTGAGGAAGGGATCAGAATAGATGTTGGGAAAATAACTGCTTTTTCCAGCTCTCAAGCACAGACTCAAAGGACTACCTGGGAAAAATAACAGATGTTTAGGGCTTCAGCCTATGGCCCCCAGGGCACCTTGGGGACGTGTGGAGTGCAGACTTGCCTTGGGCAGCTACAGGCTCAGACACAGGGATGTAGAGCACACCTGGACCACCTAGCTGCTGCCAGGTGTCTTCACACACATCATCTCATTTAACTCTCCTAGTTTTCTTCCTGTGGAATAAGTATTTATGTCTTGTACTTTACAAGTGAGGAAACTGAGATTCTGAGAACTGAAATAACTTGTCAAAGTCCCTATTATAGATAAGGCACAGATTCAGACCAAGATTTGGATTACTCTGACCCATAGCCTTGGACTCTCTGCTACAAGAGAGCCACAGACAAATCGACAGTGACCCTCAGTGAATCCTAGAGGTCATTTAAAAGCAGGGCAACGTCCACATACAATTGGCTTAGAAAGCCTTATTACTCAGCCAGGTATGGTGGCTCACGCCTAGAATCCTAGCACTTTTGGAGGCTGAGGAGAGCAGATCGCTTGAGGTCAGGCATTCAAGACCAGCCTGGCCAACATGCCAAAACCCCATCTCTACTAAAAACACAAAAAATTAGCCAGGTGTGGTGGTGCACACCTGGTATCCCAGCTACTCGGGAGGCTGAGGCAGGAGAACTGCTTGGACCTGGGAGAGGGAGGTTGCAGCGAGCTGAGGTTGTGCCACTGCACTCCAACCCAGGCGACAGAACATAACTCTATCTCAAGAAAAAAAAAAAAAAAGCCTCATTACTCAAAGTATGATCGGTAGACCAGCTGCATTGTGGGCCTTGGGAGCTGGTTAGAAATGCATAATCAGGTCCATGCTAGGCCAACTGAATGAGCAACTGCATTTGACAAGACCCCTGGGTGATATGTGTGCGCACACATTTTAGGGAGTATGAGTCTATGGGGTGTCAGTTTAGACTTTTAAGAACTTTTGTTTTTAGAAATAAGGATATTAATAACAGTAATCATCGTAATTGGGCTTGGCATCTGGATCCAACCACAGACTACTCCAGACTTTCAAAAATATCATCGGAAGGGAAAAGCTTATAAACTGCTTTGCTTATCAGCCAATGGCTGATCTCAGTTCCTTTGGCAAGACAAAATGTTCTGCTCTCCCAATGAGATCAATATTACACTTCTGGTAGTATATTTATTTAGTTATCATTTCTGACATATATTATATAAAACACCCTCTTCTTTCTGCTATCCCTGGTTTATTTGAATTTCTGTCTTAGATTGACCCTAAACCCCACGAAAGCTTATGCAACAACCCAAATGGCATCTCCTCCAAAGTCCTCTCTGCCCCCTGCAGTGGCCTTGACTCCATGCCCTCATCCCACAGGCGTGACAGCTGTGTGCAGCCTCTGATTCTCTAGGCAACTTTGGGACCCAGAACTGGCTTTGTCCTTGATGTCTTCTATTCTTTGAGGATTTTCTGAACTTGACGAAGGTCCTTTTCAGACCCTCGTTTTCAACTTTGTCTGGCTTGGAAACTCGTAGGGAGAAAAGGCGCCTGGCTCAGAATCTAAGTAGGAGATACTGAACAGCATCTTCCCCCCGTATCTAGATGGGCAACAGGGTGGGCCAGCTGGTAGATCAGGACCAAGCATAGGATCAGCTCTGCCTCTTATTAGGTGACATTGGGTAAATTACTCATTCTCTCTCAGCCTTTCTGGCCTCATCTATAAAATGAAGTCATGATGCCAACCTCTGGAGATTAAATTAGATAATGCAAGCAAAATACTGGACACTATGCCTGTTATGGACTGAATGTTCATGCCCCACCCCCAAATCCTTGTGTTGGAATCCTAACCTCCAAAGTGATCGTACTAAATGGTGGGGCCTTTGGGAGGTGATTAGGTCATGAGGGTGGAGCCCTTATGAATGACATTAGTGCACTTATAAGAAGAAAGTCCGTAGAGCTCTCCTGTGCCTTCCATCTTCTAAGGACATAAGGGCAAAGAAGTCTTAGGAACCAGGAAGTAGTCACTCATCAGACACCAAATCTGCCAGTGTCTTCGTCTTGGACTTCACAGTCTCCAGAACTGTGAGAAATAAATGTTTGTTGTTTAAGCCACCCCACCTGTGATGTTTCTGTTATTGCACCCAACCTACGCCAATGTCTGTCACACACAGATGTTAAATAAGAGGCGCTTGTACCTTCATTAGAGAGTAAATCATTGGGGGATCGTGTCTACCAATACTGTGAGTCTCTCAACTTTTAAAAACAAAACAATAAAAAAAGTTAGTGTGCTTCCTGCATAAAATTTAACAATGATGACTGAAAATGAAAAAGATCAGTGACTCCTTTAGACACTTAATGCAACTTCTAACACACAGCGTATGCAGGGTTGGCAAATGGCAGTGCAGAAACCAAAATCACCCATGGCATAGATGGATATTTTAATGATCCACAAACTAAGAATGAATTTTACATTGTTAAAGAATTGTTTGTATATGAATATATATATATGTATATATATATATGTGTGTATGTATATACACACATATATACATATATACATATACATATATATATATACATATATACATATATATATATATATATATATGCAGCAGAGACCATATGTGGGCAATGAAGCCTAAATTACTATCTTTCCTTTGCAGAAAATTTTTACTAACCCCAGATTAGAGAATAAATGTAAGAAGGGTCCACCCATATCACGGGTACACATACTGGGAGCCTTCATGGGTAAATGTATTTAGTCTTCACACTAACCCAGGAAGACACCCACTACTGTCCCATTTTACAGCAGATGAGAAAAACTGGGCCTTAGGAAGTATAAGTAACTTGACCAGGGTCACAAAACTAAGGACCGGCTGAGCCTGGATTGAGTGCCAGTGCTTTAAGCAAATCACCTTATTGTAGGTCCTCTGAGTTGACTCCACAAAGAATCAAAACCTAGAAAGGAATCTCCACTAATGCCAAGGGTCCCCTCTACACACGGAGGGAGATCCAAGCCTGTGGTCTCATCAGGGAGGCTGAGGTCAGACAGGTCCAGAGTGAAAATGGTCTGCCTGGGTCAATGCAGGAGCCAAGAGCAGGGAGGGAGCTGGGAGCTGCTGCCACGGGCGGGATGCCCCCATGCTGGGCTGGGGCTTGTGTTGAGTCAACTCAATTATCAGTGGTGGGGCCCCAACCACATGCTAGGTGTGGTCGCAAGTGCTAAGAGAATGCAAAGATGGGGAAGATCTACTTCCTGCTCTGCAAGGTCAAGCTAGTGGATGGAGAGTAGGCTGCAGAGATCAGGCCCTGGCACCACACGCTACAGCTCAAATATGACAGAGGAAGCATCGGTGAGTTCACTTGGAGGGGGTTCCGTTTTCTCTTTTCTCTCTCCCTCTATCCCTTCTTTCCTTCCTTCCTCCTTTTCTCCTGGTCTGCCTCCCTCCCTTCTGCTGTGTTTGGTATCGAAAGAAACATAAAGAAGCAGCAGGCACATTCTTCGTCCGCACAAGCTTGTGAGATGCTAAGGAGAAACATGGAGCAGAAGTCCACAACAGCACGGCAGAGGTGTGTGCAGGCATGGGGGAGGCTAGAGGGGCCAGCAGATGGGACACGCTCCCACAGAGCTTGTCAGGCATTGTCAGGAAGAATTTACCAACAAGGCCCCATCTTATCTGGATCTTAAAGTGGCACAGTCAGAGCAAGGAATCAAACAATGCAAAGGTACTGAAGCAACAGCCAGCTCTGTGTGGGCCATTGCAAACAGTTCTGCAGGGCGCGCACCATCCAAGGGGACAGTGAGTAAAGGCGAAACCCAGCCCACCCTCTCGTTACCAAATTGAGTGTCCTGGTGCAGCACTACCCTGCCCAAAGCAAGTGGGACTTCTCCAAAAGCAGCCACCGCATCCCAAGCTGTGTATCGCCAACAGATGCACCTTTTCCTAAATGCCTGAAGAATTTACATAAGCCAGCAATGCTCAGACTGTCTGCCTGAGGTATAGAGGGAGTCAAGCCTAAAGGATCTGGAGAATTAATTCATCTTGCCTTTAAAGCACACCAAAAGGAGAGAGCAAACATTGCTCGCCCTGTTTTACAGATGAGAAGGCTGAGGCTCCAGGAGGCAAACCAACCTGTTCAAGGCCCCACGGTCTGTTAGTGGCACCACTCGGAGAAGAATCACCCAACCCTTCCTCCTGGCAGTCCTCCCTCCCAGCCCTGCAGCCTCCGAGGGGGTTGCAAGAAATGCAGGAACTGGGACAGGGAGAGCTGACTCCAGAGCTCTGTCCTCAGCCTCTCAAATGATGACTGGGCCACAAGATGGTGTCATGTCTTTATGACTTCTTGGAAACTCAAATTCCCTGGGGTTGGAAGGCTGTCAAGTTCTTTATAAACGGCAATTATATTTATGACTACATTCAACACAGGCCTGGTGAAAATAGCAATAGCAACAAGAGCAGTAGTATTTTGTGGTAATTTTCTAGTCAACATCTATTTTCTAACATCGTGCTACATGTGAAGGACTTTTGTATCTCTGTAAGTGAGGAGTTAGAAAAAGAGTGTAAGGGACGGGGGTAATGTTTAAAGGAGCGAGGGAAAGGGAAAAAAGAGAGGGGCATGTATACTGAGAATTCTTCAAGTGTCTAGGCACGGTGGCTCATGTCTGTAATCCCAGCACTCTGGGAGGCCAGGATGGATCACCTGAGGTCAGAATTTCCAGAGTGGAGCATTGTAGGGTGCTAAGAATGTCACATAATGTGACTGATGTGAGATTTCTTTAATGTAGATACAGACACATATAAAAACGCATTGAGCAGTGAGCGCGGTGGCTCATGCCTGTAATCCCAGCACTTTAAAAGGCCGAGATGGGTGGATCACCTGAGGTTGGGAGTTTAAGACCAGCCTGACCAACATAGAGAAACACCGTCTCTACTAAAAATACAAAATTAGCAGGGCATGATAGCACCTGCCTGTAATCCCAACTACTTGGGAGGCTGAGGCAGGATAATCGCTTGAACCCAGGAGATGGAGGTTGCAGTGAGCCAAGATCATGCCATTGCACTCCAGACTGGGCAATAAGAGCAAAACTCCTTCTCAAAAAAAAAAAAAAGCATTTAGCTCTATGCTGAAGATTTGCGCACACTGTATCAGTCATACAAAGGAGAAAGGTCCCTGCCATGTGCCTTTCTACCATAGGCCATTTCATGCATCGTCAGTGCGCTCCTGTGTGGAATGACTGGTAGGTTTACAGAGGAGGGGACTCAGTTCTGCCACTGGAGCACACAAGCCCAGACAGTCCTGGAAAGTCTACTTCTTTACCTGAAAGTGGTTCGAGTTAAATTCGATACCATGGGATCATCTGTCCACCGTTGGTCAGGGTGGAGATGGGAGCACACCAGCCTCTGTCACCTTCCTCCCTGCCCCTGCCATGCCTACTCATCATGCTAATTGATGTGCATGCCATTGTCTGCTCATGAATGGGATGACAGGCTGGCTGTTGGAACAGAAGGGTGCACTCCATCCAGAGAGGCTTCATGCCCACTTCTCCCTGTGTCAGCTGCTTAAACGCATCAGGGAAGGACGGGCAGGTCTCCTTCTTCTCGCTTAGTGTAAAATACTCTGTTGCACACCTTTGTTAAGCCATCCTAAAACTGTTTAAAAACCCTAGCTAGAAGGCCAAGGCAAGCTTACTATTTCCATACTACTTAAAATTAGATACTTAAACCTGGAAAACCACTGTATATGGTGTGTGCGTGTGTGTGTGTGTGTGTGTGTGTGTGTGTGTGGTGTGTGAGTGTTTGTGAGAGACAGAGAAACAGAGAGAGAAGAGAGAGAGATGAATGCAGAAAGCAAACACCCCAGCCCCCCCACTGCCTTTTTCTGAGACAGAGTTTCACTCTGTTGCCCAGGCTGGAGTGCAATGGTGTGATCTTGGCTCACCACAACCTCTGCCTCCTGGGTTCAAGTGATTCTTCTGCCTCAGCCTCCCATGTAGCTGGGATTACAGGCATGCACCACCACACCCAGCTAATTTTGTATTTTTACTAGAGATGAGTTTTCTCCATGTTGGTCAGGCTGGTCTCGAACCCCTGACCTCAGGTGATCTGCCCGCCTCGGCCTCCCAAAGTGCTGGGATTACAGGCGTGAGCCACTGCGACCGTCCCCAGATCCCCCTCCTTAGAGATTGCCTAATTGTTTATTCTACTGAGCCGTTAGTCTGGTCAAAGGACATGGACAAACGTGTATTCATTTAAAATGCTCCTTAAGTGGCTAATTTGTGCAGGGGTTTGAAAGAACTGGTATGAGAAGCCCAGAAATTAGGGCAGTGCTGCGTGCCATTCATCAGCCCTGCCTGTGCCCACTTCAGCCTCATTGTGGATGGTAATTCAGTGTTTGTTGAACTGAGCAAGGAAAAGCTAAAAAACAATCGGTCTCAGCTGTGTTCTCCTAGAGATCAACCCAGGCATGCACACATCTAATCGAGTCAAATCCCAACCAACAAGTAATTGCTGAGCTGCTATTACGGACCAGAACATATTGTCTTCAGCTATTTCCTACTTTGTTCAACAGGCATTAGCTATTAAGTTCCTGTATATGTTGGAAACTAGGCTATGGGGCAGTCAGTCACTAAAGGGTAAAACCGGAAGCCTCACCGCAAATAACCCTAGAAGAGGACGGACAGACACACAACCTGATAAATGTAAGAGTGTGCTCACTCTCCAGGCATGTGCAGAGTGCAGAGAAGCACCTCGGCTGGGGGCATTTGGAAGGCAGACAGATACGTTACAACAAAGTAATCTCACTGCAAGTTCAGAAGTTCAAAAGAGGAAGGGGAAGAAAATGGGCACTGCCTAAACTCCTCTGTGTTCCTGGAACTGAGTTAGGGATTATCCACACAATGCCTAGTCACTCTTCGAAAAACCTTTGTAAAGAAAGGAGTTTTCCAGCCAGGCACAGTGGCTCATGCCAGTAATCCCAGCACTTTGGGAGGCTGAGGCGGCTGGATCACAAGGTCAGGAGTTCAAGACCAGCCTGGCCAACACGGTGAAACCCCGTCTCTACTAAAAACACACACACACACACACACACACACACACACACACACACACACTAGCCAGGCACGGTGGCGGGCAACTGTAATCCCAGCTACTCGGTAGGCTGAGGCAACAAATCACTTGGACCAGGGAAGCAGAGGTTGCAGTGAGCCAAGATCATGTCAGTGCACACCAGCCTGGGCAATAGAGTGAGACTCCATCTCAGAAAGGAAACAAAAAAGGAAGGGGTATTCCTCCTTCTGCACATAAGGATAGGGAGGCTCAGAGAGGTGAAGACAGCTGTTCAGGGTCACAGAATTAGAATGTAGCAGATTCAGGAGTCGGATTGTCATTTTCCTGACACAGGCAGAGGGGGCACAGTTGGGGAGGCTGGCTGGGTAGTGTATCCTACAAAGAGTTTGCACTTTGTCCTTCAGGCAAGATTGCAACTTGGCAGCACAGTGGCCAAATTAGGTCCTCGTGAGTCTTACAAAGCAATGAGGAGAAGCATAGGTGAATTCTAGAATGAATGCCTGCTCTGTGTTCGTAGTTCCACCTCCCACCAGCTGTGTGATGTGGCGCAAGTTACTGAACTTCTCTGGTCCTCGTTTATCTCCTCTGTAAAATAGAAATATTCATGACCAAACCTGTCTCCCAGGACTCTCTTGAGGGTTGCATGGGTCATACATGTCACCACACATTGAGAAATGCCTGGAATATAAGAAGTGCGTAAAAATGCTAACCATTCTGATAGACATGCAGAACCTTGCACGGTCTCTGGGAACTAAGAAGTGCTTAATAAATGACTATTATTCTTAGAACACATTTTATCAAAAATTACCAAATATCTTAAATAATGAGTTAACCTCTTTCACAATAAGGCAAAGAAGGGTTGTATTTGCTATCTACGGATGCTGTCTTCAAGCAGGGACATCAGGTTAAAAACTGAGTACATGGCTGGGTGAGGTGGCTTATGCTTGTAATCCCAACATTTAGGGAGACCCAGGCAAAAGGATAGCATGAGACGAGGAGTTTAAGATCAGCCTGGACAACATAGGAAGACTTCATCTCTATAAAAAAATAAAATAACAGTGCGGTGGCGCACACCTGTGGTCCCAGTGGTTGAGGAGGCTAAAGTGTGAGGATTGTTTCCGCCTGGGAGGTTGAGGCTGCAGTGAGCTGTGATTGCGTCACTGCCCTCCAGCCTGGGCAACTGAGTGAGACCCTCTCCCAGTAAATAAATAAATAAGCGTATAAAGCCTTTTTTAACGCCTCGGGTGTTAGAGAACAAAGAAAACTCATTTTCCTGACTCCCTGTGAACTTACACTTCCAGATGTCTATCGGGGATGTGAGGGAGTGAATAGCTATTTGCAAATGGCTCATACAGTTTGTCATGTGGGCTCCTTTTACGGTGGGCTTGGAAATAGCCAGCAGTTTCTTACTCTGAAATTCTGCTTGAAAAGAATCTCATGTCTCTGGAACAGCTAGATTTTTCTTTTGGCTCTACCTCCATTCCAACTCATTGTGTAATGTCAGGCATGCCCATTTAAAATTCATAATCTTTTCACATCTTTATAATAGTTCATGTAATAAATAGAAAAGTGATAGAAATTAAGAGACCTGTCCCAAATTACAGACAATTAGCCTAAGGGTGCGATTGGTATGAGAAAAATATACTAGACTGGAAACTCCTGGGCAGACCTGTGTGTCGAGAAGATTCTGCACTCTTCAGGGCAGGTGGAACAGACCCCCTTATTCCTAGGAGTCTACTCAGCTCCTCACAGCTTCTCCTGTCTCACCACCCTGGCCACCCCAGCTGTTGCTGTTCCACCCCAACTCTGCGTGGGCTCAGCACCCTCCCCCACCAGCACACACACCGTGACAGTCTTCTCAAGGGGTCCGTCTCTCTGGGGTTGCTGAGGTGAGGAACACCCGTCCCCCAGCCATGACCGTGCATCAGTAGCCTGGACGGGGCAGGAAAGGTCATGTCCATGGGGAGGACCTTGGGCTGATGGGAAGCAGGAACCAGTGGAGACATTCTTCTCCCTCCCTCCTCCCACCCGAGGTGTGGTAGTCCCCAAGCATCCTGGAAGACAGCCCAGGAGATAGAACAGTCAGTGCACTTGGCACCAAATGTGGCCAGCTTGGTAACATGGCCTTTCATTTGTCCCCCTCCTTCCCTGCCTGCCTCCTTCTCTCTCCCTCTACCCAGCTTCTCTGGGATCATTCTGTCTGGTAAAATAGCAGCATGTCAGGTTTGCATTAGCCTCGGCTTTCTGGGAAATGTTGGCTGAGACAGATTCTAAAAGAAAGTAATTTCTACTCTCCTTATTATTAATTGGGATGGCTAAAGAGAGGGAGGAAAGGAAGAAAGGTGGAGGAGAGACAGAAAGAGAGCCATTGACAGTCGGTGAACACTGAAGAGGCATGATGAGCATTACAGGAGTCGAGACCAGTTCAAGGCACAGAATTTGGACCCAGCTCCCTGGGTCTGCATTCCTCTTAATAATTCCAAACCTGCAATTAGGCAAGTTACTTGACCTCCACTTTCCTCATCAGCAAAGTGTGAATAATAACCCTAAACGTCATTGGCTTTCTGTGCATTTTTAAAAGTGCTAATAGTTGTAAAACACCTAGAACACTGTCTGATACATTGTAAGTATTATCTATGTCTTTATTAATGTACAAATCAACAAATAACTTCCCTAAATTTATAGGCAGGACTCTGAGGAAGCCAGTGAAATTCTGTGTGCCACAGTTTCTTCAGCAATATTATGACAGATCTGAAGTAGTAATCTTCAAGTATCTGCCGGTTCTGACCCTTGATATTCTAATGATAACCCAGGCACTAACATGAATTCAGCCCCTTTGTGGCTCAAGAGTGGTCTGAAGATCTTATATAGATGGTCTGAAGATTAGAAATATTATGCTATAATTAATCCTCACAAGAGCTCTGTGACATTGTGGTGAGTTCTGTATTTTAAGAAAGAGAAAAAGAAAGATCAGAGAGGTTAAGTAGCTTGCCTATGGTGCAGAGTGAACTGAAAGGTTAGCATATCAACTTGGATCTGAGGGAGTCAAAAGCCCTTCTTTGCAGTGCAGAGCCCACAGAGTCCCCTGATTAAGTAAGACTGGAGATACCTAAGCTTTGGTGTTGAAGATGTAAATAGTGAGGCTGGCGTTCTTGGCAATTTTTAAATTATTGAAGGGGTACTCTTCTGCATATTTGATAAATCACAATAAAAAGGGCGACCATTACCAAATGGTCTGGGGCAGATGTATGAAATGAGATGGATTAATATTTGTGCCGTGTTACAAGGGTCTGAATAAAGAATAAAACACAGGCTGGGTGCAGTGGATCATGCCTGTAACATTAGCAGGTTGGGAGGCTGAGACTGGAGGATCGCTGGAGGCCAGAAATTTGAAACCAGCCAGTGTGGACAACATAGGGAGACCCCATCTCTACATAAAATACAAAGGTAAGCGGCGCATGGTGGCACATGCCTGTAGTCCCAGCTACTCAGGAGGCCGAGGCAGGAAGATGCCCTGAAGCCAGGAGCCGGAGGCTGCAGTCCTGATTGAACCACTGTATATCTGCCCACATGACAGAGCAATACCCTGTCTCAAACAAAAAAAAAAAAAAAAAAGAAAAAAGATGAAACACAAACTCCAGAGGGAAAATACCATTTGGCTTAGAATCCACTTGTTTGTTTCCCTGCTTGCCACGCTGTGTGTTAAATCTGGCACATGGTAGGTACCCAGCCCAAGACTCCACGTGGCTGTTGCAGCTTCCCCAACAATTTTGGATAAATAAGTGAATTTTTTAATTAGTTTTTTTTTTTTGCAAGATGCTGTCTGTTTGTTATCATAAAACACTTCATATTTTATTAAAGAAACAATTGCATAAAATAAACAATATATAGTTTCTTTTCTCATCTTCATAGAAGAACATCCATGGAAGAATTTCAGAGCCTCTGACTTCCTCTGTAGGTCTGGAAGGGGATGATGCTAAGAGCTCACAGGTGCAGGGACTGAGCAAGAGAGCTGTGTACCCATAATGCCATCTCTCTGCCTTACATCTTGTTTCTGTGAGCATCCTATCACATTCCTTCAGTCCAAGCTAATGGCATTTGCTGTTTGTTTTGACACTGTCACACTGTCCCCAGGGTGGCATTGACAAGCTTTCTTTGCACCTTGGTATCACAGCACCAGATACATTGCTCACAGGTATCAGAATCATTTCACCTTGACACCAAACACTGGCATCTACAGATTTCGAGTAACAGGCTTCTGCTTCCAGGGAGAGCTCAGACAGTCCCTCATGTTGGGGCGAGCAGAACATGACAGCCCATCCATTTGGCTGAGATTGCCTTTTTATTTAAGGCCACAGTGGGCCTGCATTTACAGAGATATGCAAATACATGAGTGGATGAATTTGTCATTCTATTTAAATCAGGTTCATTTGAGCATCTTCTTAAGTCATTCACATTAGGCACTGCGAAACCAGCTGTAAAAAAAATAAGTAAATAAGACAGCCTGTGTCCTCATGGAGCATCCCTTTAAGAGGAGTTGCAGAAATCAGACCAATACTTACACCAGCTACAAGTCCAGCTAGAATAGTGCTCTACCAGCCAGGTCCACAGAAGAAAAGCACATCAGAGAGGAACAGTGTGTTCCGGAGAAGATTATGTTTGGGAAATATTTGAGACCACTGGGTCTGTGTCAAGGACCAGGTTGCCAGTCTGTTCTCAAGGAGGTCACATCTGCTGCGTGTAAAAACGGGGTTATGTACCTGGTGCAATGGGCAGTCGAGGAAGCCAGTCAACGCCAGGCCTGGAGAACTTAGGAATCGTTTCCAGGAAAGATAGCATGGAAGCTGAGGCTTGAGGACAAGTGGGCTTTGCCAATTGGCCAAGAGAGCAAGGAGGGAAGGAAGTGCATAAAGTGTGGAGGCATAAGAGAACATAGAATCAGACAGGAACAGAAAACCAAACGCCGCATGTTCTCACTCATAAGTGGGTGTTGAACAATGAGAACACATGGACACAGGAGGGGGAACATGACACACCAGGGCCTGTCGGGGGGTGGGGGGCTAGGAGAGCGATAGCAGCGGGTGGAGGATAGGGGAGGGGTAGCATTAGGAGAAATACCTAACGTAGATGTCAGGGTAATGGATGCAGGAAACCATCACGGCAGTGTATACCTACATAACAAACCTGCATGTTCTGCACATGTACCCCAGAACTTAAAGTATAATAAAAAATAAAAATTTAAAAAACAGCTAAAATAAAAAAAAATTTTTTTGATTAAAAAGAAAGAACATAGAATCAATAGGATGTAGTAGGAGTCTGGTGTTGCTGGAACGTGAACTCGGATGCGAGGAGAGAACAGAAGCAGGATTTGAGGTGAAGACGTGGCAGGGGCCGTCCATGAAGGTCTGTGAGCGTCCCGGGGAGGAGTTGTCACCTTCAGTCCACAGGTGAGAGGGCTCATAGAAGAACACATTAAACTGCAACACCTAACGGTGGTCCCAGCTACTGGGGAGGCTAAGGCAGGAGGATTGTTTCAGCCTGGGAGGTCGAGGCTGCTGTGTTTTCGTTGGAGGAGGAGGTGATGGTGCTCGTGCTGTTCTCCTTCTCTTCCTCCTCCTTTTTTTTAAAAATTGGCTCTTGTTGAATATATTGCAAACTTATGAGTTTAGTTCCTTGTTTTAATAAGCGATTCTTGTGAACATCACAGATCCTCCTGGCTATTTGTCCAGAGTGTGAAGTCACTCTTCTGTACATGACCGTGTGGCCCAGCCCCACAGAGGTAAGTGGAGAAGGAAATCAGAGCCTGTAAACCAAGGCAGACCTCTTGGCATAACTGAAGCCAGTGGGTCTTGAACCGTGTTAATTGGTGGCCCCTGATCCGTGATCTTAAAATGCAGCAGGTAAAGGAAGGTCAAGGAGGTGAGGCCAGGGCTTTTTCTTCCTGTACTGAAGACACCTTCTTGTACACTAAGCTTGCTACACCCAGAAGACTTCATTTACAAGGAAAAGAAACCAACGCTGGTTAAACAAAGAGGCAAAAAGAATTCAATGGAAAGATGCAGTTTCATTTACAGAATTGAAAGAAAACCTAAGCAACTAGGTCTTAATAATTAAAATAGCAATGATAAATGGTAATAACAATAATAATAAGCATATATTGAGCATCTCCTGTGTGCCAGTTGGTATTCTAGGAGTTTTACATGTGTTGACTTACTCTTACAAAAATACTAGACAGAGGATATTATTACGATCCTGATTTTATAGATGAGAAAACTGAGACTCAGAGAAGTTAAGTAGCAAACCAAATGTCACACAGTGAAGAAGATCAAAGGTGGGATTTGAACACACAAAATCTGGTTTCTGAATCAGTACTTCCCACTACTGTGGTGAAAACAAGAAGCAAGCAAGTAAAGGCTAGTAATCTAGGCAGAAGGAAATAAATAAGGAAATTGCAGGCTCTTCAAGGAAGTGGCATGGAGGGTGCACCTGGCTTAGGACACCTGCCACCCTGCAATTGAGGAAGGGGAGTCTCTTGCCTGATGGGTTTCCCAAATTACTTGGAATGGGGGAGGGTCACTTCCCCAAACAAAAGCCAAACACAAGATTTCACATTAGATTTACTTTTTTTTTTTTTTTTTTTTTTTTTTTGAGATGGAGTCTTGCTCTGTCACCCAGGCTGGAGTACAGTGGCACAATCTTGGCTCACTGTAACCTCTGCCACCCAGGTTCAAGCGATTCTTGCCCCAGCCTCCTGAGTAGCTAAGACTATAAGCACCCACCACTATGCCCGGCTAATTTATGTATTTTTAGTAGAGATAGCGTTTTGCCATGTTGGATAGGCTGGTCTCAAACTACTGACCTCAGATGTTCTGCCTGCCTCGGCCTCCCAAAGTGCTGGGATTTCAGGTGTCAGCCACCAAGCCCAGACTAGATTTACTTTGGAACAACAAACAAACAAGTAAGAGTTCCCCTGATGGAGAATAAAGAAATTGTCCTCAGAGCCCTTTTAGTTTGTTTATAAATAAAAATAAAGGTGAAGTTGTCAGAGTGAGTTTAAATATATTATTATCTATGAGGGCAGCTTTTACACACAGAAAAAATGTTTAAGGTTGGCTTCTAAAAATGTATTAGTGGCCGGGCACAGTGGCTCACGTCTGTAATCCCAGAACTTTGAGAGGCTGAGGCAGGCAGATCACAAGGTCAGGACTTAGGACCTCAAGACCAGTCCGACCAAATAGTGAAACACCATCTCTACTAAAAATACAAAAATGAGCTGGGCATGGTGGTGCATGCTTGTAGTCCCAGCTACTTAGGAGGTTGAGACAGGAGAATCTCTTGAACCCAGAAGGCAGAGGTTGTAGTGAGCTGAGATCGTTTCACTGCACTCCAGCCTGGGCAATAAGAGCAAGACTCCATCTCAAAAAGCACATATATATTAACATGAAAATAACAAAAAGTCCAGCTTTCCTCAGGTATTAAATTTGATTTGCAAATTCATTTAAGCATAGACAATACCTACTTGCAAGAGGTCTCTTGGTCAACATTGAAATAAACTTAGTTAACTTCAAGCAATGACTTCAAGTAGCAACTCAATTTGTTAAATTGTCCCCAACGTTTAAAATGATACAACAAGCAAAGATAGTCAAAACATCTGGTACAGCAGACCGGCGTGGTAGCTCATGCCTATAATTTGAGCACTTTAGGGTTAGGAGGATTGCTTCAGTCCATGAGTTTAAGACCAGTCTGGGCAACATGGTAAGACCCTCATCTATATAAAAAATTTTACAAAATTAGCCGGGTTCAAGCGATTCTCATGCCTCAGCCTCCTGAGTAGCTAGAGGCACATGTCACCATGCCCAGCTAATTTTTGTGTTTTTAGCTGAGGCGAGGTTTCACCATGTTGGCCAGGCTGATCTTGAACTTCTAACCTCAGTTGATCTGCCTATATCAGCCGCCCAAAGTGCTGGGATTACAGGCATGAGCCACCACGCCCGGTCAAAATCTGGTAAGGTAATAACTAAACTTACAGGTAGAAGGACTCTTGAGTTCTTTTAAACAAGGAAACCTGGTAATTTTTCTAATATTGTCTTCAAATTTTTTCAGTGAAAAAGCACGTCTAAATTAAATTTCTACTGAGTTACATTTTAAGTGGCCACTATGTCAAAAACTTTTTAAAAACATTACACAGAACTCAAATACGAAACATAAGCTGATTTCTTGCAGTGTTATTTTTGTGATTTATTTTCTAATCTCTCTATACAGTTCATTCTAAACTGTCCTAGTGTGAAAAGGTAAACAAGTTATGTTTAACACCACAAGAGGGTTTCATTCTGAACTCATGGCCTGTCCGGCTGAGATTTTCTGCTAGGAGACACGGTCTAAGGCGTGAGAACAATTATTTTCTTCATCACAGCTGGGCACATTCAGTCTTCTCTTTAGTTACTTCTAGTTACTACGATGACAAGAAACTCCAAGTCCACACATTACAAATAGAACTAGTTTTTGCACCCTTGTCCCTGATCTAAGTTTAGTAATCTAACCCCTCTTACCTTGCAGCACAGACTGCCAATTGTCCTTTAAATGCCAGTTGCCCTCAGCACAAAAGACTAAAGACTAGACTTGCCAGCATCATTTGCAGCTGGGCCACCAGGTGAAGCCTGAGGGATGAAATCTAAGAAGTAGTGTTGTGAGCAATCTGTAAAAAATGTCATGAAAAGTAAAGATCATGTTCCTCTCTCTCTTTCTGAATTCCTGGAATAAAGATTTGATTGCTGGGACTGCAGCAGCCTACTGGAACTATGAGGTAAATTTGGGGATGAATAGTATTTATTACTTACTATTGCAAAACAACAAGGTGGATAAACCCTGGGTCCCTGGAACTGTAGAATGCCATACCAGCCACATCTACCAAGACTTATGAAAGGAATAAATGAACTTCTATCTAATTAAGCCACTCTCATTTTGAATTTTCTGCAGCAAAATCTAATCCTCATGGCTATAGACAGTATCACATGATTTGTAGAGATGAAATTCTGAGCCTTTACTCCCACTCCCACAGGATTGCTCACTAGTGAGCTGTTCTACTGCTTGGCACCCCTCCCCGTGCCTGGCTATAGATCACAGCCCTAAGGCACATTAATGACTTAAATGGTTTTACCTTATTGATATCCAAAATCAGTGGCAGGATGTCACATCTCCTAGAACTGGGGACATAGCACCCAATATAACCTCGATGTAGGGTCATGCCCTACAAGGTCGTGAGGTGTCCCCTATAGCTGTGCTGAGGCACAGGACCCGAGAAATAAAGAGACAGGACACAGAAGGACAAAGAAAGTTCAACTGGGCTCAGGAGGCCATGCCACTTACAAGCAGAGACAGGCAAGGCCCCAAATGTCCAGAAGCGTCTGTATTTATTGGGTATAGGTTAGGGGGCAGGGTAGTGAGTGAGGTCATCTTAAAAACAGTGATAGGGTCAAGACAATTATTTGTGCAATAAACAAAGGGTCCACTCCCATTAGGTCACTCAGGCAAGGAAGTGGGCTGTGTGCAGTGAAGAGGGTGCAGTGTGCAATATCTCTTATCTAGGGGCAGGCCACTTTTAAGGAATTCTATAGGAGGATGCTTTGAGCAGCAACAGCTGACAAGGTCTGCAGCCACCTGCTGGCAGCTTCCAATGATTTCTATAGGAGGATGCTCTGAATCAGCACGGTAGTCTGAGAGCTGACAAGTTACAGTCACCAAGGTGCCATTATACTGGAGGGGTTTTAAGCCCTCAGATGCTCGTGGGATTGCCGGTCTGAGGGCAGCCTTTCACAAGAACTGCATGCAAGGTACAACAACTCCTTTTTCAGGAGGAGAGGCTGTTGCTTCAAACCTGCCATACAGCAGGTATCTTTACAATACTGAATGCTGCCACCTGGGCCATAGATTCTTGTCCTAGTATAACTGCTTTTCCCTTAAATCATGCTCTGCACTATGTCTGCTCTGGACATTCCTCTGACTATGAACTAGGATATATTTATATATATATATATATATATATATATATATATATATAAAATTCCATATATATATACACATACACACACACACACATATATATATATGTATATGCACATGGAAATAACTGAGTAGTAAGATATTCTTTAGGTACTAATTGTTCTGACTATAAACTAATACATGATTATATATAAAGGATTGTATAAAGGAAATAACTGAGTAATAACACTAGAAACTAAGATATTCTTCAGGCATTAATTGTGCCTGGGATCTGCTTAGCTCTCTCCTTCCTCTGTGCCCAGATGGGGGGTTACCCACACTTCAAGGTAGATTTGGCTGCCTCCAGAATCATTGAATGCAGATCATTCAAGGCAAGAAGCTAACATTATTTTATATTTTGTGTGAGTATGCAGTTCAAAATTTGTAAGTCAACACCACAATATTTGGTAAATCAATATACCTAAAAATAGCTATAGCCAACTTACTGAGCACTTACTTTGTGGCTGGCTCATTTAATACATCACCTTATTGAATTTTGCAACAGTCTTAGACAATTCATTCTAGCATCATCCCCATTTTAAAGACAAGAAAGCTAAAGCCAAAGCAGCCTGGGCACAGTGGCTCACGCCCGTAATCCCAGCACTCTGGGAGGGCGAGACAGGCGGATCACCTGAGGTCAGGAGTTTGAGACCAGCCTGTCCAACATGGAGAAACCCCGTCTCTACTAAAAATAGAAACTTAGCTGGGCATGGTGGTGGGTGCCTGTAATCCCAGCTACTTGGGAGGCTGAGGCAGAAGAATTGCTTGAACCCGGGAGGCAGAGTTTGCAGCCAGCCAAGATCCTGCCATTGCACTCCAGCCTTGGCAAAAAGACCAAAACTCTGTCAAAGAAAAAAAAAAAAAAAAAGACAGAAAAGAAAGCTAAGGCTAAACATCTTGCCCAAGTTGCTACAGTCCCATTGGCAGCTTCATTTAACAAACCACTAAGTGATAAACCCACTCCTTCACTTGGACATTCTCTGTATGATTTTAACTATCAAAAAAAGTAAAAAAAAAATGATTTGAAGATTTAGTCTCAAGGGAAGTTAACCTATTAAACTGCAAGACAGTCACATAAATTCTTTTCTAGGCCTCTTTCCTTTTTTCTTTTTTTGAGATGGAGTCCCATTCTGTCACGCAGGTTGGAGCGGAGTGGTACCACCTTGGCTCACTGCAACCTCCACCTCCTAGGTTCAAGCAATTCTCTTGCCTCAGCCTCTCCTGCCTCAGCCTCTCAAGTAGCTGGGACAACAGGCGTGCACCACCACCCCTGGCTAATTTTTATATTTTTAGTAGAGACGGGGTTTCACCATATTGACCAGGCTGGTCTTGAACTCCTGACCTCGTGATTCGCCCACCTTGGCCTCCCAAAGTGCTAGAATTATAGGCGTGAGCCACAGCGCCCGGTCTAACTTTTGTATTTTTAATAGAGTCAGTGTTTCACTACATTGGCCAGGCTGGTCTTAAACTCCTGACCTCAAGCTATCTGCCCCCACAGTCTCCCAAAGTGGTGGGATTATAGGAATGAGCCACCGTGCCCACCCTCTTATTTTTCAACAACATATATGGATGTCAACTTCATTCTTTTTGAGCATGGAAATCTTATTTCCCAAATTTGGATATGCATGCTTGGTTTCAACTGGGAAAAAAATAACCTGCTCTCCTTTGCAAAAAATAAAGGGAGGGGACAAGCTCACAATTTTAAGGCTGTCATCATGGGCTCATATTGTTAAAAAGAACCACAGGGCTTCCTTCTCCAGAGAGATGCAGTTGGCCTGGCAGAATTCTGATACTTGGCAACTCCAAACTATGTAATTTTCCTTTCTCCTTCATAAAACATTTGCAGATATGTTGACAAGCATAACGCATATAAGAAAGACACTAAAATTAATAATGACCATCATTTATTGAGTGCTTACTGAGCATCTGGCACTGAGCTAGTAACTTTTTCTATATAATCTTTCTTGAAATGACTGAGGCAGGCCGGGTTAGGTGGCTCATGCCTGTAATCCCAGCACTTTGGGAGGCAGAGGTGGGCAGATCACCTGAAGCCAGGAGTTTGAGACCAGCCTAACCAACACGGAGAAACCTGGTCTCTACTAAAAGTACAAAATTAGCTAGGCGTGGTGGCGCATGCCTGTAATCCCAGCTACTCAGGAGGCTGAGGCAGGAGAATAGCTTGAACCTGGGAGGCGGAGGTTTCAGTGAGCCAGGATCGCTCCACAGCACTCCAGCCAGGGCAACAGAAGTGAGGGAATGTGTTCTCTTTCCGGGTCCACAAGGGGGCGTAGTTTTAAGGGCAAGAACTTCCCACCACCATGCCTCCCTCCCATCTCTCTCTATCCGAGAGATTTAACTGTTTCTGTTTTAATTTTTGTGCCATGGAAAGAGTCAGAAGTCAATCACTCCAGCAGAAGTTCTAAGGAACTCCTTTCATTGGCCAGAGGTCTTAGAAAAGGTGGGGATTCCTCCCAGGTTAAAAGTCTCCTTCGTCCACACCCCTTTGGGACTCCATGTTTGGACCCCCTTCCATGAACACTCTCTCGTGGAAGCCTGTCTTCCCCTCCTAAACTCCATCTCTCTCCCTCAATTTCCTTCCACCCAGTGTGGAAGCTGACTTTCTCTCTCCTGGATTTTCCCTCTGGAGTCCCCCTCCACCCACTTTTCGTGCAAGTTTTCTCTCTTCTTCTCCTTTTTTCTCTTTCTCTACCTAAATAAATCACTTTTCTGCAACACTTTTGGGGTCTGGTATTTATTTTACGAGCGCACTGTGGTCTCCTCTCCCATTCTTGAGAGAGTGACAGACCAAGAACCTGGAGAAACATCTTCTCAGGGAAGCTGAGGGCTCCCCTGCCCCCTGAACCCCTACAGAAGGAGACTCCATCTCAAAAAAGAAAAAAAGAAGAAATGTAGATGACTTGGCCCGCACATCTGGTGAGCTGCTCAAGCACACGTGTGTGAGCTCAGGGTCCTCATCCCCAGCATCTGTGATCTGCAGCTTCCTGCACCAGGCAGAGCTGCATTTCAGGTTTCTCTGTCTGATCGCTCACTCAATCTTCAAGGTTAAAGTGTTAATTTTTAAATGCCATCAAAATATGATATAGAACATTTTTGATCCCTAAAGAGCCCCATAATACATTTTCAGGAATGAAGGTGGTAACCTTGGGATCTTAGACAGATTTAAAATCCAGCAATTGCATTCTGACTGAACAACTTTATTTAGAGGTAAAATCATAGGTCTATGATGTCCTTCTATGATTTTACCAGTTGCAAGATTTCCGGTTGTGAAAACCCTTAGAGGGCACCTAAGCCAGTGTTTTCCATCCTGAAAACAGTTTGTCCAAATGGCAACCCAAGCAGAAGTGTGGGTGCGTGTGAACACACACACACACACACACACACACACACACACACACAGAGTTGCAGCCATCTTTGTCTGCAGTTGTGCTTTGAATGTGTGTGTTTTAGTAAATTTTGTATGTTGGAACTTGAATCAAGGTGATGGTATTATGAGGTGGGGCCTCTGGGACATGAATAGTCCATGAAGGTGGAGCCTCCTGGATGGGATTCATGCCCTTACAAAAGGACTTTGGGGAATGAATGTGTGTCCCTATGTCCCTTACACCATATGGGGACACAGAACTGTCCCTTTCCTCTCTTCCACAATATGATGGTGCCACCTAGATGGCACCATCTATGATCCAGAAAGCAGGCCCTTGCCAGATGATGAATTTGTCATTGCCTCGCCCTTGCACTTCCCAGCCTCCAGAACTGTGAAAAATCAATTTATGTTGTTTATAAACGACCCAGTCTCGAATCCTTT
The DNA here is from genome assembly GCF_009761245.1 of Sapajus apella. Taxonomy (NCBI): domain Eukaryota; kingdom Metazoa; phylum Chordata; class Mammalia; order Primates; family Cebidae; genus Sapajus; species Sapajus apella. Next base: position 56,689,490 of record NW_022436943.1, on the reverse strand, counting down.
TGTTATAGCAGCAGAAATGAATGAGGACATTCATTGTCTCTTACCTTTTCTCACAGCACCTAGAGCTTCTCCTTTGAAGCATCTTTCATAATGATTATTATTGTTCTGAAACAGAGTCTCGTTCTGTCTCACAGGCTGGAGTGCAGTGGCAAAATCTTGGCTCACTGCAGCCTCTGCCTCCCAGGTACAAGCCATTCTCCTCCCTCAGCCTTCTGAGTAGCTGGGATTACAGATGCCTGCCACTGTGCCTCTTTAATTATTTGTATTTTGTAAAGACGGGGTTTCACCATGTTGGCCAGGCTGGTCTCGAGCTCCTGACCTCAGGCGATCTGCCAGCCTCAGCCCCACAAAGCACCAGGATTACAGGCATGTGTCACTGCACCCAACCCCATAATGATAATTAATCATTGATTTTGTGATTCTTGGTCTTCTCTCCTAGACTGTCGCCCTCTGAAGCACACACAGTGCCCAACTGGTATGCCACTTCATGCCCACCATCTAGTCCAGAGACTGCCATACAAACAAACATTCAATGAATATGTGCTAAATTGATCGAGGCAGATGGGTGTCCAACATGGAATCCCTCAGGTTCCACAGAGGATGGTTGGAAAACACTGCCGTAATGCAACCTTCTCATTGTACTGATGAGAACATTGATGTTAGAGAGGGAAACCATCAGAAGTCAGCTGGCTGTAAAGTAGCAGATTGAGGACTTGAAGCTGGAACATGTTAGCAAAATGACTGCCTTGTCTCTTGGGATGTATGCATGGATGGCTGAGGACTGGACGGTCTGTAAGTGTGGTCGGCCCAGCCCCTACAGTCATCGCAGAAGGGACTTGTTTTAAAAAGGCGGATTCCTGGACTGCACTGCAGGTCTACCGTTTTAGTCTTTGTGCTGCTCTAACAGACTGCCTTAGCCTGGGTAATTTCTAAACAACAGAAATGTTCTGCCAACAGTTCTGGAGGCTGGGAAGTCCAAGGTCAAGATGCCAGCTTATTTGGTGTTTGGTGAATACCTGCTGTCTGCCTTACTGATGGCACCTGCTAGCTGTGTCCTCATACTGGGAAGGGGTAAATGAGCTCCCTTGGGCCTCATTTATAAGGGAAGTAATTCCATTCTGCCCTCATGATTTCCTCAGCTCCTAAAGGCTCCACCTTAATGCTATTGCACTGGGAATTAGTTCTAAACATATGAACTGGAGAAGGACAAAAACATTCAGCCCTCAGCATCTACTGAATGGGGTCAAGGGTTTATATTAGAATAAGCCTCCTGAAGTCATTCTTGTGCACATTAAGGTTTGAGAGCCAGGATTCTAAGGCTTTCCTGTCTGACTCCAAGAGGTAACTGGAGACTCAGACAACTGAGATCCTCTGCCTTGGGCCTGACTGAAGAATCACTGACCTGGGGAGTGGGCGATACAGAGTTATGTTCTTGAATGAATTATTCATTCTATTAGCCTTTCCTGTGGATCAGCAAGTCGTCAGGGCCCCATCCTTGGCCCTCTTCGCATTTTCTGCAATATCTCCAGGATATCTCCTCCACACCTGGCTCCACCATTTGTTGACTGTGAATCCAGTCGGGCCCCCAACACCTGAAAATGCAGCTGCCTGTGGCTGTATGACTTTCTAAAACATAGCCACAGACTCTTTGCCATTCTTCCCATCAGAAGGAATACAGTTCGATAAAGTGAAGCTACATTACTTCTGAAGCTAGGCCATAAGAGGCATGTGGCTTTCCCCTGGTTCCCTGACGAAGCTCCCTCCTACAATCTAGCTCCCTTGCTGTAAGGAGCCCAGGGCATGTGGAAAGGCCATGTGGACGTGCTCCAGTGGGCAGTCCCTGCTGGGTCCAGCCTCAAGTAAGTTCATTCCTGATCCTAGACACATGAGTGAAGAAGCCTCTGGGTGACTCCTGTGAGTTACCCTCAGCTTCAAGTCTTCCCAGATTTGGTGGGAAGAGACACGTTATCCCTGGTGAGTATCATCCAAATTTATGACCCGCAGATTCCATGACCGTAATGAAATATCAGTTTTATTTCTCCAAATTTTGGGATGGTTTATCAGGCAGGATTAGTAACTAGAACCAGCTGCAACTAAATGGTGCAAAGAAAGCTAAAATGTGACAAGTAAAAATGATACTGCCTCCTCCGTCCTGGCAGACGTCCCACTCTGGAGATTGCCACCATCCACTGAGTGTCAGTGAGGGCTGTACTTGGGTTGCAAGTAACAAAAATCCTCCATGTGATATCTTGAAAGACTAGGACTAGGGCTGAGTATTGTTGCATATTATTTTTTCTTTTGTTTTTGAGACAGAGTCCGATTCTATCACCCACGCTGGAGTGCAGTAGCATGATCTCGGTTCACTGCAACTTCCACCTCCCAGGTTCAAGCGATCCTCGTGCCTCAGCCTCCCAAGCAGTTGGGGTTACAGGCATCTGTCAAAATGCTCTGCTAATTTTTGTATTTTTAGTAGAGACAGGGTTTCACCATGTTGGCCAGGCTGGTCTTGAACTCCCGACCTCAAGTGATCCACCCGCCTTCAGCCTCCCAAAGTGCTGGGATCACAGGTGTGAGCCACCGAGCCCAGCTGTTGTTGTACATTTTCTGTCACCAAACAAACAAAAGATCCCCAGATAAGATGCTGTTGGCATTGATTCCAATGCTCAAGCATGCCTTCAGGGACAGAAGAGCTTTCTATCTTTTAGCCCCATGTTTCTCATGCTGATCTTGCCATGGCAGATGGATGCTACCTCTCCAATACCATGTGCATGTTTAAAACAAAAATTATTCTGTGGCACGAAAGAAGTAAGAGATGGATGCTAGGGGGCAGTATAATGAGAAATGCCACTGCTTGCTCTCATGGAAAACAGAAATGCAAGCTTCTCCTTCTCCTCTTGCCCCTGACCGATATGGTTGTGATCTATCTATTTCACCTTCTTTGAAACTCATCTACTTCTTTTTAGGCTTCTGCCACTTCCTTAGGTCAGAGCCCTAGCAGCTCTTAGATGACTGAAATTACGGTCTCATTGCTTCTTGTCTGGACATACGGCCACAAGGCTGCCTGAGGTGTCTGTCCGGCATGGAAATCTGCTAACACTTACCATGTAAAATTCTCCGAGAGCTTCTGACTGCTCTCAAAACAGAGCCAAACTCTGGCTCACAGGGGTATGCTGGCTTAGGGAGGTGCCACACATACTCGGCTCACACAGCACACTCCGATCTCAGTGAAAGCCCAGGGAACCTGACCCCAGAGGAGGTCTCACTACAGCCAGTTGTTACTATATTATAGCACTGCCTAAATGTCGAGAAATAACTGGAAATTTGTCAGGCCCCCACCAAACAGTGGATTCCCTGAGGCGAGGAACTGTGTCATGTCCACCTGCATGTCTGCAGCGCTTAGCACAGTATCTGGCGCACAGTAGTTGCTCAGAAAGCTTCTGCTGAATGAAGGAAGGAAGGGAGGATTGCACGTCTCCTTCAGGGTCTGTCCATTGAACAGGAAATACAGTCTAATAAGCACATAACTGGAAAGATGCAAAGTGATGACCAATTTTTTTTTTTTTTTTTTTTAGATGGAGTTTCGCTCGTTACCCAGGCTGGAGTGCAATGGCGCGATCTCAGCTCACCGCAACCTCCGCCTCCTGGGTTCAGGCAATTCTCCTGCCTCAGCCTCCTGAGTAGCTGGGATTACAGGCACACGCCACCATGCCCAGCTGAATTTTTGTATTTGTAGTAGAGACGGAGTTTCACCATGTTGACCAGGATGGTCTCGATCTCTTGACCTCGTGATCCACCCGCCTCGGCCTCCCAAAGTGCTGGGATTACAGGCTTGAGCCACCGCGCCCGGCCTGATGACCAATTTTAAGGGAAACCCAACAGGGATAAGGGAAGGGATGAGGGCTGTACAGGGCCAATGGCAAAGGCCTCATGTGGGGGCAGCCCTTCCACTACCCACCCCTACTCCTCCACTGCCTTGAGGAGAGCTGTGCACATTAGAAAGGAGAGGATTCCGGTGGTGGAGAGCCTTCCAGGAACTTGTGGTCCATATGCAAAGCCAGGTGGTGGCTCTTCTAGAGGGAACGGTGGGTGTTCCATTAGCTGATGTGTGTGGAACACAGGTGCAATAGGTATGGCAGGACATTTCAAATATTCATTGCGGTTTTCATTCCCTATAGATGTCCATTTTCCCCATTTCAAACTTGAAGTCAGGCCCTTAATGTTTTCTTGCCTCAAGAACTACTGCCTTAGGGAACATTAGAAGTTGCTGAAGGTCTGGCTTCTTGGAAATCAAGCTTAAATCCATTTACATGAAAAAGGTGGACAGGGGTCTGCTTCTGAGAACACCAGAAATAAAAGGATGAAAAGGGTTTCCAGGGCTGGCCGTCAGCTGGCACTACGGAGAATGGAAGCCATCTGCCCAAGAAGTGGGCATGGAGATGTGGGTGCCCCTGGTTTAGTGGGTTGAATAATGTCCCTGAAATATTCATACTCACCAGAAAACTCAGAATTTGGCCTTATCTGGAAGTAGGGTCTTTGCACATATAATTGGTTAAACAAGTTGAGATGGAGTCATGTAGAAAGGCACGGAACAGTTTCTCTGTGAGTCTCCAGTAGGAACCAACTCTTTCAACATCTTTATTGCAGCCTCCGGAACTGTGAGAAAATAAATATCTGCTGTTTCTGGCCACCCAGTTCATAGTAGTTGGTTATGGCTATCCTAAGAAATACATATATCTGGGCCAGCTGAACCCGTGAAACCGTGATCCTTATGGATCTTGCAGACCAGGAAAGTGCAGAAGCAGTGAGGATTGCCAGGAGTCAGGCTTTCCTCACACTAGACCCTGAATTAGCCCTCTGGACTTGTATATATCTTGGGGGCTTCACCAGCCCGGCAAGATGGAGATCTCTGCTGATTTTAAGAACGTAACATATAATTTAACCAGAGCTTCTGGGCTGAGTCATGCCTGCTGTTAAAGTGTAGAGAGGAGTATTGGACGGAAACAAGTGAGAAAATACATTGGGACCACACCAAGGAGGACCTTAACTGCTAGACTCAGAACTCTGGACTGACATCCCTAGGCAATGGGAAGCCACAGATGTTTTAAGGGTTTTGAGCTTGGAAATGACTTGAGAGGGGCTTTAGGAAAATTAATCTGACTATCATTATCAAGCTTTTTTCTGCAAGTAACAGAACTATGACCTAAAGTGGAGTAAGCAAAATAATTTTATTGACTCATGAAACAGAAAGTCTGGAATAGACTTCTGTCTGGAATACGGTGATTAGGACTCTGAACCTAATGTCTTTATTTGGCTTTCTTCATGGGCACAAAGATCCCTTCCAGAGCTACTATGCTAAAAATGCTCTCGTGTTCATGTGCAGTTAGAAATAAGCTATATCCAGGGCTTCTGCTTAGAATTTTTTTCCCTAGAAGACTCAATATATTTATCTCTTTATCTTGGTGGTCCAAGCAGGGATTAAAGCTACTCATTTCTGAGTTGATTTTTGCCAAAGAGATTAGGATGGGCATGATGGACCAAGACTAATCAGTTGGCTTAGCATAGATTTCGGGTCTAAGACAGTCCAGAGTGACTTAATGATAGAGACACATTACAAGAAAAGTGTCATTAGTCAATTTCATGGTTACGCAAACCTCACAGAGTTCACAGTATTACAGCCTCAGGCAGGACCTTCAGGATGTGTTCCAGGGGAAGGCACTGTTACTTTGAGGGATGACAGCTCTATGCATGTTATCACCCTTGAAGACCTTCCATGGTTCAAGATGTGCTGTGAAAGACAATGATATTGATGACTGGTTCTGTGTGGGCCTAAGCTGATGTGGGTGTTTGTGTCTTAATTTTTAACAAAAAAGTTTAAATTGTTAATAAATAATTTGTAAATAGAAAAAAAAGCTTGTGGAATAAGGATATAAAGAAAATAATTTTAGGCCAGGTGCACTTTGGGAGGCTGAGGTGGATGGATCAGGAGTTCGAGACCAGCCTGGCCAACATGGCGAAACCTTGACTCTACTAAAAAACACAAAAATAGCCAGGCATGGTGGCAGGCACCTGTAATCCCAGCTCCTCGGGAGGCTAAGGCAGGAGAATTGCTTGAACCCTGGGGGCAGAGGTTGCAGTGAGCCAAGATGGTGCCTCTGCACTCCAGCCTAGGTGAAAGAGGGAAACTCGGTTTCAAAAAAAAAAAAAAAAAAGGGCAGCTTTTCAATGTTTTTGTGTTTTAAGCTAAGTATAATTACAAAAAAAAGGTTAAAAAAGTATATACAGTAAAAAAAAGTGACAATAAGCTAGAGTTAATTTATTATTGAAGAAAATCAATTTTTGTAGATTCAGTGTAGTCCAAGTGTACAGCATTCGTAAAGTCGGCAATAGCATATAGTAACATCCTAGACTTTCACACTCACTCCCTCACTCACTCACTCACCTAGAGCAACTTCCAGTTACACAAACTCCACTTATGTTAAGTGGCCTATACAGGCAGAGCGTTTTTATCTGTCATACTGCTTTCCTACGGTACCTTTTCTATGTCTCGTAGGTTTAGATACATACATACTTACCATGGAGTGATGACTGCCTACAGTATTCAGTACCATAACACACTGTACAGGTTTGCAACCTATGAGCAATAGGCTAGACCTATATAGCCCAGGTGTGCAGTGGGTTTTACCATCTAGGTTTGTGTAAGTACACTAATATGTTGACAATGGGCTGAAAACGCCTAACAACGCATTCCTCAGAATGTATCCCATCACTAATCGACTCATAACTATGTCCATGGTGGTTTGCTTGGTTTGTTTGGTTTTTCCTTTTTTTTTGCTTTGAAACTTCAGCTCAAAAGTTGTTTTTTAAATCCTGAATTTGCTTTTAGACAGATAATGCACCATGAACTTTCCTCTCTATTAGTGAAAATCTTTCAGTTTTCGGGTCCATCTTTTCAAACTTCTTAAGGAGCTTGTTGGAGTCTGAAAAAGCTTCTGCTAAACCCTTCACTGTGAATATTCTTGGGAGTTCTTTTTTTCTTTCTCCTGCAGTTCCTTTTTCTTTTATCTCTTCTTCAGCTATGCACTCCTATTCCAGTTCCAATGGCAACCCATTAGTCAATTCTTCAAGAACCCCCTCTAGGAATTACTCAATGTCATCCTCATCCATACCTAGGTAAAAGTTGTTGGCCATCTCAACCACAGGCTTCTTGATTTTTGCAACTTCCTCATCCTTGGCAAATTCTTTGAAGTTATCGACAAACCTCAAGTGTCTTCTTCCAGGTGCCATGCCTACAGTCATTGGCAACACACCCCAAGCCTAAGCAATGTTCTTGATGCTGTTCAGAATTTCATCAGCGTCTTCTCAGTGTCTTCCTCCACTGCAGTATAAGCCTGGGCAAAAGTCCTCCCTCTTCAGGTAGTAGATCTTAAAAGCTGCTATAACTCCTTGATCCAACGTTGGGATCAAGAAATATCACTCGATCCAAATACCACTTGATCCATCCTCGATCAAGAAATATCACTTGATCTATTGTTTGGATCGAGAAATATCACTGCAGGAAGAAATATCACTTTTATATTGGGATGAAGATTACCAGCAAAAAGAGCACATGTGGGAGCATCATCAACAATGAATAAAATCTTGAAAGGTGGACCATTCTCCAAACAGCCCTTTTCCTTCCCTGGTACAGCAATGCAGGAGAGCATCCTGGAAGAGGAGCTGCATCTGTCATGACTTCTCACTACTCCCGTGGTCCACTGGCAGTATGTGCTTAGTGCTATGCTTGAAGGTCCTGGGGTTCTCACTGCACCAGGTCACCAAGGGTTTCAGCTGGCAGCCTGCGCCATTTCCCCCAAGCAAGACTGTTACCCTGTCCATAAAAGCCTTGAAACCTGACATTGACTTGGCGTCCTTATGGATAAAAGTCATTTCAGGCATCTCTTTCCAGAATAGGGAGGTTTCATCCATATTGAAGGTTTGCTCTGGCAAGTACATTTCCTCCACAGTCAGCTTATCTACAGTTTCCAAAAATTCTTCAGCTGCGTTCACATCAGCACTCACAGACTCACCACTCACTTTCATATTATATAATAAGAATGATTCTTGAGTCATTTAAATCACCCAGAGCTAGCAGTAAATTCAACATCCTAGTCGAATCCAGCCTTTTCTTTCAATATCACAAACTTTCTGTTTTGGCTGGGATCATCATGGGGCTGTGAGGAATAGTACATGTGTGTGTCTAGTCTTCAATCTGGATCATAAGAAGTTTCTCTGTATCTGGTATAGGCCTTTCTTAAATTGTTGACAGTCTCATTGCCATCAATGAAGCAGATCATTTCAACTTTTATCACTTTGTTCTCGTTCTCCAAGATCATAGCTATGATGGAATGCAACCTACGTGCCTGGCAAGGAATAATGGTCACCAATTTTCCACCTCCCTGGTCTTTAATCCACTTTTAATTTCATTTTCAGGTCAATCACTGATATGGTTTGGCTGTGTCCCCACCCAAATCTCATCTTGAATTGTTGTTCCCGTAATCCCTATGTGTCACAGGAAGAACCAGGTGGAGATAATTGAATTATGGGGGCAGTTTCCTCCATCCTGTTCTCATGATAATGAGCTAGTTCTCACAAGATCTGATGGTTTTATAAAGGGTTTGTCCCTTCAGTGGGCACTCATTCTTCTTTCTCCTGCTGCCATGTGAAGAAGGATATGTTTGTTTCCCTTTTGGCGGTGATTGTAAGTTTCCTGAGGCCTTCTCACAGTGCTGAACTGTGAGTCCATTAAACCTCTTTCCTTTATAAACTACCCAGTCTCAGGTATGTCTTTCTTAGCAGTGTGAGAATGGAAAAGTACAATTACTCAATGTGGCCTCTCCTTGGCAACATTAGCCATGGATTCTGTATGCTTAGGAACCATGACGAACAAAACAACATGAAATTAAATCAAGCACAGAAAAAATGATGCAGTCAGGAAAAAATGAGATGAATGAGGCCACTGCCAGTATGACACAGAATACTGTTTTATAGTAAATGCTTACTTCTTATAAGCAGAAGAAGCACACTCTAAAATAACGATTAAAATTATAGTACAGCAGCCGGGTGCAGTGGCTCACACCTGTAATCCTAGCACTTTGGGAGGCCAAGGCGGGTAGATCACCTGAGGTCAGGAGTTCGAGACCAGCCTGACCAACATGGAGAAACCCCTGTCTCTACTAAAAATACAAACCCGGGCGTGGTGGTGCATGCCTGTAACTCCAGCTACGTGGGAAGCTGAGGCAGGAGAAGTGCTTCAACCAGGAGGCAGAGGTACTGATGAGCTGAGATCATGCCACTGCACTCCAGCCTGAGCGACAAGAGTGAAATTCTGTCTCAAAAATATAGTACAGTAAATACATAAGCCTGTAACATAGCTGTTTATAATCATCAAGTATTGTGTACTGTACATATTATATGTGTCATACTGACAGTGAAGTAAGTTTGTTTATCCCAGCATCACCACAAACACATGAGTAATGTGCTGAGTTGATATTATGCAGGCTACATTACTAGGTGACAGGAATTTATCAGTGCCATCAGAGGGGACTACTGTCATATACACATTCCTTTGTTGACCAAAACGTCATTATGCAGTGCACGACTGTACATGTGAATTGTAGGTTACATGGGTTCTGCCAGACAGCTCTGCTAACTCAAATGCCTGCCAAGATTCTCAGAGGCAAGACCACGTCTCCCACATTCCCTCTAATGCAACATCTCCTGGAGGACTGTCCTTCTGCATGGTTATTCATGGGGGCAGGGCTCAGGCTGCCAGGGCAGTCTATTCAGTGTTAAATTGGTGATTCATCACCCTGTAGATGAGGCCTGTCAATCAGATTCCCCTCCTGGGAAAACTAAAACACCTGGTGGAACCACAGTGGGAAGTGTAGATGAAAAGATCGTTTCTATAATTGCCACAATGCAGAAAGGCCGGGGCCAAAAACATGCAGAAAACTTTAAAGCAGACCCCAGCATTTAACAAAGAAAGCCTGTGGGCAGGGAAAGAGCAGAGCACAGAGCAGGAGGGAGGACAGCGGTGGGGCCATGAGGGAGACAGAGACACAGACGCAGGCTCGCTCTCCTTCCAGCTTCTGTTTTCATCTTTGGTCTGCACATCTCTACATTGAAACACTTTTTTTCTAAGGAAACTTGAGCGAGCTCCTCACAGTCCCAAGAGGCCTAAGGAAAACACTGTCTAAAACACAAAACACCACGTGCTGTGCCCAGCACTTCTGAACTCAGTCTCTGACAAGTGAGGCAGCCCTTTTCTTTTCTGCACAATCACCCAGATGGGATCAGAACCCATTAGGATCTTTCCACTCTGCTGTGCCAAGAAAGGGGGTAGGGACAGGATGAAATCGATTTCCTTAACCATCATTCCTGAGTGCTTTGCTGGTGCTCCGAAAAGGTAGGAGGTGGCACCATGCGCTAAATCAATGTCAGTGCTCTCTGGGGACCCACTGTGCAGACACTCCCAGTAATGAGGATGACTCCTTATTCTCCAGGAGGGGGTGATGGGAGACACACTCAGGGTGACAAAGAGGCATGCATGCATACACTTCTGACACAGCCCCTGGAAAGGGTCCTAGGGGGTGTTAAGAGTTCTACTGGCATGGAATGTCACAACTCTGAAAAAAAAAAGGGAGAGGGAGAGGCTGTCCCTGTTACCTGGAAAGAAATGTAACAGAAAGGAAGTGGGGCTTTCAGAAAATGCCTTGCCCAGGTTAACCCTTCAGAGATTGGCTAAAGATGCATCTGATGTACAACCTTTTATTCAGATAAGGTGATGATTTATATGTGTTTCACCACAATGCCAATTAATAAGGAATTTCCATCTCACTATAGAGTCATCCAGGGGAATTTCCAAGACACGGTCCTGAAGCCTCCCTTTAATCCTGAGAAACTTGGTGGGCATTTGAGTTAGCAGAAATGTTTGGCACAACACATACAATCTACACTATTCACATATATAGTCATGCACTGCCTGATATTTTGGTCAATGATGGACCACATGCACATAAGACAGTGGTCTCACAATATATTAATGTAGCTGAAAAATTTCTGTCCCTAGTGATTGGAACGTCAGCTCAATGCATTACTCATGTGTTTGTGGTGATCCTGGTCTAAACAAACCTGCTCCACCTCCAGTATTGCATATATAATATGTACAGTAAGAACACGGCCAAAACTGAGCTGCTTTTTGTTCTTGGCTGCAAAGTGGAACAGCTGGATGACCCAGGGCTCCTTACTTGCCAAATCTGATCCTCTTTCCATAAAATCGACTCAGATATAGTGGTGTAGTCTTACATGAGTATAGCATTTCCTATTTTTTGAATATGCTCCCATACATTATTTGATCCATACAATAAACAACACTTTTGCCATTTCATCCAAAAACTCTTTATTGGCCCAGATGATATTCGCAGCCACAACTCCAGTGCTAAAAGTCCAGTGCATGTTAGAAGCTTGTCCTTGCTGAAAGACGCTGCTGCTGAGGGGACAGTAGCAGATGCAAGTAGAACTCTCTGCCCCCCTCCCCCGTGCACACAAGCAATCTGGAGAATACCAGGTGCAGTGCACACCTTGATCTGAGTTTCAGAAAGAGCAAAGCCCACAGGATGTGTCCAAGCAGACAAAAGGGCTCACCCCTTCTCTAGAATTGTATCAGAAACCACGGGTGTCAGGCAAGAGGTCTCAGAGCAGGTCCCAAAGCACCTAAAAGACTACTCATCTTTTCCTTCCTGTTCTAGTAGTTATTTTTCTCATTCTCTCTCCTCCTCCTTTTAAAAGTCAGTTTCTCTTCTACTTTTCTCATCTCTGAATATCTCTCCTTTTCTCTCCCAAGTCCCTGAAGCCTTCCCCAACACCCTGGTCCCCACCCTCTGGGGCAGACCATTTTTCCGCTGTGGGCAGGAACCCGCCACTGGAGAAACCCACCATCTACACAGCTCATTTAGTACATGTCAAAGACAGTTCCTGCCGGGCGGTGGCTCAGGGCTGCAATCCCAGCACTTTGGGAGGCCGAAGGGGACGGATCACAAGGTCAAGAGACGGAGACCGTCCTGGCCAACATGGTGAAACCCCGTCTCTACAAAAATACAAAAATTAGTTGGACATGGTGGAGTGCACCTGTAGTCCCAGCTACTCAGGAGGCTGAGGCAGGAGAATCGCTTGAACCCGGGAGGTGGAGGTTGCAGTGAGCCGGGATTGCGCCACTGCACTCCAGCCTGGGCGACAGAGCAAGTCTCCGTCTCAAATAACAACAACAACAACAACAACAAAAGACAGTTCTAAAGGTTCTACATGTACGAATTCACTTACTCATCACGACAACCTCATCAGATAGACGCTTCTTAGGCCGGTTCTCACAGGTGAGGAAACAGAGGCATAGAGCCACCTAGGCTGAGAGGTTCAGTCACCAGCCCAAGCTCATACCTCCATTGTGTGGCAGTGCAGGATTTGAGCCAAGACCTGTGACCCTGCGTGCCCTGGCCTGAACCCCTGTACTGCAGCAGCTCTCTGATGAATCAAAGGCTGGGGAGCTCTCCTCCCTTCCACTGCAAAAGGCTGATCTCTCACCAGCTGAAGCACGGGGCGGTGGAAGGATGCAATGATCCTAAGGCCAAACTGTGCCTCTTTCCTCTAACATTCCTCGGAAAAGTTGCGAAAGAGGTAGTCTCACTAAGGGGCTCAGAACCATAAAAGCAGATGTACATGACTGGTGTACTTCATTTAGCATCCAAACCCTGCGCTCTGCCATTCAGCAAGATAAGTCTCCACCGCCTCCGCTTCCCGGTAGAAGAGGGAAGGCTAAATAACTGCAAGCCTAATCCGCAAACCCCAAGCACCAGCCTCCGCATCTGGGAGGAAAAAGCGGCGGCAGGCGAGCCAGGGCAAGGGCTGGGCCAGGGCCGACCGCGGTGCCCGGCTCTGTGGCTCCGAACGCGATCGCGGTTCTGGACCTCAGTGTCCCCTAGCCCAGCCACGCTCCTCCCTTCCCCCTCCCTAAATCCCACCTCGAGTCCCGCGCCCTTAGAGGAAGTGGGTCGCCAGCGGGGGATCGGGCCCTTCTCCCCACTGTTCCCCCAACTCGAGCTCTTCTGGGCGCTGCCATCCTCTCGGTGCGTGCCAGTCTTCTTTTTGAAACGGACCCCAGTGGCTCCCGGCCCGCCCGGGCGCTCTTCCTTAGCCCCGCCAGCTTGAGGGCGGCGTCCGGGGAGCTGGGAGCTCCTCTAAGGGCGCCGATTAGGTCCCCGCGCCGCCGCCGCACCCGCCTCCGGCGTCTCCCAGGCCTGGCCTGTGCCGAGCCCGCTGCGGTCCACGTGGCTTGGCAGAGCTAAATTCGGCTCGCAGGAAGCCCGGAGCCAGAGGAAAGCCGAGCCGAGCCGGGGTGGGAGGGGGCGAAGGCAGGCGCGGGGCCGGGAGGGGCGGGCGCTGGGCGGAGGCAGGGGAGGGCCGCGCGCGGGGGAGGCGGCGGCCGGGCTCTGGCGCGCACCGGCTCCCGGCCCAGCCGGCCAAGGAAGGCGGCCCCTCCCCGGTCGCCCCGCCTTTCACTCCCGTTACACTCCGGGGAAGGTGTTCCCGAGCCCGCTCCCACCCTCACCCCGCCTCCCCGCTTTCCCGGCTCCAGTCTCCGCCGGCGGAGCCCACTATGCCAGACAGTTTCGACACTTTGCAAAGACAAAGAGCCCTAGACCGGAGGGAGGAGGAGGAGGAAGAAGAGGAGCGGAGCGAGAAGGAAGAGGCGATGTGAGCCTGGAAGGGGGCGAGTGTCCGGGACACCCACACCCCTTTCTTCTCCTCGGAACCCCCTCATGCCCGAATCCCGGAAACTCCAGCGTGTCTCCAGCCGTGGTGAGTGCGCGTGCGGAGGCGAACCCTGCTCGGGGTGCGCGGGGGCTGCGTCCGCCGGAGTTGGGGCTCCGCAGTTTCCTGTGGGTTGTCGGAGTGGAGGCTTGATTGTCTGGACCCGGGAACTGAAGGAGTGTGGAGGGGTCTCAGAGGGTGTGACGGTGGAGGTGGGACTGAAGCCCCTAGGATTCTAGTGGAAGACACTCGTAGGGAAACCCCTTCTTAGCCACGGCGACCACCTGGGGCTCTGGGAGAGGAAGAAGGTCGGGGTGGAGTTTCGGGCTTAGGGGTGTTCGGCCGTCTCTGGAGGAGCTGCCTGGAGCTCTTCGGGGAACCTACGCCAAGTCCCGGGCAGCGGTTCCCGAAAGCAGCCCCAGTGACATTGCACCCGGCGCCTGGCTGGGATCTCCCCGGCTGGGGCCGCCCGTGGGAGGAGACCTAGCTGGGTGGCCGGGCTCCGGCGCCCTCGAGCGGATCTGGGGTCACAGCCTGGGACACCGCGGAGGGCGCCAGTGATCTGGACCAGCGGCCGTGGGACAGTATCCGGATCGAGTCCCCCAGCCTGCTGCGAGCAGGCGCAGACCCGGGAGGTGGCTCTTGGCGATGGGGTCGCCTTCAGCGCGCGCTGCTCCGGACCCGGGTGTGAAGTTGGCACCCGGGACGAGAGAGCTGAATGCGGCGTGGTGGACAGTGGGGGACGCGAGTGGGCCAAGGGGAGCACGGCCGGAGTGGTGTTAGTGGCAACTCGAAACTCCGAATCCGCCCCAACCCCGTTAGGCGCCGCAGCTCCCGAGGAATAATCTGAAAAAAGTTAGCAACTTGCCTGTGTCTTTCGCGTGTGTGGCCTGCGTGGGGCAGAGCCACCCCTTCTGGGAGCGTATGCGGGAGGGCAGTGGTGACACTGGGGCGAGGCGCCCTGGTGAGGGTACAGTTAGTTTGGAATCGGGACAGTGGCGCAACTTTGAGCTCCTCCTTTCTCTGCGCGAGTGTTTGAGCGTGACCTTGCGGGAGGAAACGCGGCTGAACTTGAGATGGGGGTTGAGCCTGCGCCCCTGCTTGGCACAGAGACGCCGTTACGCGCCTTCGCCTGGCTTTGCAGCCGGGTCTCCCGGGAAGCGTGTGGGGATCCTCTGGGTCTGCTATCGGCCGGAGCCCTGACTCGCTCCTCCCTCCTACGCCAGGGTCCCCCGCCGGTCATACCACGCGCGTGCGTTCGACTCGCTGGTGCGTTCGGCGAGGGGACACGTGCACGCTCCGAAGCGCGCAAGTGGGTGGGGGTTGGGCAGGTGACTGCGTCTCATGGGCCAGGCGAGTCCCACAGAGGGAGACAGCCGTGACCCTGAGGACAGTGACTGGCTCGCCGCGTCCCCGCATCAGGCTTTCTCGTGATTCTTCCCGGGCACCCCTGGCCTCTCCCGACTTCTCCCCCTCGCGGGTCCCCATGTCCCTCAAATTTGCGAGGAGCTGGTTCTCTAGGGAGACAGCAAGCGCCCACCCCAGCCCTGCGGCTGGTCGTGTGTGGTGAGAGGAAGAGATGGGAGGAGGAGGCAGACTCGCCAACGAGGAAAACGGGGTGAGAAGGGAGCCGGGTTGTCCAGAGGTCTCCAGGTCGCCTGGCACGTAGTAGGTGGTAAGCTGTGTTCATTGATAAGGCCCCAAGGTGGAAGGTGCTGGCAGGGGCCGAGACGCCCCCTTCTTCCCTTCCAGTCTCTAAAATGGAATTCATATGTATCAGTCAAGCCCTTTGTGCTCTAGACGTGCCTGGAGCGCCTACTACGTGCGGGCCCTACTCCTGGCCTGTTCCTAGAAGCTGCGGGCGGAGCCTCCTGGTGGTTTTCTTTCCCGAACGCTGCCCGGGCGCCCGGAGGCTTCAAAAAGGCAAGGTGCACTGCCCCCTGCCGGCTGCTGTGGAAACTGCCGCTTGGCTCCGCGGTGGGGAAGGGGTGCGCAGTGCTGGGGTCCCTCACAGTGCCTTCCTGCATTTCCCCTTCCTGCCCCAAACATCAGGATCCCGGACGACTGTTTTCTAGTTGGCTGAAATGACTGACCAGAGTTCACCACTCCGTGCCCCGGCCTCTGCCAAGATCTGGGTACAGTGTGGGGGCCTTTTCTAGTCTCCCATCCCTCTGTCTCTGTCTCTCTCTTACTTTGGTCGTGAGACTTAACCTCCTTCATCTCGGGGCGTCTCGGTTTCCACATCTTTAAAACGAGGCCAATAATACATTCTCCAAAATACGTTCTGCAGGATAGACAGTGTGTGGATCTAATACATATAAGTGAATGTGTGTATATATAGGTAGTTCACATTCTAATGTGTGTATGTACGCATGTATGTACACACTAATGCGTATATATACCTTGGGGGAAGGAGTTCCATCGTACAGTTTTTGCTAAACAAATAAAGAATGAATAGAGAGCTCCTTCTGCCTTTTCAAAATCCCACAAACCCTGAAATTTGTTTCCCCTGCTTTTTTCTGGGCTGGCATTTGCCGTTTAGGGGTCTGATTGGGCAAGGCCTGGACTTGAGCAGGGTCTTTGTCCCCTGCCTCCCTGGCTGGGAGGCCACAGCATCCCACCCCCGGGGAGAGAGAAAAACAGGAAGTGTTGCTAGAGGTGATGGCAGAGGGCTTCTTACAGGGGACGGAGGCTCTGCTTCGACGCTCTGCAGCAGCCGGCGGAAACTGCCTTCTGAGCGGCCTTCCTGCTGACTGCAGACAGGGCTGCCTTCTCCCCACTTCCCTGGCGGTGTCACCAGCACTCCTGACCCACGCAGAATTAGCCGTCACTGATATAAGAACCCTTGTTATGGAGATGACACTGACTGTGAGCTGGTTCTTGGTCCTTTTAGGTCCGGGATCTAGGGGGTAAGGTAAAGCTCTGTCTCTCCTACCCACCAAGCAGCCCCAAGCCAGCTCACCAACCAAAAGCTGGCAGTTGACATTGCCCAAGGAGGGTGCCTCTCCCATGTGTAACTCCAAGCCCTCTGGTCAGTTAACCTTGCTTGAATCAGCTCCTGTGTAGAAGGTTGCTGACTCAAAGGGTTTATATTTGGGTAGAGCTTTGGCTGCAGATGGAAACTTGACCCTCACCTTAGGCCCCTCCCACACCACAAAAAGCAACCCGGAAAGCAAAACATAAAATCCACCAGTCATCTTGTAAAGGCTTTCCAGTGAGTTCTGCGTGCCTGTGTGCACACACTCCGCATGCCGATGGAAGAGCTGACCTGGTTACCAAGAATTCTAGAATAAGACCTACATGCAGCTTCATTCAGTTGTGTAGCCTCTGTGGAAACTTCAGCATCCCCGCTTGCACACCTGAGGATCTGAGAGCTCTCTTCTGCTGTAATTTGGTCACAGGAGCCCAGAATGGGGCCCTTTAAGAGCCTGCATTTGAGTCCCAGTGCCAGCACTCAGGCTCAGCTCCTTTGCAACTCAGCTCCCAAACTATTCCAGGCTCTGGGTCTCGGTTTCACTCTAAAAATGAGAGGCTTGGCTAGGCACAGTGGCTCACACCCGTAATCCCAGCACTTTGGGAGGCCAAGGTGGGTGGATTATTTGAGGTCAGGAGTTTAAGATCACCTGGCCAACATGATGAAACCCCGCCTCTATCAAAAATACAAAAATTAGCTGGGTATGGTGGTATTCGCATGTAGTCCCAGCTACTCAGGAGGCTGAGGCAGGAGAATCGCTTGAACCCAGGAGGTGGAGGATGCAGTGAGCTGAGATCACGCCACGGTGACAGAGTGAGACTTTGTCTCAAAAAAAAAAAAAAGAGAGGCTGTAGATTCTGCTGCCCATCACTGTGGGTCATCCATTAAAGCTTCTCTTTGTGAAGACAGTCCCCACCTCCATTGCTCCAGCAAGCATCACCCTCAAAATCCTCCCAGCATCACAGACTGCCCTGGCTGGAGGCGGCTGGACTGTCTGCTACCCCATGCCAAGGGCACCTGACCTTTCACAGAGGGTCAGGACTATTCAGTGTTTACCACACTCCCTTAGCAAAGTCATTTTCTAGCAGTTGTCAACACTCGATGTTGAAAGCAGTCCCAGAACGTGATCCTTCCTGGGCACCCCTGGCCTCTCCCGACTTCTCCCCCTCGAGGGTCCCCATGCCCCTCAAATTTGCAAGGAGCTGGTTCTCTAGGGAGACAGCGAGCGCCCACCCCCGCTCTGAGGTTTCAGTCTCTGAGGTCTGAAACCTGACAGAGCCGGGGTGCCATCTGGGGGGACTCCCCAGTGGTACATATTGCAGAAGGAACCCCAGTGACCTCACCAGGGCCTGTTTACTTCCCACCTACAAGCTAAACATGACCTTAGAAATCAGTCTGGTCAACCCTTTCACTTTAATGCAAAAATATCGAAGCTCAGAGGGGAAGTCACTAGACTGTAAAATCCGGGGTTTGTTGTTTATTTGGTCTTGTTGGTGGTGGTGGTTGGGTTGTTTTGATTTTGGTTGAGCCAGCATTTATTGGGAACTTACTACCTTCCAGGAGCACCATGCAAGGTGCTGAGATACAGAGAGGAGAGAATACTCGGTCCTTGTTCTCTGCTGTCCTAGAGGTCACAGTGCCCTGGGGAAGGGGACAAGGTCATACCCAGTCAGGCTGCGTATGAAAATACACAGGTGCTAAAAATTAGCCTGTAATCCCAGCTACTCGGGAGGCTGAGGCACGAGAATGACTTGAACCCCGGAGGCGGAGGTTGCAGTGAGCCGAGATGCCACTGCACTCCAGCCTGGGCAATAGAGCAAGAATCAGTCACACAAACAAAAAACACCCAGAGAGTGGCTGCTTTGCGTCTGCTTTTTCTAAATAAATAAATAAAACTTAGTGCTTTATTTTGAATACTTGTCTGTATACTTTATCTCAGATTTTAATAGTTGATTTGGGAGGGTGGGTTTAAATGGCGTGGCAGGTGTGGGGTAGGAGAAAGCGCCCGGGTTTTCCGGGGGACGCTACTCTGTGAGCTAGCTGGGTGAGCTGGGCATGTCCCTGCACCAGGTTTGAGGTGCATGTGGGTGATCAGGGACCCCAGGAGGATGAAGGGAGGTGATTCTGGGGAGAGTTGTGCATGTCGGAGGCCCAGAGCCTCCCCGATTCCAGTTGCATTTAGTCTGTTTATAAGAGAAAGTGATTGCATGGGGCACTCCTCAGGACGGAGTCTGTGGGAAATGGAGGGGTTGACTGAAGGCAGGAAGTTTTGTAAAACTCCTGGAAAAACACTTGAAGTCAGAGGAGGCTGATTTTGATTTTAAGGTAAAATTGTTTGCGAATGATTCCCTTGGAAGCAGCAAGGTCTAATGACAGTGTAGGGGTAGCATGTGCCTCTCATTCCTATGAGTTGTGTCAAACTTTTGGCTTCTTTGTCCCTAGGGCAGGACACAGAATGAGCCAGAACCCTG
Organism: Sapajus apella; assembly: GCF_009761245.1. Lineage (NCBI taxonomy): Eukaryota > Metazoa > Chordata > Mammalia > Primates > Cebidae > Sapajus > Sapajus apella. The sequence goes on along the minus strand of NW_022436943.1, from coordinate 56,670,203 downwards.
ACCTAAGAAGCCACACAAAGCACTGTTATTAGGAGAAGGAACGCACGAGGGGAGTGGGGGCAGCGTAAGATGGTCAGGGTGCCCAGCATCATGAACCCGGCCGCCTCATGGGGGCCCTTCCTGCGTGGCCTGGCTGACCAGCAGGGATGGGACTTGTGTCAAAGTTCAAGGCACCTGCAGTGGACGCTGTTGTGGTTCCCGCCGAGGACAACTGTTAGAGAGGGCTCTGGAGTCAGGGTGTTTTCTACACCATCAGGGAAATCTCTGCAGTGAATCCGCTGGCCAAGGACACAGAACTCCTGGGCCATGGCCCTGACCCATCTGCTCCTGGCTGGGGACCTTGGGCACATTGTTTAACCTCTTTGACCCTTCAGTTCCTCAACTAGGAGACTGTCGTGTCAATTCCCACTCCCTCTGTCACAGGAGAGTTAGGAGGACCCCACAAAATGAAGCACAGGAACATGCCTTATTGACGAGGATTTTAGTAGCATCTACTTTTCATTGTTTAGTGCACATCCAGTAGTGCCAAGTATTTTGAACAACTTCTTCTGGGGTTCAGCAGGAAGCATTGAATGGAGGGTTTGAATAAAGCTGTTTTCAGAGATGGTGCCAGTGTTTAGAGAAGTCGGCAACGGATGGTCTAGCGCCTAGGCCCAGTTACCACCCCCAGGAGAAGTGGTGTGGTGGGGGATGGGATAGAGAACTGGAATAGCATTGCAGTAGTTGCCAGAAGCATCTGGAAGAGAGACCACAGGCGCCATCCTCAACCAGACAGGGCAGGGGCCAGGAGGATCAACCCTGCAGCCTTGCTCTCCTCTGGCCTGACCTGCGCGATCCTGTGCCACCAAGAGCTGAGCCCACCCACCAGCCAAAGGCAAGGAGCTCCTTGATGGAGCCCCCAGAGCAGGGCAAGGTGGAGGTGCATTAAGAGCAGGCCTGGGGGGCACATTGAGGACACACACACACACACACACACACACACACACACACAGCTATCATCTCATTTGATTCTGCAACAGCCGGGGGTGGGTCTCAAGATTTACCAGTTGGCAGGTAAGATGCCCGGGAACTAGAGGGTAACCCCCTTGCCTAAGGCCACAGAGCTTGTGGGAGCCCACATTTTAACCCACTGTGTTTTATCAGCCCTACTAAGGTAAAAGCATCTGTTGTAAGATGTCATGAAGACCCTTAAATTGTTATCAGTGGCATCTTAATGAGAAACAGAATAGTTTAAGTGTGAAGGTTTGCCGGGGTTTCAAACGGAGGCTTATTACTCACTCAGTGACCAAATTACTGACCTGTTCTATGTCTCATCTTCCTCTCTGTCATGAAGGCACATTTTGTACAGTTGATGTGAAAAATAAAACAAGTTTATTCAGTAAAGGTCTCTCAACAAATGTTAGTTTTGATTCCTGAGAAGGTCCAGATTTAGAAAGGGCAATATGGGGTGAGTGGTGCTCCAATGTGGCCTTTTAACCTAGTCAGCATTCAAATAATAGGATTTCAATATTTGTATGTTAAAAGCTTCTTTCTTCCTTTCTTTCTATTCTGAGGATGTTTGGATCATTTCTTTGACTCTGTGTGTGTGAGTGTGTGTGTGTGTGTGTGTGTGTGTGTGTGTGTGTGTGTGTATTGTCTCTTTAAAACACATGAAAGTGCCAAAGAATAAAATAACAACAAATTTAAAGACCTAAATTAGCTTTATTTTGATTCTAGAATTGGGCAACACTTCATTTCACAATACGGAGTAAGTTTTCCAGTGAGCTGAGCAGAGGAGGTTGGCTTTATAAACAGAAGGACTGAAGAAAGCAGAAGCAGTGAACTAAGAGTGTAGTCATTCCATTTAGACAGAACCTAGATAAACAGCTGATTAGTTAACATCCAGTGACATTAGGCTGCCTCTTTTTGCTAAGGATTAAAGCCAAGGGAACTTCACGATCATACTGATTGACAATTTAATCCCGCCTATTTGGGAAATTGACTCTCTCCTGATTTCTGGGGAAGTCAGATGACAACTTAGTTTTGTCGACGGCTCTTGTAAAACCTTGGTGCTTGTCTGCCTAGTTTAAAAGAAAACAAACAAGAGACACACAGCAAAGGAGATGCATCCTGGAGTGATTTATTGCAAAAGAGGCAGGGTATTCTGAAAGTGACATGCCGAATAGACAGTACGCTCTGAGAGGGGATGCAGGGCAGGCTGCTTGCGAGGATGGGACAGCACTGACTTACTGGGGGACTCCCTGTGCTGGAGCCTTACATGGTTATTCATAAGGAAGAGGCGTTACTAGTAAGCATGTTCTGGGTGGTCCTCTGGGTGCACATGCGCAGTAGCTGTACATGCTTGCTCGTGCGTCACGTCTCATTGACATCTGAAATCTCCACCCAGGTGTGTGTGTGTGTGTGTGTGTGTGTGTGTGTGTGTGTGTGTATGTATGTTTGAGATGGAGTCTTGTTCTTTCGCCAGGCTGGAGTGCAGTGACACGATCTCAGCTCACTGCAACCTCCGTCTCCTGTGTTCAAGCGATTATCCTGCCTCAGTCTCCCGAGTAGCTGGGACTGCAGGCACCCGCCACCACGCCCAGATAATTTTTGTAATTTATGTAGAGACAGGGTTTTGTCATGTTGGCCAGGATGGTCTCTAACGCCTGGCCTCGTGATCCACCTGCCCCAGCCTGCCACGGTGTTGGGATCACAGGCGTGAGGTGTTTTTTTACTATTATAATGAGCAAAGCTTCAGTCTGAGAACAGGTAAAATCAAAATGTACATTCTCTTATGGGGGATTGCCTTACTGGAGAGAGCCTGGCTTGAATGAACTGGACTACAATGTGAATGCAGGGGCTTCTCGTGTTGACCTTCAGGTCACCATGCCATGGTTGCCACATCCCGAGGACATGGTTCCCTTTTGGACAGCCCATCCTGCCTCAGTGTGGGTTTGGGGACCTGGAACTTTAACGTGGGTAACTCCATTTTGATTTGCAGTCTGGCCTGTTGAGGCCTAGTGCAGAAACTTGGTCCAAAACAATGGCCTTCTATAATTTTTATTGAACAAAGCTTATCTAATCATGTATGATTCTAAAACCCTTAAGGCAGTATAAAATATGACTTAAAAATTACTTGCAATAATTCGGAAAAGTTGAGAAGAAAAGAACATTAGCTCCAGATTATTTGGCAGAATTAAAAAGAAGGTTGCAGGTGACTTTTGGAAACTACATATTGGTGTGTGCAAGTAAAGTACTTTCTCTGAATTTCATTAGCTACATTACAAAAGAAAAGATCAAGCCCAGATAGATAGCAATGTAATAGATTTTGCTACATTAAAAAAAAAAATCCATTTGAATCCACAGTGGACTAAAACACCAGAGTGGCTAAAAATTCCCTTCATGCATATTTACTTAGCAGAGAGCTCTTGAGATAAACCTAACCAATAAACCCCCACCAAAACAAAGCCAGCCACTTCTCTAGCCGAGAGGGTGGAATGACTCCAAAATAATTGTTTCAAGTTCAAACGCTGAAAACAACCCCACATAAAAAACAAAAATCCACCTAATTGGGCATTTACCTTTTTGGAAATAAAAGGCCCAATGGAAAAATAAATACATAAAAATCCTTTTCTTAGGTTCTTAGAAGACTAGACTGGAGCCCAAAATGAATCCCCTGAATTTGGCCAAGTAATAAAGTACTCCATTCTCCTTCCCTCCCTTTAGTACACTGGAGACCTAATAAGGCAAAGAATTCCCAGTGGTCAAGAGCTCAAACACCTAAAACAACCTAGCGGCATTCACAGACACCAGCATCTACAGCCCTGATCTGAGTTGGCCCTCAGTTCAACTCTTCCGAAAGTCTTCCTGATTTTGCAAATGAGATGTGGATTCAGGCCATGTGCAGTGAGTGGCTCGTGCCTGTAATCCCAGAACTTTGGGAGGCTGAGGTGTGTGGATCACTGAGGTCAAGAGATTGAGACCATCCTGGCCAACATGATGAAACCCTGTCTCTACTAAAAATACAAAAATTAGCTGGGGGTGGTGGTGCACACCTGTAGTCCTAGCTACTTGGGAGGCTGAGGCAGGAGAATCACTTGAACCCAAGAGGCGGAGGTTGCAGTGAGCCAAGATTGCACCATGGTACTCCAGCCTGGAGACAGAGTGAGACTCCGTGTCAAAAAAAAAAAAAAAAAAATTGTGGATTCAAAGGGGAGAAGTGACTTATTGGTCAAGTTCACATGGAGCCCTGCCTCCAGATCTTCTACATGTCTGAAATTGTCATTTATACTTGGTGGGTCTCTCTCTTTATTTTTATTTTTGGAGACAGTGTCTCACTTTGTTGCCCAGGCTGAAGTGCAGTGGTGTGATCTTGGCTCACTGCAACTTCTGCCTGCTGAGCTCCCACCTCAGCCTCCTGAGTAGCTGGGACTACAGGTACACGCCACTGTGGATCACTCTTGGTGAAGGAATAAGCCCACACTTTCACCAGCCTTGCAGTTCTAACACTCAGGTCCTTAGTGTATGCCTTTAGAGCCCCTATCAGCCTTCCTAATCTGAACTGTAGAGAGGTATGCAGCGCAGTGAGGTCAGCATCTGCTCAAGTGTCTGGGAAATGGCAGATCCAGGTCTTGAGCCCTGGTAACCCTACAACCTTACTGCCTCCACCTCACCCCTGTGTGTCCTCCTTGGCTGAGCCTGAGAACGCTGGCAAAAATGACAACATAAATCTAAGCCTCTACATCCTCATTAGATCCTAGACTCAGCTGATGGAGCCCAAATTATTAGCACAACAACATAACGTAACACATAACATAATACAACCAACAAGACCACCATTTATGGTTCATGTAAAATAGGAGTGAACCAGAAGCAGAAGCTGACTTGGCCAAGAACCGGCTTTAGCATTAGGAAGTCAGAGAGTTCAGCTGCCACCTGTGAGGCTGGGGGGAGGCAGTGGAGGGCTCTGATGGTGAGACCCAGGTATGTGAGTCTCAGTGGAACCTCCAGAAAGCTCAAGGAATTCACGGCACTCAGAGGCATACAGTTGGGGGGGGTTGCCCATTGTTTAGTTATTTTGCATGTAAATCCCCTTCTTACAGAGGTGGGAATCAGCTACTAAGGAGATGGAGTCAAAGTCAAGCAACAGAGGCCAGAGGGGAGGAAAATCCTGCAGACAGTCTGGTGACAGGGGATCTTGCTTGCACATTTTCGGGGGCAAACTGATTAACTGGCAGCAAGCAAAAAGGTGGCTCGGGGCAAACCTTGAGTAAGGCTTCACAGAAAATAATTTGTCAATGGCATTTTCTAGAAAACTTTGAGTTTAACTGTATTCTACATGATAGGCTGTCTGGTGCTGTCTGCCCAGGACCTGCCATCAGCACCTCCACCTGGGCTGGGCCGGATTGCCTGTTTTCTCTCATTAGAGTTTCTCATTCATTTAATATGAGATCCTAGTCTTCATAGTGACTCTCTGTAAAATGTATGTTTTCACTTTTTTCTTAATCTCATTGTATAGATGTGGAAACTGAGGTTCAGAGAGGTTAAGTCGCTTAACCAAGGTCCCTTAGCAAGAAAGTGGCAGAACCAGGATTTATAAGCACCGCATTTCTGTCCGATGCCTGAGACCTCAGGCCCCATGCTATGTAATTCCCAGGTCATCCCATATCCCAGGCTCAGTGGGGACTCTGGAAGGCAAGGGAAGCTTCTTTAAGGTTCAGATAGGAAACTGGTCACACCAGGTGCCTGGCCCCCAGCCCAGGGCACGAGATGTGCCGTGAGCACCTGCATCCTCTGGTGGCCGTGAGCCCATGCTCTATAACATCCTTTTGGGCAGGAGTTCCTGACCTTTCTCCACCTGGTGCTTTCCAGGTCTCACACCAGCAGCTTCACTCTCCCAAAGGCTGGGGCTCTGAGTCTTCTCCCTGATTCCCCATCATTGAGTGAGTCCATGGGTTTATTTAGCCTGCTACCATCTGGCTTTTTTTTCCTTATAAGCTGCTCAATTTGTCATCATTTATTACACAGCAATAGATAATACACATGAAATGCAAATACTTTTTCTGTTATAAGTTGTCCTGTTGATGGGAGTGATGGTATTTCGTGTGTGTTTTTTATAAAACTGACGCATAGTAATTGTACATATTTATGGGGTACATAGTGAGTTTCCATACATGCAAGGCAGAGTGATCCAGTCAGGGTAATTTGCATATTCCTTACCTCAGACATTCATCATTTGTGTTGGGAACGTTCAAAATCCTCTCTTCTAGCTATTTGAAAATATATTAGAAATTCTTGTTAACTGTATGCCAACAGAACACTGCACCTATTCCTCCTTATCTGTAATTTTGTATTCTTTAACTGCTCTGCGTCCATCCCTGCCTGGCTGCTTACAAGAACTCATCTTTGTGGCTTGCTGGTAGAAATTAAATTCGAAGAGCCCCAAGGTGCCTGGGGATTGAGGGAGGCAATGAGCCACTTTGAGCCTGCCGGGAGTTTGGAGAAAGGACTGAGCAGAAACATTGAGGCTAAGTTTGCAATCAGGCATGTAAACTTAGCCAGCTCCCTAGCTAGATGGGTGCCTCTTGGGGGCAACCTGCTTCACGTAAAAGGAATCATCAGCGTCGCTGCTGCAACCTTGGAAAATTCCCTCCTCATAACATCTTCACAATGGAGAGAAGGTTTGTTGTTGTTCTTCGTACTTGAAAACACTGTTAATCCTACCACCTGGTGGAGAGTTTGATGAATAAAGACTGTTGCTCAGGAAACATATTAGCTGCCACGAACAGGAATGTCTTTGTGAGAAGTATTACTCGTTGTTTCTAAAGCATAATCTTACGTTTTAAAATTCAGTCTTTTGGCAAAAAAAGGAAATTAAAGTGAAGGGGAGAGATGAGGCAGACAGTACCGCTGATCTTTCTCTCACCACCTCATAGAAACTTCAAATGGAAAACACACCTTTCAGAGTGGGCTGAAGAACTGGCTCCAACCTAAAGCCTGTTGCTGTTTTTCTGTGTCTACTTGTGACATGGAACAAACTGAGCTCAACAAACATGATCCTTGGACCACAGTAAGTCCTTGCTTAACCACAACGATAGGTCCTTGGAAATTGTGAGTTTAAGGGAAACAACATAAAAAAACTGATTTCACCATAGGGTAATTGATATAAACAAGAGTTAAGTTTCTCTGGTGTATTTATGTTTATAAAAACATCACCTGGCTGGGTGCAGTGGCTCACACCTGTAATCCCAGCATTTTGGGAGGCTGAGGCTGGTGGATCACCTGATCTTAGGAGTTCAAGACCAGCCTGACCAACATGGAGAAACCCCATCTCTACCAAAAAAATACGAAAAATTAGCTGGGCATCATGGGGTACGCCTGTAATCTCAGCTACTCAGGAGGCTGAGGCAGGAGAATCACTTGAATCCGGGAGGCAGAGGATGCAATGAGCAAAGATCGTGCCATTGCACTCCAGCCTGGGCAACAAGAGTGGAACTCCAAAAAAGAAAGAAAGAAAGAAAGAAAGAAAGAGTAAGAAAGAAAGGAAAGAAGGAAGGAAGGAAGGGAAAGAAGAGAAGAAAAGAAAAGAAAACCCATCACCAAACTTCTAAATGAAGGCCCAAAACAGCTTTGCAGGTGGTCAGAGCCTGTCTCAGTGGCTCAGGGCATGCACCCCCCCCCCCCCCCCCCACCAAACACACACACAAAACCACACTCGCTCGCCCTGGGACCATATAAACACAAGTTCACCTGACATGCACAGCTTTTTGGAGTGTGGGAAACCAGAGTACCTGGAGAAGAGCCACGAGGACATGGGGAAAACTTGCAAACTCTACACACACAGTGGTCCCGACCAGGAACCCATCTTTTTCTCCTCGATGTTATAATGAAATGATGTTGAATGAAATGGTGTTATTGGAAGACCGGCTGCATAGGATTTCATGAATTAAACTGATATTTATGCAATGTCAGAAATCCAAACAAGTTGAAAAAAAAGCATGGTGGCTGTGGAGACAGTTTTGAATATTAGAATACTTCTGCGCTGTCAGGAACCTGCCTTGGATGGCATAAAGGAGGTTTTCTCCTGTTTTCTGGCCATGGTGTCATAAACATTAGTCACCATTACTTGTGAGAGGTGGGGGAGTATGGTGTGTTGATTGAATAATTAGTTACAGAGGTTGCACATTTAAATAGTGTCAAAGAATTATAAAATTTTAACATTTGCAAAGACTCTTAGCGGTGACCTTGTTCAACCTTCTTTTACTGCAAGATTTTAATTATTCACCTACTGAGTCATTCATTGATTCCTTGATTCACTCAATAAAAGTTCTAGCTCTGGCTGGGTGCAGTGGCTCATGCCTGTAATCACAGCACTTAAGGAGGCTGAGGCGGGTGGATCACCTGAGGTCAGGAGTTCGAGACCAGCCTGGCCAACATGGTGAAACCCCTGTCTCTACTAAAAATACAAAAGTTAGCTGGGTGTGATGGTGGGTGCCTGTCATCCCAGCTATTTGGGAGGCTGAGGTAGGAGAATCGCTTGAACCTGGGAGGCGGAGGTTGTAGGGAGCCAAGATCACACCATTGCACTCCAGCCTGGGCAACAAGAGTAAAACTCCATCTCAAAAAACAAACAAGCAAACAAACTAGCTCTGCCACTGCCTAACTGCGTGACCTTGAGCAAATTGCTGAACGTCTCTGTACCTCCATTTCCTCATCCATAAAATCTGGATAATAATAAGACCTACAGGTAGTAAATAAGCATTCAGTGAGTTGATACTTGGAAAGTCCTTGGAAGAGTCCTTGTGAGAGGTATGCCATGGTTAACACATCCTCATCATCAATTACATTCATATTCCACCACCCTCAGGTGGCAGTTTTCCTCACTGAGACTCTACCACGTGGTTGTCCTGTACCTGCTTGGTCACTCCCAGGGACCTCTCTAGGGAGGTCTCTGCCCCACACTGTGGCTTTTTGACCTCTGGCAGCTTTGTGGTTTAGAAGGCTCTTTCTCATTCAAAGCTTCCAACCAGAGAGAGCTTCCTGGAGCGGGTGGCAGAATGGTGCTTTGCGGAGCTATCTAAATTTAAGGATGGGAAAGTTGTCTGGGCTATGAAGCCAGAGTGTCGTTGCTGGACATCAGAGGCAGAAGAGACATACCTAAGATTTTAGCCATGAGAGATTTTAGCCTGAAGACCCCAACCTTTTTATTTCACAGCTGAGTAGACAGCTCAGACAGGGCCTGGCTGGTGCGACGGCTCAGTCTATCATCGGGCAGAACCTGGATGGGAGGCCAGCCCATGGGGCGATGCTGCCAAGGCCTGCATTACCACTCAGCTCTCCTCTCGTCCTGTGTCCTCCTGAACCAGAGGAGGCAGGAAGAGCAGCCGGGACCGTGGGTGCCAGGTCTCCTATGAGGACCCCATGGTGGCAGGCCTTGGTTGACTGGATGATTTCCACTGTATTTACACTGCACAGTCTCCTTTCTCCCTTTAGACCTCAAGCTTGTATTGTCTTTTGTGAATTCTAGCACCTGCCCCCCTCCTTTTCCTTCCTGAGGTTCTGCCCAGAAAATACCACATACTGGTCATTCTAGACCCATTCATTGTCTGAGCAGGGCTTTGGGCTCACTAGCGCTATCAGTGTTTTACAGCTGAGAATGCAGGCTTGCTGAAGTTGGCCATTGCCTGAAGATCCCTCAGGTTGGGAGGGTCGAGTTGGGGGGCTGTCACGTGCCCCTTTCCACCATGTCACAATGTTTCCTTCTAACACATGCAAGCATGTTGTAAAACGCCCGAGACTCAGTGTGTGTGGTCTCCCTGCCTGCGTTAAGAGCGCCTCTGCCAACCTCCCTCCCACTTCCCTCCGCTTAGTTTTATCATCTAAGAGACCAAAAGAACAAAATGTCCCCCCTCCACCGCACCATATTTCAAAGGGCTATAAATAGGACAGTTGGTGGTGGCACTCTGGGTCACATTTGCCAGGAACAGACTTTATATGACGTCAGCCGTGTCCTTGGGTCGAAGGGTTCCATGGTTAATAGTTTTCTTTCTCCCTTCCTTCCTGGTTTCGTTCCTTCTTTTCCTCCCTCCCTTTCTTCTTTGTTTTCTTTATCCTAAAAGTCTTGCTTAAGAGTACATAGTTATGCAGCCTTCATTAGGTGAGGCTGCCTAGAAGACAAACAGGTCCACATTTCACAATTTCTCCCAGATCCAAGAAAGGAACGCGGCTCTGAGCAGACAGAGCAATGCATGCTGAGCACAGAGGACAGCTGTGCAGCCTGCCAGCGTCTCACTCCTCTGAAAGCAAATTCAGTCCATCCAAGAGCAAGGCCAGGGGGCTGTCTCCGGTCCAGGAGGCCAAGGCCAGGGGGAGGAGACAGGCTCTGGAGTCACCAGGCCGGTGGTTGATCAGTGGTGAGATCTAAGGCAAGTGACTTCCACGTCTGAGCCCAGTGTCACGCATTGTGCTCCGGGGGTGACACCAACACATCTTCCTGGGTGAGAGTTGAGATTTAAAAAAAAGCAGGGGTTGGTTGGGAATAGCCCCAGAGAAGAGACGGCCTTCAAGCTGGGACTGGGAAGATGGTGGGCCCTTCTGACAGCGCCAGTGAGGGTGAAGAGAGCACCCTGCGGAGAAACCCACTGCCCAAGCCAGGCACCTGCCCACTCCTGTAACTGGAGGGAAGAGGCGGGAAAAAGGGCAACATGGAGGACCCAATTGGGTGGGTCCTAAATGGCTTGATCCTTTCAGTAATGAGGTGCAAGCAAGGTTCCTTTTCCTTCCTGAAGAACAGGATTTCATCAGACCCCTGATGTTTTAGGAAAATCATGTGGCCCAGGTTCACAGTGGCTGGAAGGGCAGACCCAATGTCCCCTGGATGGTACGGGCGGGAGTTACTGTGAGCCGCATTTGGAGTGTTTGCTCCAGTGTGAGAATTGGTGGCTTCCTCTCTGGGGTTTCAGAACAGATTGCACTACGGTGCTGAAGGTGACTTGGAGATTTTCAGCCTAGTGGCTGAGAGAACTGGGGAGCCATGGATGAGAAGAGGGAGTGGAGCTGCAGAAACACACCAGGGAAGTGTGCTGTTCCTCCCATGACAGATCTACTGGATCTGAGATGAGGGAGATGAACTAAAGCCCAGCCAGGCTGAGATGGGTGAAGTAAAAAACAAGGCAGAGGCGTGACGCTCAGTTCAATTCTGGAAAGACTGAGCAGTCCCCTGTGGGGGTGGCCTGCTTCTTCCCCAGGCAGCATGGACACCAGGCAGGAAATTCCTTTCCCTTGTCTTTCCAGCCCTCAGAGTGAAGTAGAAAAACCCAGGTAGGCCAGATGCAGTGGCTCACGCCTGTAATCCCAGCACTTTGTGAGGCCGAGGCGGGCAGATCACAAGGTCAGGAGATGAAGACCATTCTGGCCAACATGGTGAAATCCCATCTCTACTAAAAATACAAAAAAAAATTAGCTGGGTGTGGTGGCGCATGCCTGTACTCCCCACTACTCGGAAGGCTGAGGCACAAGAATTGTTTGAACCTGGGAGGCGGAGGTTTCAGTGAGCCGAGATTGCACCACTGCATTCCAGCCTGGCAACAGATCGAGACTCCATCTCAAATAAATAAATAAATAAACCAAATAGATGGCTGGGCCAGCACTTGGGAGGAAAGCACATGTTCAATTAAAGTTTCTCCAATCTGAATTAGACCCACGGTAGCAGGTGTGGAGAGGAGGAGGAGACAATGGCTCAGGAGAAGCTACCCCCGCCTGCTCACGCTGAGCTGGTCCTGGGCAGCCAGTGTGGTCCTAGCCTTCTTGACAATTGACATCCTTCGTCCCATGGACTAAGGATGAGAAAGGCCCCATCTCCTTTGATTCACAGTTCTCACTCTCCAGCCTTCAGCCCTTCACCTGCCTACGCCTCTACATCCCACTGTCAAGTGTAGAATTTTGGAACACCATTGTCAGAGGGTCAGTGGAGTGGATCCACCCCTACCCCTGTGGTGTAAACGTGGCTCATTCATGTCATTTGCTGCAAGGGAGCCTGGAGTCGGGGCAGCCAGAGAGCAGACAGATGGTCATGTGCATTCAAGTGTCTTCCAGAGTAGCCTGGTGACTGTCAGCAGGTGATTGCAGACTCTGAAAAATGGGTCTAGAATTTAACTCATGCTCATGGTTGCAAAATTAAATTTTGGAAAAGTACCTGGCACATAGTAGGAGCTCAAAAATGAGAAGTGGCCCTATTCCCTGAAGACAGAAGTCCTCCACCTTTGATGAGAATCGGAAGCCGCCGTACGCCCTGATGGGGTGCATCTTGTGGAAGGACCCCAGTCCCAGGCCGCTCAGTGCACGGAGTCTGCAGAAGCAGTAAGGCCCCAGACGCCTCTCTGTACTCCTCTCCCTTGTGCGTCTTGCTCCTGACCCCCTTAGCACCCTGCTCACTGGGTCCTTCTGGACCCTCACTATGAGGCCTCTTAGATTTCCCCAACCTATGTTGTGAACTTTGTTCTAGGACCTGATGTCCAGGCTGTTGGCCATCTCTAGTTTGGTCCTAAGATGGACCACTAAAGGTGGCACAGGTTGCCTGTGGACCTGTTCACTGCATGTTCCTAATCACAGATGATGTTTTCTGAGGGCTCCATGCTTTATACTAAGTGCCCTCAGATGATAACAGAAAGGACACTTGCTACTACTTCTTGACAAGCATAGCAGGCACTGTGCTGGGCTCCTGTGTACATTGTCTCATTCATTCTCATAACCCCATGAGGTCAGGGACTTTTATTATCCCCATCACCAAAAGAGGAGACCCAGGTGCTGAGTGATGAGATAACTTGCCCAAGACCCTGGTCAGTCGATGGCACAGCCATTGGCCAAGTCATTATTGTGTTTGTCCCTTAGGAACAGCAGGCAAAGTGAAGCGCTCGCCCTCGTCTTTCCTCTTCATGACCATCATCAGCATTTCCACGTTACAGATGAGAAAACTTCCAGAGGCACACGGGCAAGGCTGGGGAAGCAGGAGCTGGGATCTAGGGGTTTGGATGCTGGGTACAGGAACTCATCCTGGGGTTGAAGGTGGAGAGATCCCGAAGTTGGTTGTCTCATTTCTGCTCGTGTTCTGGTTCCGCTGAGTCTGCTCGCTACCCATGTGTTACTGAGAACTGTTGACAGCAGAGCAGAGTGGAGCAGGTGGGCTTTTTATGCAAACAGGGGTCATGAACTGGGGTGCACAAGGTGTTGGATGGCGTGTGCTTTAAGGTCGTGTCAACCCTGGAACCGTCTCTGCATTTGAACTCAATATCCTTTGAGGACAAAGGGATACTGTGTTAGAGACAGACGGGGCTTTGAGTCTCATCTCTGCCAATTTCTAGCTGTGTGGCCCTGGGCAAATTATACTCTTTCAGAATCTTAATTTCCACATCTGTGAAATGGGGGTAAAACTACCAGCCCCAGGGGACTGCTGTCAAATTGAATGAAATCATGCACATGAGATACTTTGCAGGCTGTTGGCTTCATTGTCTATGCTCAACTCATGGTTGCTATTGTTGATGTTAATAGCTCTTCCAGCGAAGCAGCCAGACCTCAGCAATTAGCCTTCAGATTCAGAAATGCACTTCCTTATGAGGAATCCTGTGTGTTGAGCCCCTTTCAGAGAGAGAGAGGTTATTTACTTATTCATTTTTCTAATTTTTGAGATGGAATTGCTCTCTATTGCCCAGGTTGGAGTGCAATGACACGACCTCAGCTCACTGTAACCTCTGCCTCCCGGTTTCAGGTGATTGCCTCAGCCTTCTGAGTAGCTGGGATTACAAGTGTGTGCCACCACATCCAGCTAATTTTTGTATTTTTTAGTAGAGATAAGGTTTCACCATGTAAGCCAGGCTGGTTTTGAACTCCTGACCTAGTGATCCACCCATCTTGGCCTCCCAAATTGTTGGGATTATAGGCATAAGCCACCACGTGCGGCCGAGAGAGGTTATAAGTGAGAACAGCTTTCCCAGCCTAACAAGTGCATGTACTTCCTGCCCAAAATTCTCACTTTTACTTTCAGATCAGCTGAGTTGGCCTCCTCAGTCCCTGGGTCCCCATAGAGGGAAGTGCCGCCGCACCCAAAGGGGCTGCACTCTGAACGTCACTGCTCAGTTTGCTCACACGCTGGCATGAGCCATGTCATTCCTGGTTCACTCCCGGAATTTCTGCCCGTAAACCTGGTTCTTGACACGCAGCCCAGCCAACAGCTCTGCTGTGGCCTTCCCGCACTGACACTAGATGTTTCTCGGTCCTCTCCCCATTCCTCACTCGCCTGTCTGCTCCTGCACTTTCCTGCTTCTGGGTTAACTGTCCCGTTTGCAAACTGATCTGGTCAGGCTCTCAGTCTTGATCTCATTCTCCATCAGTGTCATGTTCCGGATGGGACTCTAGATTAAGAAACCACCCGCTTGCACATTCATGATCCTCCCCTGGACACAGTGGTGTGGTTCTTTGCTGGTGGACCTGTGTTCTCCCTACCCATGCAGTGGACTTTTCTAGGGCAGAGCCCAAAACACAGTGGAGGAACACAGTGTTTGGCATAGCCCAGGCCAAGGCTCAGACGATGCTGATGGGAAGTAAACTGCGTTAGTCCCAGAGTTTACAATAGAGTTAGGAATTAGTTTATCATTCAGGCTTCAACCTCTATCAGTCATATGACCTTGAGCAAGTTACTTAATCTCCTCAAAGCCGCCTTTACTTGTCTTCAAAATGATGGAAACAATAGGACACACCTCCAAGGACGATTGCGAAGATTAACTGAGCTTTTGAGTATTAAAGGGCTTAGTCTAGCAAATGCCAGGAAGTATTTTTAAAATGTTATCTGTTATTACTACTGCTAGTTTAAGTGTTATCTGTTACTGCTATTACGGGCATCAAAGTGATTGCATGTCGTTTTGTATTTTTTTTTTTTTTTTTTTCTGAGACAGAGTTTTGCTCTTGTTATCCAGGCTGGAGTGCAATGGTGTGATCTTGGCTCACCACAACCTCCACCTCCCAGGTTCAAGTGATTCTCCTGCCTCAGCATCCTGAGTAGCTGGAATTAGAGGCATGCACCACGACACCTAATTTTGTATTTTTATTAGAGACGGGTTTCTCCATGTTGGTCAGGCTGGTCTCGAACTCCCGACCTCAGGTGATCCGTCCACCTTGGCCTCCCAAAGTGTTGGGATTACAGACGTGAGCCACCGCGCCCACCCCAGTATTCACTGATTTTTTAGCAGAGCCCTGCAAAATAGTTGAAGCAGAGACAGTTCCATTTTACCAAAGAGTAAAGTAAAACTCAGAGAACGGCTGCTTTTCTAAAATCACACAGCTTGACTTGACCAGTCTCCCCTGGGGCACACCTAGAAGCAGGCCACACTGTTTTGGGTGGAACATGCCATGCCCACAGGCCTCAGAAAATATCCCTGTAATTTAAAAATGCAGAAATAGTATTCAGCCAGACCCAGTGGTAACAGTTATTCAGATGAGTATTTGCATGGAGAGGAAAAGCTATGATATATTAAGCAAACTGGCCCTGCCCCCCCAGGAGTGGTGTCAAGCTTCATTTCTAGTTTGCTGCTCTACTCCAAGAGACACAAAACTGGAGAACACAGTCTCTTATGAGTTATTATATTATATTATATTATATTATGCTGTAGAAATGAGCCTCAGGTGGCATAAGGGGGCTGTGGATGGCAGAAGTGCTAATATGGGCCAGGAAATGATGATTTATGGTTCAGGACAAGGAGGAATGAGAACATAACCATGATTTGCTGGACTGGAATTTGTCCTAATCTGTGCTCTAGCTGGAGTAGGTAGACATTTTTCTTGCTTCCAAGTCTCCTGGTTTAAGCCTGGCAGTTCCCTGCTTCGCTCCTAGGTTGGTACTAGTGGCCACCAGTTGGATGGATGGAAAGGAAAGGGATGAATTGGCTGGAGTAGGAGGAAAGTAATTAGTTTGGTATTGGGAAGAACGCTGACCCCCAAGTCTAAGGCCCTCTGCCCATGGTCCAGCTGCGCTGCTCTCCGCTGTTCAGAGAGGAGCCACTTCTCTTGGCCTTGGTTTCCTCATTTGTGGTCTTGGAGAGTCACATGAGCTTTTCGGAGCCTCCCCAGAAATGGGGACACTTTCTGATTTGTCTTTCTTGTATGGCTGGCGTGTATGAACACACTTCACAGATGTTTCAGCAGTTAAGAGTTTAGTTGTTGCTCTTAACTGGAAGTAACCTTGGAAGGGTGGGGAAATGAGGATTCAATATAGAAAGAGGCATGACAGCAGAACGTGAGTGAGAGGAGAACTGGGACATGGCTTTTAGAAAAGATTTCCAGGGCTCCTGTTACAACCAAAAGGTAAAAAAAGGGTGAGGAGCTCATCAGGCTGTTCCTGGGATCTGGGGCAGAAAGACAGTGGAATAATTGCCTTTCCTCTGCATTGAACATGCCACTGCTGCATCAGAGAAGCTAAGAAACCAAGGCTGTGGAAGGGAAGCCCCGCATGGGGTGCAGTTCTAGTTTTTAAGATAAACCTTCAGGTGGCAAACTTGTCACTTGGGATTTGGAATCCAATGCAATTGCCAACATATTTTTTTTCAAAGCCTACTTACAACCAATGAAAGAATTGCTTCAGGATGTGAGGCATTGCTTCAAAAGAGGCTTAGGCTTTAATTAAAGATCACAGTTAGCCACAGGTGCCAGGCTATAGAGTCAGAGGCTTCATTCAGAGCAGTGCTCCATGTTTAATCTGATTCATAGATTACCCCCTTCTATCTTATGGCATAGAACAGTTACAGTACATATCCTGACACAGGCATGTATACATGCAGGTTTTTATATTATAAGGATTATCAACTGTTTAGTAATGTAACATACATAAGGCTCAAACTCAGTAACAAGCTTCTGCATAGTCATAAATCAGCCAGATACCGACTGATTCTCTGAGATTTATCTGGTTGTTCACCCATTTATTCATGGATTTACTGATCATTATTTAGTGCATCTGAGAGCCAGTGGGGGTGAGAGTGGGGAAATCTAGTGATAAGTAAAACACAGCCACTTCCCTACCTCTGAGAGGCTCAGTCTAGTGAAAGCAGCCTGAGGTAGGATTGGGGTGATGCCTAGTGCTTAGTAAATTCTTGCTAAATGGAAAAATGAATGAATGCACACATGAATGAAGCCATGGGTGCTTCAAGGTGAGGCCCTAACCCAGCTTCAAGTTTGGAAGGGGGTGTGTCAATGAAAACATCTTAGAAATGTGATACCTATGTTGTTTTGGTCACTCTCTCATTCAAGAAATAGGAATAGAATTTCTCCCACGTCCCGGTGGTGTGTAGGGCAGACACGCCCTCGCCTTTATGGAGTTAACATGGTGGCGATCATGCTTTGTAGGAATGCAAAGAACACTGGAAATTTACAGGGGCAGTGCCCAGCCTCATCCCCAGAGACAGAGAAGATGTCTCTGGAAAGTGCTGTCTACACTGAAATCTGAAGGATGAGTAGAAAGTACAGAGGGAATGGGGAATGTGTAAGCCAGTGATGCAAGGGAGGGAGGCCAGAGTTACACTTTGCAGGGATCCCCCTGTCTGCTGCTAAGAGAGGGAGATGGCATTAGAGGCGATGGCTACTGCAAGGCTGGCTAGGAGGTGGTGGCAGTGAGCATTGCGACTTAATTCTCATTTCTGAAAAGAAAGAGTTTCATTCCTATCTCTTTCCAAGACCCTGAACCCTAACTCTGCTGACTCTGGTCACGTTCATGTATCTTCCACGTAAACATCCTGCCCCCATCAGCAGGTACCAAATAGAATATTCATTACCACACATGGTTTCCAGAGCCAGGCAAATGCCTTTAGACAACTCTGGGCTCAGTCAGTCACTAAATGCTGTTGTTTCTCCCGCTAAAGGAGCTCTTGAATCTCCCACTCTCCCTTTTGACCAGGGCCCTGCCTGCTGGCCCTCATTATCTCTTTATAGTCACCAACTCAACAGGGGTTGAACTTTCTTCCTAACACACAAGTTTATCCTCATATATCACCATTGCCAGCAGTATAAAGATACCTCAGTGGTTGTATCAGTCAGCTTTCTCTGTGTAACAAACAGCCCCAAACCTTAGTGCCTTAAAACAGTAGACATTTATGATTTCTGTGGGTTGATGGTCTGGTCTGCACAGCTTGTGTTGGGCTGATTGCATGTGCTGGCCCATTCACACCCCTGGGGGCTGAGCTGGGGTGCCTCTCTCTGCATTGTCATCCTCCAGGGGCTACCTCAGGCTTGCTAATGTGGCAGAAAAATGATTTCCAGCAGCAGCTGGACATGGTGGCTCATCCCCAGGAGCTTGAGACCAGCCCTGGCAACACAGCCAGACCCTACATAAAATAAAAATAATTATCCTGGTGTGGTGGCATGAGCCTGTAGTTCCAGCTACTTGGGAGTCTTAGAGGGAGGATCGCTTGAGCCTGGGAGGTCGAGGCTGCAGTGAGTGGTTGTCATGCCACTGTCTCTCCAGCCTGGGCAACTGAGTGAGACCCCATATCAAAAAACAAACAAACAAAAACAAGAATGATTTCCAGCAGCAAGAGAGAGGAACTCCTTGGCATAAGCACTTTTAAAACCCTTATTTGAGTCTCCTTTGCTATTGTACCATTGGCTAAAGCAAGTCTCATAACCAAACTTCGATTTCCCCCATGCTGGGAAGGGAGGCAAAGCCACACTGCAGAGTGTGCATGCAGGTGGCCTGAAGAAACTGGGGCCATTTCTACAGCAGTGGTTTGAGGGATTGAACGGAGTGTGGTCTGTTCTCTGCCATGTACTTCTTTTGTCCTACTGGACAGGTTCACTCGTAAGCTCTCAAAGCCTCAGCTGCCCATCCATACAATGGGAATAGTCTATGGGACCACCTCAGTGATTTCATGAGAGGATCAGATGAGAAAACTGAGCATCTGCACATCGCCCAGTGCTTGGGGCCCAGTAAGAGCGGAGAGTTTCTATGCTGTTCTTAGCGCCAGATGAAGTCTTTCTTTTCTTTCTCCCTGAGACAGAGTCTGGCTCTGTCACCCAATCTGGAGTGCAGTGGTATGATCCCAGCTCACTGCAACGTCATCTCTCAGGCTTAAGCGATTCTCCTGCCTCAGACTCCTGAGTCCCTGGGACTATAGGCACGAACCATGTGCCACCACACATGGCTAACGTTTGCATTTTTAGTAGAGGCAGGGTTTCACCATGTTGGCCAGGCTGGTTTTGAACTCCTGACCTCAAGTGATCCACCCGCCTTGGTCTCCCAAAATGCTGGAATGACAGGCGTGAGCCACTGCACCCAGCCAGAGAAAGTCTTCAGAAGCCGTTTCCTATGTGGCATCAGCCTGGTTTATCCTAACCCTGACATCACATTTTCACATTCATGTCTTACATATTTCTTTTTCTTTTCCCTGTGTTTTGTGTTTTTACTAAAAAGCACCTCCTGTGTTTAAGGAGCAGCTAAAAATATCATCTCCTCTTCAAATTCTTCTTCCATCCTGAGTTGGTCATTTCTCCGTTTTTTTTTGTTAGAAAAAAAATACTTAATCTGGCATTAAGAACAGCACAGAAACTCTCAGCTGTGTCTCCCAGGTTGGAATGCAGTGGCATGTTCTCGGCTCACTGTAACCTCCACCTCCTGAGTTCAAGTGATTCTCCTGCTTCAGCCTCCTGAGTAGCTTGGATTTACAGGTGTGCACCAGCACGCCTGGCTAATTTTTGTATTTTTAGTAAAGACGGGGTTTCACCATGTTGGCCAGGCTGGTCACGAACTCCTGACCTCAAGTGATCTGCCTGCCTTGGCCCCCCAAAGTGCTGAGATTACAGGAGTCCGGCCCCTCTGTATCACATTGCCCTGAATTGTTTGTGTATTTTTCTGTTTTCTCCCAGGGTAAAGTCCCTAAGGAGGGGAGTTGTGAGTTACTCACCTTCCTATCCTGGTGTGTGGCTCTGTGCATGCAACAGAATTGGAGTTTATTTAACAGATAGTGCTATATAAATAAGTGCGTGTGAGTGGAATAAGTGTTTGAATATCTTTTCCGTATCTTGAGTCATCCTAAAAAGGCAGTGGATGGACTAAGTGTCAAAACTAACTTAAACTTTTCTCCTCTTCCCTTCCAGCTGGTACCATTTTCAGATTTCATCTTCCTTAATGGGAAATGTCAATGAGAGGAAACATTGACATCTCCAAGAGCTGCAGTGAGCAAACGCTGTGAGCTTGGGCCAGGGCAATTCCATTTGGGGACCAGAGGTGGACAGTCATTCAGTCTATGGAGGTAAGTGACAAATCTCTCCCCGGCACGAGTGAGATGTGCTGTCTTTTCTGGGTTTTTTTTTTCCCCCATTGATTATGTTCCATGGAGGATATGGAAGTTATTCTCCTGTTTCTTGGTGTCTGAAATATGTCCTGCTTGCCTAGCAATGTGCTATTAGGAGGAGTTCCCATGGAAGGAGAATACAGTGTCCCTCAGGAGAAAGATGCAGACAGTTAGAGTATCTAGCAGCCTTTCGTTTTCTTAAGTGGAGAGCTTTCTGAGCTCTCATGAACACTGGTAAGTAAAAACCGGGATTCAAACATCCTTTGATGACAAGTGCCTGTCATCCTGAAGAAGAACTGTCATGACACTCCAGTGTGTATTAGAGCAAGTGTCAGCAGACTGTGGCCTACGGGACAGGTCTGACCCAGCCTGTCTGTAAATAAAGCTTCACTGGTTCCCTGCCATGCTCATTTGTTCAGGTGTCATGTATGGGTGTTTTCACACCGGGACAGCCCCATTGAGTCATTACCATAGAGACCATGCAGCTGTGAAGCCTCGCGTATTTATTCCCTGGTCCTTAACAGAAAGGTGTTACAACCTCTGGTCTACAGCTGAGCTGTCCACACAGAGCCACTCCGTATGGACATATTGAAATTGTAATTAAAACGAACCAATATGAAAAATTAAGTCCTCGGTCACATCACATTTCATGTGCTTAGTAGCCACGTGTTGCTTATGGGTACCCATGGATAGCGCAGATAGAGGACATTTTTATCAGTGCAGAGTTAGCTTGGGAAAAATTGACATCACCCTGGATGTGCCCCTTCACTCTGCTGGTGTCTAATCCATCTTGGGCATGATTGCAATCATTGCAGAAGAAGAAGGAAGGTTGATGTCTGTGAGTGTGTATAGCTATTTTCTGTATGATTATTGGCATATTGGCAAGGACTCTCTCTCTCTCTCTCTATCTATCTATCTCTATCTCTCGTATAAGAATGGAGTAACTTTTCAAATTTCTTTGGGAGCCATCTTGTGGTCTCTTTATGTGACTCCACGTAAAACAAATCCACTTGGACCTTGGGGTTTATTAGTTTTATTTATACAAGTAAATATGGATGTGAGCTGGAGCCCTTCTGGGGTCACAGGTAGGTCAAGGGCCATGTGGGGCCTCCTCTAAAGGGTAAGAAACGATAGTTTCCATGTTCCCAAGGGGTAAATATATGGGCAAGAGTGATAAGAAACAAGGAGAGGAAGAAAATGAGCTGAAGATATGGCATTCATGAGCCTTAGACTAATGAGGAAGAAAGGAGACAAAAGACAATGTGGTTCCTGGCGACGGTCGTGGGTTTCCTTTGAAAGAACATGTTGAACAAAGTCATGATGCTTGGGAATGTACCACATCTCAGAATTGTGCTGAACACGGCAGTGCTATACAGTAGACAGGTGGGGGAGAGCCTTGGGCCTGGAGCTAGGCTCACCATCTTAGATGGGACAAGACTGGGGGCATTAGCCAGTGCAAGCGGGAATAACAAGGGCTGATCATTGAGATGAACAGTTTGTTTGGAAGAGACTCAAGATGGTCAGCAGTTCTGGGCAAAGGCCCCAGGTTTAGCATTTGGAAGTCAGGCTTTCTTATCTTTGGGTTACCCAAGCACAAGCAAGAGCAAAGCAGAAACTCCACTGATGAGAACAGACCCAACTGATATGTATTCTACACATCTAGATGTGAAATGGCTCCCTGCCTCTTTCTTTTGGTTGGTCTTCAAGCACCTCACCATTAAGCGGAGTGCTGTATGCATTTTAAACAGGCATTTCTATAACCTTCAAACAACGGAGTTTAATGCAGATACGAAGTAATTATAAGTAACACAAATAATAGTATTCATTTTTTGGTTCTTTCTTAGAACCAAGCACATCAAGAATGACGGTAATGATGATAATAGTGATAATATTTTTTGTCCATTTTCAGCTTATTATGTGCCAGGTGCACTGTTCCACTAATAATTATTATCATTATTACTACTAATAATTATTATAGCTTTAAATTATTGGGCACATACAATGTACGAAGTAATATATTGATTTTTTTCTCAATTTCATGAACCCAGAGCATTCTTTTCCATTTTTAATTTTTAAAAATTGTTTTATTTTTATATAAATGCAGATTTATAGAAAAGTTACAAGAACAGGCAACAAACTCCTGGACTCCCTTCGTCCAGGTTTTTAAATGTTCACATTTTATTATGTTTATTTTTTTCTTTTTTCTCTACCTTTTTTCCTGAAATCAGAAAGCTGCATCTTAGAATACAATTTTCTAAGTCAGAAACTTAACACTGATTTGAACTATTATCTAACCTGATTTCTTATTCAGATTTCACCAGTTGCCCCAGATAAATTCCTTCATGGCAAAAGAAAAGCCAATTGGCATGTATCTTTCTTGGAAAACTTTCTTACGCTTTTATTTCAACATGCTAACCTTTTTGACAAGTTCCGTCCAGTTATTTGAGAGAATGCCCTCAACTTTGGCTCCCCTGATGTTTCCTTGTGATTAGATTGGCAGGACTAGCCCAGAGATATCGTGTCCTTTTAAGCACGTTATAGCAAGAGGCACCGGCGTGGTTCTCTCCCATTACTGGTGATGTTAGCTTGGAACTCTCAGTTAAGGTGGTGTCTTCCAGGTGTCTCCACTGCAAAGTTACTGTTTCATCTTTGCAATTAATAAGCATCTTATGGGGAGAAGCTCTGAGATTGTGTAGATATCTGATTAGTCCTCAGTCTGTCAGCCATTAGTTTTAGGATCTCTTGATGATTCTTGCCTGAATAGGTTTATTATTATCATAGTTGCCAAATGGCGATTTTTCTAATTTCAATGTTTTATTTTTCATTTATTTGTTGGTTTCCTCCTATAAAGAAGGAAATTTCTTCCTTTGTTTATCTTTTTTTTTTTTTTTTTTTTTTTTGAGACGGAGGAGTCACTCTCACCCAGGCTGGAATGTAGCTGTGCAGTCTTGATCTTGGCTCACTGCAACCTCTCTCTTCCGGGTTCAAGCAGTTCCCCTGCCTCAGCCTCCCAAGTAGCTGGAATTATGGGCATTCGCCACCATGCCCAGCTAATTTTTGTATTTTTAGTAGAGACAGGGTTTCACCATGTTGGCCCCACTGGTCTTGACCTCCTGACCTCAAGTGATCTGCCTGCCTTGGCTTCCCAAAGTACTGGGATTATAGGTGTGAGCCACCCCGCCTGGCCCTTCCTTTCTTTACAACAGTGTGGACTCATGGATTTTAACTCTATTCAATAAGTTGCAGTCTTCTGTTATCATTAGTTATTTTGATATTTATGTTGCCCCAGATCTGTCCACTAGGGCCTGGCTCCGGTCTCCGACATTTCTCCATCATAATTTGAGCACTGCTTCCTTGCTGTCACAGGAAGATATTCTAGCCTCATCTTGTACTCTCCTCACCCAGCGGTGCAATCAACATAGGAATGAATTTAGAAACCAAGATCTGGCCACTAGGTGTGGCATTGCTTCTAGGCCCTCTGAGCAGACACAACTGGGGTGTGTGTGTGTGTGTGTGTGTGTGTGTGTGTGGTGTATCACACAGACAGCCACGTTTATATACATACGTATGCACATTCACAAGTACATCCATACATCATTCAGATTATTTTCACATTGATGTATCTTTATATTAAAATCACCTTTGAGTTCACACTAATGATGCTAGAACATTCTGGAAATTCACATCTATCTGAAGGATGCTGAACAGTCATCCTCTCACTGTCAGCGCCACCACCAGTGACATTTATTAAACCATGCTCAGGCCCAGTTTCAGACTCTTTTCCTTGCTGTTACTTCTGACCTCAACTTAGTGGCCCAAGTACAGATGAGCAAACTGAGATCCTGAAAAGCTAAATAACTTGTGCAAAGTTATACAGCTGGTAAAGCAGCAAGCTTATAGTGAGCACCTGTTTGCCCCTTGGCTTTTGATCAAAAGGCCTAGGGAGACACCTCTGTCTCAGGACAGAGCCACCCTGCTGACAGCAGCATCTGACCCTCAAAGTGCAGGCCAGCCAAAACATGTAGACCACATGTATGGTCTGCGCCACTCAGATGGAGTCCTGTTAGGAGGTGTGTGTAGAGGCACTTGGTGCTGTGTCAGTTGCATGTGGGAGGGAGAGTTTCTGTGGGGGATGTGGGACTGCCGTCCTGTCCTTGTAAGGACCTTGATCAGGTTGAGGATGTGATCACAGAACCAGGCCTCTCTGCAGAGGGAGCATTTCCTCTCTTGCAGGGCGGGTTCCTGGGAGAGCTGCTTAAGTGTGGAGGCCTTGACTTAAACACGTTTGTTTCGCCAGCTCCTGGCAAACGTGCAGAATGTGTACTAGATAAATGCTGATTTCAGGCAGGCATTGACAAACATTTCTGAGCTTCTTCTGTGCCAGGCACTGCTCTAATCGGACAAAGATCCTAGCTCGGGGTGAGGAAGAGGAAGAGATCCACAGTAAAAAACAAAAAAATTTTAAAAAATATATATATATGGTATGGGCAGGGGCTCCTGGGGCAGGGCACAGCATGGATGTGGTGGTCAAGGAGGGTCTCTTCCAGGCAGGAAATGTTTCTAGAACCAAGTCACATGACTAAAAGGAAAAAGCAAACAGGGAGATGAGAAAGAGAGCAGGGTCTGTTGATCAAAGGACAGGCAGGGACTGATTCAGTCCTGTTCAGGGGCTGTGGCCTCCCCCCAGAGAACCAGTCCTCTTCCTTCTGGGCATTGTCACTTGGGCAGACACTCTCCCTTGAAGCTAAAGCATTTCCTCCAACCACAAAATGTTATCAGCTGGCCCAGAGGCCGCCTGCAGGCCAGGGCACTCCGATTAGATAAGAGGACATCCTGGCAGTCGTTAGCTATACTGATGGGCAGCAGCGAGGCGCTGTTGGAATTTCCGTTGTTGATAACCTTTAAGAAAAGCGCAGCAGTGGCAGAAACAGGGTTTGTTTGGGGTGAGAGGTGGGGGAGACTTGGGAGCACTCTGGCGTATCTGAAAGGCTGATGGGGAGAGAAGGATTAGCGGATTAATGTGTAGTGGGTGATTTTGAGGATGGATCCAAGGGGCATAAGTGAAATGAAGAGGGAAAGAGCTTCCCATTAAGGCTGTTTTTCCTTTCTTTTTATTTATTCATTCATTTAGCAAATACTCACTGAGTGCCTTCCAGCCCACGGGCACTTGGCTCAGCCCTGGAGGTAAAACAGATGAAAGCTATGTCCTCAAAATGTGAATAACTTATTTATTTATTTCCTTATTTTATTTTCTTATTTATTTTGAGACAGAGTCTCATTCTGGCACCCTGGCTGGAGTGCAGTGAGGCCGCCATCCCGGCTCACTGCAGCCCCGACCTCCCGGGCTCAAGCGATCCTCCTGCCTCAGCCTCCTGAGTTGCTGGAATATAAGCACGTGCCACCATGCCTGGCTAATTTTTATATATTTTTTGTAGAGATGGGGTTTCGCTATGCTGCCCAGGCTGGTCTGGAACTACTGGGCTCAAGCGATTCACCTGCCTCAGCCTCCCAAATTGTTGGGATTTCAGGTATGAGGCACTATACATGGCTGATGATAATAATTTAATGGTAGAAACAAACCAATTAATAAATCAGTGGTATGTTTAGGTGCAGTTCTGGTTCTGTGGGTCCTGAAGCTTATACAGTTTGGGAGTCCTCTTTAAGAAAAAATAATACAAAGTTATGATTTTAAAATAAAATGCAAGTCCTGGATAAGTGGGGTGCAGCCGAGGGGCCGGCGCTTCAGCCTTCTGGACGTTCCTCTTGTTCTTTGCCGGGTTTGCGAGCTGCAGTGTCAGCCAGAGTGCCTTCTCTTAGCACCCCGCGGGGGAGCTGGCCACAAGGGGACCTGGCAGTGGGAATCCTGGTGCTCCGTGGTACAGTGAACTTACTTGCCTTCTGGATCCTCTGAGTCCTTGTGCTTGGGCTCAGGGAATAGGGCTAAAGAACTTTGTTCTTCTTGGTTCTGCTGGGATTTTCAAAGGCACTTTCCTTGCAGTTCTGCAGGCTGGCCTGTGATCCCACGTCAGGGACTGGGTTCGCAGGAATCAGCTGAGCTCCAGGAGTCCTGGGGCTGGTGGAGAGTTTGTGAGCACTCTTGCAGGGCTGGCTGTGGCTCTTCAGCCTTTCTAACAACCCCCCACATCTAGATTTCACCCTACAGCCTCCCTGAGAGCCAGCTGCTGTCATTCCCCTTTTTACTGATGATGAGACCCAGGCACAGACTGGTTAAGTAATTTACAATCACACAGCTAATAAGTAGGGGGCTGTGCTTTGAAGACTTACAGTGTCTCCAGAGCCAGCTAATAAGTGGGGTGGGGGGGCTGCGCTTTGAAGACTTAACATGTCTCCAGAGCCCAGTGTACTTGCTGCCTCCCCATCGTCCTCACTGCGTAATTCCTTTAAGCAATATGCTAGATATACACACAATGTCAAGATTAAGAGATGGGCTAGGCCGGGCACGGTGGCTCACGCCTGTAATCCCAGCACTTTGGGAGGCCGAGGCGGGTGGATCACGAGGTCAAGAGATTGAGACCATCCTGGTCAACATGGTGAAACCCCGTCTCTACCAAAAATACAAAAAAAAAAATTAGCTGGGCATGGTGGCGCGTGCTTGTAATCCCAGCTACTCAGGAGGCTGAGGCAGGAGAATTGCCTGAACCCAGGAGGCGGAGGTTGCGGTGAGCCAAGATTGCACCATTGCACTCTAGCCTGGGTAACAAGAGCGAAACTCCGTCTAAAAAAAAAAAAAAAAAAAAAAGAGATGGGCTAAATCCAGTACAGCCACAGAATGGAATAACATGCATTTGAGCCACACAAGAAGGTTTTAACCAGGACAGTGGAATGGTCTGATTTTAGGTGTGAAAGTGGGATGTCTAATTACGAATACACAGAGAAAGGAATACCAAGTGCTCACAGCGCTTGAATTCTCTCTCAGCCTTTTGCACGCTCTCCTGGCCAGCTATCACAGATTCACTCACTCACACATGCATTCAATAGTGTTTTCTTTTGTTCTGTTTGAGACCCAGTCTCACTCTGTTGCCTGGTCTGGAGTGCAATGATGCAATCTCAGCTCACTGCAACCTCCACCTTCCAGGTTCAAGCAATTCTCCTGTCTCAGCCTCCGAAGTAGTTGGAATTATAATTATGTGCCATCAAGCCCAGCTAATTTTTATATTTTTAGTAGAGATGGGGTTTCACCGTGTTGGCCACTTGTGACCTCAGGTGATCCCCCCGCCTTGGCCTCCCAAAGTGTTGGGATTATAGGCATGAGCCATTATGCTCCACCATTCAATAGGTTTTATTTATTCAGTGTCTTTTACATGCTGAGTACTGGGGAGACAGCAGCAAAAAACAGAAACATGGTTTCTGCTGCCATGGAGCTTAGTCTGGCCTGCTGTTTGCTCCTTCTGCCTATATTTTCTCCCTCCAGCTTTCACTAGAGAGATCTTTGGGAAGCCCTCCAGGGTTCCCTAGTGTCCTCAAACCTGGCACCTCCCTGCCTTTATTGTCTTCTGTATAAAATGGACCAGAAGACACATAGACCTTCCAGACTTCAGAGTGTAGCTCTTCTCAGCTGTTGGTGAGAGGATTTGCAGTCACAACTTTCATTATTACCATCTTCTAGAAATGTCAGGCACCTGACAGCTGAAACCATGGCAGCTGGCAACAAACAGAAAGTGACCTCCCTGGGCACTCAGAGATCCAAGACAGCCGGGCCCTGGGTTTGTAGGAACAAGATTCCAGATGCCTCTGCTGCTTGCCAGCCTCGTGACCTTCATTCATGCAGGGCCTTGTTTTCTTGATTCCATGGGGCCAATCCTGGCCCCCAGGGGAGAAGGATACTAAAGGGAGGTGAAATCTGTAGAAGGCTCCAGAGAATGCGCCTGCAGTTCTGCAAACCTGGCACCTCTTCCGGATGCTTTTCTCCAGAAACTGTGGTTTTCTGGTGAAACCTTGGAGCTTGGGCAGTGTGGTGTTAGGATGATGGCTGGGTTTCCTCCACAGTTCCTGGCTCTTTCGTTATAGTCTTTTGTAATAATATTGGGTGTGGCAGCCTCAGGACACAGAATCTCTCCAAACTTCTCCTGCCCTCCTTCCCCTGCCCTAACACAGGACTGTAATCTTTCCCTGCCTTTCTGATTGTGGGTCTTGAGATCCTCCCTAGAGAGGTTCCTGCCCTGTACCCCGGGTGAAGGAATGCTGATGTCAGGAAGCGTCCGTAAAACCCTAGAGGACTGGGTTGGAAGAGCTTCCAGAGAAGCGCACACTGGAGGTTCCTGGAGGGGGCATGTCACTTCCCCCATACCGTGCCCCATGCGTCTCTTTATCTGTATCCTTTACACCAGTAAATATATTTTCCTGAGTTCTGTGAGCCATTCTAGCAAATAATCAAACCCATAAAGGGGTCACGGGAATCCAACTTGAAGCCAATTGGTCAGAAATTTCAGAGGCCCTGACTTGAGGCTTATGTTTGGGCTAGGAGTTGGGGGCAGTCTTGGGGAGTGAACCCTCAACCTGTGGGATCTGACACTGTTTCCAGGTAGATGGTGTTGGAATTAAATTGAAGGATGCCCAGCTGGTATCCACTGCATAGTGTGTGGGGAAGAATCCCCACACATGTGAGCACAGAAGTGTTCTGCATTGACTGTTAGGGTGTGAGAGCAGAGGATGAGCAGAGTTTGAGAGGTTTTATGAAACAGATGGGAGTAACACTTTCTGAGACTTGGTTTCCCCATCTGTAAAAAAAAGTGAGTAAAAATGGTACCCACCTGTGAGGGTTCTGTGAGGATTATATGACATGAGGACTCAAAAACCTAGGTCATGTGTCTGGCCCATACTGAAAGCTGAGTAATTAACAGGTGCATTTACTTATTTATTTATTTATTTATTTGAGATGGAGTCTTGCTCTGTCCCCAGGCTGGAGTGCAACGGTGCAGTCTTGGCTCACTGCAACCTCTGCTTCCCGGGTACAAGCGATTCTCCTGCCTCGGCCTCCTGCGTAGCAGAGATTACAGGTGCCCGCCACTATGCCCGGCTAATTGTTGTACTATTAGTAGAGACAGGGTTTCACCATATTGGCCAGGCTGGTCTCGAACTCCTGACCTCGTGATGTGCCCGCCTCACCCTCCCAAAGTGCTGGGATTATAGGCGTGAGCCACCGCGCCCGGTGACAGGTGCATTCATCACTATGGTTCCTCGCTGAGCCCGTGATTAAGTGAGCCTGTGGCAGGACATGAGTCAGCTGCAAGAACAGGAGCCAGGCCTCCCATCTGCCAGCTGAGGAGGCTGTCTGGCTGCAGCAGAGACATTCTTCCCTGAAAGAAGGGGCTTTCCATGGTGAACCACTGTGGCCAGGCCCAGAGGCCTTTACAATGCCAACGTCCCAGAAAGAGAGGGGCCGCTAGAAGGAGGGAAGTTTTCTATGTGCTTCTAAAAGTCAACCTATAGATTGATCCCTTCTCGGAAGACTAATTTTTATTCCAGTCATGCCCAGCTATAAGCATCTGGGCATTTCCAGATAACCTTTGTTCCTGAAGGGCATCAGGGTATGTCCTTCCTCCTTTCAATTCCCACAACCTTACTGTCCTGGAACAGAGTCCACAGTGCAGGAAGGACAAGGCTCACCATGATCAGGGCCCCACCAAGAACCCCAGCCTCATCTCTGCTCTCCTTATCCCACCCCACCCCACCTTCTGCTAATCAGAGTCATCTTCACAGTGTGGAGCCTGAATACAGATGACCTGGGTTCAAATCACACTTCTGCTTCTTTCACCACCCTGGATACAGTATCTTCTCTTGATCTCAGTTTCCTCATCTGCAAAATGGACATGACAGATAACAACAGCAGCAACCTCAGGATTGAATGAGTTAATACAGGCATGCCTTGGAGATATTTTAGGCTTGGTTCCAGGCCACTGCAGTAAAGATCGCAGTATAGCAAGTCACACAAATTGTTTTGGTTTCCCAGTGCATATAAGTTATATTTACACTATACTGTAGTCTATGAAGTGTGCAGTAGCATTATGTCTAAAACAGCAGGGTACATACCTTAATTAAAAAATACTTTTTTTGGCCGGGCGTGCTGGCTTATGCTCCGAGCACTTTGGGAGGCTGAGGCAGGCAGATTGCTTGAGGTCAGGAGTTCCAAACCAGCTTGGGCAACATAGCGAGATTCACCTTCTACAAAAAATGTGAAAACATTAGCCAGGAGTGGTGGTGCATATGCTTCTGTGGTCCTAGTTACTTGGGAAGCTGAGGCCAGAAGTTCAAGGCTACAGGGAGCTATGATCACAGCTTGACAGAATGAGACCCTGTTTCTAAAAACAAAAATAAATTATGGCTAACAAATGCTAACAGAATGAGCACATGTTGTTGGAGAAATGGCACCAGCAGACTTGCTCAACACAGGGTTGCCACAAACCTTCAATTGTTGAAAAAAACAAAAACCAAAAAACCCCACAGCACAGCATCTGCGAAGAATGATTAGGTGGAGTATGCCTATGTATGTGAAAGTGCTTAGAACCGTGCTAGACACGGCAATCTCTAACAGCCAGTACTCTATAGACAATATGTAGCTAAAGATGTGGCTGTGGACCTGGATATAGAGGTAACGTGGATATAGCCTGTGCTCATCACCGCAGGTGAAGTACCTGCTGCGTCTGCAGGACTTGGTCTGTGAGGTTTGCACATGCTCTTCTCGACCTGGAATGCCCTTCTGCTGCTTTCCTGGGGAGCCCTCCCTTCTCCACACTCAACTGTAGCTTTGTCTCTTCTGGAACTCCTCCTCCTCATCTCCACTCCATCCTCGGCGGCAGGACTTCTCACTCTGCAGCCCTTAAACTCGGTGCCTGTGTCTGCCTTCCTTTCCCTGACCACACTGTCTTGTGGGGAAGGGCCCGCGTGCCTGTCCATTTCCCCTGCTGCACTGGGAGCCGCTTGAGCAGTGGTAGCCTGCACTTCATTCTTTACTGGACTCGCAGAGCACCCTCCGGGCCAGGTACGACTTTGCCTCACCCGCACTGAGACTGGTGCTCTGAAGGCTGGTGCAGTGTGTCCATTTGTCTCAGCCACGCAGAACCAACCCAGCTGCTCATTTGATAAACATGATGACCGGCTAGCTGGCCATGCTGCTGGGCTGGACACATGCCTGGGCCCCTTGGGGATTACTTCTCTCTTCTTTAGCTCCTCCCACTTGCCTCCAGCCTTTGGAGAACTGGAAATGGGCAGACCCTATGTCTATGGGCTCCTGGTTCTTTCACTTTCTGACCCGCGCCTTCTCTGCGTTCCATGCAGGCCAGAATACAGAATACCTGCTGTTTGCAACTCTGCCTCCGATTAACTTAGGCAAACACACCCTGCCAAAATAGCCCACAGCCCTTTCTGATATGGATGGCATGGGGCAGAGGAGGAAGCAGACGTGAGTGAACCCAAAGCCAGCCTGTCTGAAATCCATTTGGCAAGCATGTGTGCTCTGCTCTGTATCCAATGCCTGTGCAGGGAAGTCACTTCACCATTTTGCTCAACGGCAATGGAAAAAGTGGCATTCATGTAAAACACTTTCTCAGAGTCTCTAAACATATCATTTGTGCTGGAGGATTGGCTGTCAGAAAAAGAGGAAGACGGGAAGGCCTTTGGATCTGGGGATGCTTATTCTGTGAGTTGAATAGAATGGAATTGGCTGTCTGTACTTTGCAAGCTCAACAGATGGTCAGTCACTTAACTGGAAAGTCCTTGGGGGTGGGGCCAGTCTATTTCCCTATCGAATCCCCAGTAGTTGGGTGGAGGAAAGGTCACTCAGGGAGTGTTATGGAATTGCCCTGAATAATTATGCTATATGGTTGTATTGTACTAATATTTCGTCAAGAGGAAGTGCCATATTTAACTACCCATCTCCCTGTTGCTGCATATTTGCATATCTTATATATCGGTGTACATCATTATCACAAACAGCACTGTGTTGCTTTTAGCATTTTCTGTCATTTGGACTGTATCCTCGCAATAAATTCCCAGGAGAGAGATACTGAAAATGCTCTGAAGGTTCTTGCCACCTGTTACCCATGTGACTTTGCTGTGAAATGAGGAGCGGAAGGGAGATTGGGGAACAAGAGCTGGAAGTGGATCCCTATTGAGGTGGGACAGAGACCAGTGCAAAGGCCAGGAGACAGCCACCGTGGGATTGCTCAACCGGCGAGTGGATCTGCCTGCAGCGGGGCGCAGAGTGCAGGTCAGGGAGGAATGAGGAGCGGGGAGGGATGGAGGCACGGATGAAGGGACCAGAAGTTCGGACAGAGGAACTCACTCCTAATAGGAGAGAAAGCCCATTCTCATGCCTCTCACTTCTTGGGGGCTAATGTGTAGTGAATCGGTGGGGAGCAGGGTGAGCTCTCACCAGTGTGGAGGCTGCTCTAGAGCCCATGCCTGCCTGGATCCCATAGCTCACCTCAAGTCTGTTTGAAAAATTAGGGTGTTGGTAATTCACAGGGGAAAAATAGCACAGACAAGGATCATGGAATCCTGGGTGTCTGCATTCTCTCTGGTCCCCAGCGTGCCACGTAGTTAAGGAATTTTACACAACTCTGAGGTTTGGAATTCTATGAGTCTCCATGGAATTCAGAGTGCCATTGGACTGCCAGGGATGGGGGGTGGGACTAGCATGCGCACATTCCATGGAAATCCAGGGATTCCCGGAATTCCAGCATCCAGTGGAAATTCAGAGAACCATGGCTCCCGAGTAATTCCTCTGAAGGAAACATAGTCAAGAAAGGCAAATTAACATACAGCCACTCCTTCAGCTCCAGCCTGGCGCTTAGTTAGCTCCGTAGTGGTTTGAATGAATGCATATGGGAAGGTGTAAGAGAAGGAGTGACACAGACGGTATCCCTCCAAAGCTATGCTTCGTGTCCTCAAATAATCTCCCCCTCCACACTGGGGAGGGGCATGTGACTGTGCCAGCACCTGTGGAACCTTCTGGCATTTTGTAGGTGAGGGCTAAGGATGCTATAGGTCCTGCACTGGGGCTGGAAGAACAGTTCTGGCAAATTGCTAAACATATTCCCCTCAGGGCACGACTGGATGTTTGGTACTGAGGAAGAGCGGAACATGGCGTCACACAAGCCGTCCCAAACTTTTTGCTCTTGGGGCTGACCCCTTCATGCAATTACTACAGATTGTAATTAGCTACGAGTAGCTTTTGTTTTCATGGCTCTTATCTGTTAATATGTATCATATTCTATATTAAAATTGAGGAATTATTTAAATATTTAGTACTTCATTTGAAAAATAACAATAATGAATCTATGATATGGTAACATAAATGACTTTTTTGGGGTTGGGGAGACAGACTCTTGCTCTGTCACCCGGGCTGGAGTGCAGTGGCACAATCTCAGCCCACTGAAACCTCTGCCCCTCAGGTTCAAGTGATTCTCCTGCCATAGCTGGGATTACAGGCACGCGCCACCATGCCCTGCTACTTTTTGTAATTTTTTTTTAGCAGAGATGGGGTTTCACCATGTTGGCCAGATTGGTCTCAAACTCCTGACCTCAGGAAATCCACATGCCTCGGCCTCCCAAAGTGCTGGGATTATAGGTGTGAGCCACTGCACCTGTCCCATAAATGACATTTTCATGAAAAATAACTACTTACCCAAACAGCAAAAAAAGAAGAGTGGTATTATTTTACAGATCCCTTTACAATCTGGCTTAAGGGAAAACAGCTGGGTTTTCATCTCTGCCTCTGTATTCAGTCTTTTGTGAAATTAGATGTCATTTGCCTCTGGGGAGCTCTATTGTACATGCAGGAGAGAATGAGAGTGAAAGAGTAAATGAAACCTTCGTGTCATTATGAAAATGGCTTTGACATCACGCATTCCCCAGAAGGGTCTCAGTGACCCACAGAGATCCCTAAAACATCGTTTTAAGAACTATAGTCCACAGTACAGGGTTTAAGAACATGGCTTTTCTTTTTTTATATTTTTTAATTTTTAAGTTTCAAGATATAAGTGCAGAATGTGTAGGTTTGTTACATAGGTATGCACGTGCCATAGTGGTTTGCTGCACCTGTCAACTGTCATCTAGGTTTTAAGTACGCATTAGCTATTTGTCCTAATGCTCTCCCTCCCCTCGTCCCCCATCCCCTGATGTGTGCTGTCCCGCTCTCTGTGTTCATGTGTTTTCATTGGAGAAGAACGTGGCTTTTCAAGCACGTTCTTGAAAACGTGGCTGCCGGGGGTCAGGGAGGTGGTGGGCAGGAATTGCATTCCGGATCCAGTTGCAGCCAGTTGAGTTACCATAGACAAGAGATTTCACTTCTGTGTACCTCACGTCCTCTGTAAAACGGGGTAATAGTACCTACTCATGGGATTATTGTAAGAGTTACATTAGTTCACATGATAAAGCTCTTAGAACAGCCAGGTACATATTAAATGCCATATAGGTTCTGTATCTATAGCTACACACACATATCACATGTATACATACTATACACATATATGTGTATATATGCATACATACATAATGCATATATACTACATATGTGTGTATAATGCATGTGTACTATATATTCATGTATATTTATGCTATGTATATTACATATACTAAAACCAATTAAAATATCACGAATGTTACTACAGCAAAAGTCACCCATTTCACATCATTTCTAAAAATATGAATGTGGGGCTTGGCGCAGTGGCTCACACCTGTAATCTTAAGACTTTGGGAGGCTGAGGCGGGCAGATCACCTGAGGTCAGGAGTTCGAGACCAACCTGAGCAACATGGAGAAACCCCATCTCTACTAAAAATACAAAAATTAGCCAGGCGTGGTAGCATATGCCTGTAATCCCAGCCACTCGGGAGGCTGAGGCAGGAGAATCGCTTGAACCCAGGAGGTGGTGGTTGCGGTGAGCCAAGATTGCGCCATCACACTCCAACCTGGGCAACAAGAGCAAAACTCTGATTCAAAATAAATAAATAAAATAACATAAAAATATGAATGCTTAAAAGCCATTTCTTAAGGCACCTTTTCTATCCCCTACTAAGAGCAGGGACAACCACCGCCGTGTTTAGGGTGCTGCAGAGCATAATCATGAATGTAGCAGTCCAGATACAGATCAGCCACTGGGGCTCCAGGAGTCTGTGGACCCCTGCCCTCACCTTTGTGTCCCTGGAGCTCTGAACTAAGTGCTTTGTGACAACTCCTGACCACGCTCCTCATCTTCTCTTCCTCCCTTTGCTGATGAGGCAACTGTCTTCATTTCTGCCTGATGGAGAACATCTGGCTCCAGGCACTGCAGAAATCAAAGAAGGAACCCATGATGCTGACCCCAGGATGTTCCCTGAAACCACAGGCTGCTCTTCCTCTCACACAGGATGCTTTTCCTGAAATGCTTTTTTTCTGGAAGCTCTCTGTGTGAACTTTACAAAGGCATGCACATTCCCTCAGCCTTTGAAAACACACATAGGTTCAAGAACAACAAAATCCTTGGCGTAGGTGATCTGAGCACAGCATCGGAGTGTGCTAAGAAGGCATCAGGGGCCAGGCGCAGTGGCGCATGCCAGTAATCCCAGCACTTTGGGAGGCCAAGGTGGGTGGATCACCTAAGGTCAGGAGTTCAAAACCAGCCTGGCCAACATGGGGAAACTGTCTCTACTAAAAATACAAAAATTAGCAAGGCCATACCCACGCTTGTAATCCCAGCTACTCAGGAGGCTGAGGAGGGAGAATTGCTTGAACCCAGGCAGTGGAGGTTGCAGTGAGCTGAGATGGCATCATTGCACTCCAGCCTGAGCAACAGGAGCAAAACTCCATCTCAAAAAAAAAAAAAAAAAAAAAGACACTGCCTCCTTATCTTCCGAGTGCCTGCTGTGGGCGAGGTCCTCAGCGTGATGCTCATGTGGAAGCATTCTGAATAGGACAAGACCCACCATGTCATCCCCCGCTCTAGTTTATTCATTAATTCAGTTAATAAATGCCAGTGTAATACCTACAAGGGCTGGGCAGGTTCAGAGAGCTGGGGACACTTCCATAAACTAACAAGAAAAAGTTCCTTGTGAAACCTGTAGTTCAGTCGGGGAGACTTCTGCTAAATAACAAAGTTCACAAATGAGAGATTCCATGATGTGTAGGAGGACAGGTGCTAGAAAAGACGGGGCTGGGGACTGGGAAGCGCTGGCAGCAGGGGGCTCGGGGTCAGCCACACTGAGAAGAGAAAGGTGAGCAGAGACTTGAGGAAGGCAAGAATTTTGTCCACATGGGTGTCTGGGGTCAGCTCTCGAGTGGAGGTCAGAGCTATGCCAGGTGAGTCAGGAACTGAGAACCTGGGAGTCTGGGCGGTGCATGAGGGGCTAGTGGATGAGTGAGATGGGAAGGAGGCAGCCAGACTGGAGGGGGTCTTGTTGACCTTTGGTGACATGGCAATCCTCCAAAGTGACACTGCACCTCCCCCCGGACATCCTGTTGCTGACTTCCTAGGCTTCTTTGCCTAGGCGGCCCTTCTAGGTCACCTACGTGGCTCTTCTAGGCCACCCCAGAGCCCACCATGGGGCCTGGGGCCCCTCCTTTAGGTCCCCTGATATTCCATGTCCAGCTCTCACCTGGCATCCTCACCTCCAGTGGGAGTTCATCTCTCCACCTGTCTGCCTCCACTATTAGCTGGGCCTTTTGATTTTCCATCTCACCGTACGGGACAGCCGGCAGGTCCTGAGTTTTATGACCTTTGCTCAGCAGCAGCACCTCCGACCTCTAAGTTCCTAAGGCCCATCTCTCTCCTTCATCAGAACTGCCAAATTCTCTCGCCCAATTTCTGCCTGGCATTTGCCTGACACATTCCTCCACTAGATGCCAAATTCCACAAGGCGAGGACCAAGTCAGCCTCCATCTGCATCACCTTGAGCACTGTGGCAAGAGGGCTAGAAAGCGTGTCCCGTCGGTAGGAGGACCCATCACCACAGGGGCTGACCCTCAAGCCAGGTGTGCCTGGCCCTGCCCAGCTCTCTGCCAGTCTCCTTTGTATGCTCTGCTCGGTCACCGCTGGTTCGCTTCGTCTCACCTGTGCTGCATTTCTGTACTAGCTTGTTAGTTGCAAAGCCCCCATGTGTCTTAGCACAGGCCGGTTCCTCTACCAGAAATGCCCGTTTTCTATTTCTTCATCTAGCAAGTGCATTTACTGGCCCTTACTAACTCATTGGAAGGACCATCTCCATTGGGAAGCTGATGCCCTGTCTTGTGACACATTCTCATCTGGTCACGTTGGACTGAGGATACTAGGCCCTGGGGTGGAAAGGGCAAAGGCGGTCCTGCCCATGGGGCTCTAATCGCCTAATCCAGGGGCAGCAAATGTAAATGTTTTCTCTGCAAAGGGCCAGGCAGTAAATATTTTAGGTTTTGTGGGCCAAATCATATCTCTTATGACTGTTGAATTTTGCTGTTGTAGCATAAAGCAGCCACAAACAAAACATAAACGAATGAATGCATTTGCGTTTCATAAAACTTCATTTACAAAAACAGGCAGGAAGGCCAGATTTGGCTCATGGGCTGTCATTCACTGACCCCTGGTCTTGACTCAGTGTCGGCCGTAGAGGGAAACAGCTCATATAGCTCAATGTACTTACTAATTGCTAATTACCAGTGTTCCCATCACTGGACAGAGATGCTTCCAGGGACAGACTGTCCCGCAGTCAGCATTGTGCCCTCAAAGCCTAGCACAGCGCTTGACACAGAGTAGGCTCCCAGGATATGTGAACAAATCAATAGGCAAGTGAATGGCACTTCTGTGGGTACTGAGCCTAGCAATCCACGCTCAGCCCTGCTCCTTCCCTGTAGCCATAAAATGCTGGCAAGGGGCTTGATGTGGTCTCTGGGGGCCCTGGGAGTGAAACTAAATAGGGTCCTCCAAGTGCACCATTTCTGGGTAATTTTAATGAGCTCTTGACAAGGTTGGACTCAGTCCCCTAGGGTGGCCAGGGCCCAAATGGATTGACTTCAGGGAGCTATGATGTGAGCTGGGACAGGTGGAGACTTTGAGATGTGGGACATCCCATCAAGCAAGCCGTTCCTTCTGTCCTCGAGGTCTTCTCTGGCTCTGCGAGGCCCATGGTCTGAGTCTGGCGTACAGTTCTCCAGTGTCTAGGACGAGCCAAGCGCTATTCTAAGGGTTGCACACACATGGTCTCATTTAGTCATCATGACAACCCAGGTGGTGGTAATTACCGTTATCCTCATTTTACACAGGGTAAACTGAGTCACAGATATGCCACTTGCCTGAGGTCGAACCGTAGCTTGTGGCAAAGTTGGGATTTGAACCTGGCAATCTGATGCCAGGGTCCTGGCTCATAACCATCATTCTAAGCTCACATGCAGCATAAAGGATTCAGAGCCACAGGGACCAAGAGTGGACACTTCCCTCCCCACCACCCCGACCCCTTTTCTCCCGATGCCGACACTGTTGCACGGAGAACTAAAGTAACTTGCCCAAGACCATGTGGCATTAGTAGAGGCAGGATTTGAAGCTGGGAGATTCAATTTCCAGCTCAATGCTTTCTCCTCAAGCCCAAGCCCCTCTTTCGGCTTGGCACCTATAGGCAAACAGAGGCAAAGCCTCTCCCCTCTTTCTCTCTGCCTCCCCTCCCCTCTGAGTAGAACCTCTCAGCTTATCCTTTGTTAAGGAGCAGCCCCTTCACAAAGAAGTGACAGTATAAACTTGCACAAACTTAACCTTAGTTACCATGGATGGGTGCCCTGGGCCTGGAATCAGCCAGATCAGGGATCAGGTGGGCTTGGGCAAGTCTACTCCCCTCTCTGACCCTCTGTTTTCTCATCTGGTGCCTCAGGGTACAAGGCCTGACTTGGCCGAGTTGTTCTGAGAGCTGAGTTCAGTGATGTCTCAGTGTCTGCCTATCACAGAGCCACTGGCCTTCAGCAAATGTGGTTTCCTGCCCTGCTTCCTCATCTCTCCCCACAGCTCCCTCGCCCACTCTGCCCCAGGAACAACAGTGCACCCCACCCACTGTACTCAGCTGGAAAGCTTCATCCAGTGACCTCCCTTCTAAGCAACCACTCTGACGTCACCTTGTGCAACATTCTAGGTCCATCCAGGAAGCCACGCCAGGCTATTTCCACCCCAGGCACTGTGGCAGCTCAATTTTTTCTTCTTGCCCTGTAATTGCAGGGTTTTACAGTGGTTTCTCTGTTGCCTGAAAGTCCCAGAATTTCCTTTGTTTCTCTCTGACACATAATTGTATCTCAGGAACCCACAAGCCATTAGGTCCCTGACCCTCAGTGGATGCCTTTTGCTGTGGAGACAGACTTCTAGATCAAAAGAAAGCTGCTGGCTGGTTGGAGCCAACTATTTGATTAGAAAAAACCTTTCATGAGGGCAGTATATGGATTCTGTGGCTCTGGA
Source organism: Sapajus apella (assembly GCF_009761245.1). Classification (NCBI taxonomy): domain Eukaryota; kingdom Metazoa; phylum Chordata; class Mammalia; order Primates; family Cebidae; genus Sapajus; species Sapajus apella. Next base: position 56,630,502 of record NW_022436943.1, on the reverse strand, counting down.
TGGTTGGAGAGACTTAGGAGTCTTTATGAACTTTTCAACCTCTCCTCTTTTTGATGTAGAATTCTCCGCAGGAGCCCAGGTCTCAGACCCTGGCTGCGGATTGAGTGTGGTAGAATGACAGAAGAGAGTGGGGCCTCTTGTGTCCAGGAGACACAGGGATGGGTAGAGTTGTCATGTTTGCAGAGGTGGGCATCCTTAACTCCTGAGCTTGCCTGAATGCGGGCTGCCTGGAGCCTGACCCAACTTTCCTAATTCATGGCTACCTTTGTGAGCTGAAAGAATTGTCAGTGATGGCTGCAATGGCCTGCCTGGAGCAGTTGCTGTGGGAATGCCAGCTGCAGCAGGGGAGGCATAGCTAGGGCTGCATGCTCCACAGAGTTGGCAGAGGCCAGGAACAGGTGGAAGCCCCACCTTCTACCAAGTTGACAGGGCAAGAGCCCTGAGCCCCTGGGCATAGCTGCCCCTGGGCAGGAGCCCTGAGCCCCTGGGCACCGCTCTGGAGCCAGACATCCCTGTGCTCTTGGGGGCCCAGGAAGTCCCCCTGTCATGCAGGCTTTTAAGTGCCTGCTTCTGCTCCCTGGCCTCTCCCCACCCCCAGTGCTCACTCTGATTTTGGAACAAAGTTGAAGCTGAGCCCAGGTGCTGTTGCAACCCAGCTGGGTGTGCATGTGCTCTGGGTGGGGTGGACACGCCAGATCCCTGCTGCCTCAGCCCCCTCCAGACTTTGGGCACAGGAGGGAAGCCAAGAGGAGACTGAGGGCAGCTCAGTGTGGGCCTGCAGGTATTCCTCAGCACACACACAACCTGGGTGCTGTGGATGGCATGTTGATGGTGGCAGGAGGAAGACAGCTTCCTGGGTGGAAAGAGGAAGGTCCCAGGTGAAACACCACCTTCAAGCCAGGGATGACTTAAAGCCTATGGCCAGGCTGCCAGTTCTGGGTGGAGTCTGTGTCCTAGAGTAAGAACTTATGGTACTTATCCGAGCCTAGTCATGGTCACCCATGGACCAATGAGCATGAACTTCCCCACTTGTGAGCCCATAAAATCCCAGGACTCTGTCTGACACACGGATGTCAGGACTACCAGCTGTGGGAAGGAGCTACCCACTCTGGATCTTCTCAGATGTTTGGGATGACCTGACTGCAGAAAGGAGCTACCTGCTATGTGTCTCCTGGTAAGAGCTGGACATTCATTGGGACAACCTGCCTGTAGAAAGGAGCTACTCACTGCAGGTCAACTGAAAGCTATTCTGTCACTCAATGAGGCCGCTCTCCACCTTGCTCACCCTCCAGCTATCCATGTACCTCATTCTTCCTGGACATGGGACAATAACTCGGGACCTGCCGAATGGTGGGACTGAAAGGGCTGTAACACATCCAGGGCTGAAACACGCCCTCCTTCCCCCTCTCATCACATTGCAGGTGAGGAGAAGGAGAGAAGAGCTGTGGCCCTTTGGGGAGTCCAGACCTAGAGGCTCCTCAAGCCAGGACTATGTCACCCTCTCTGGGGCTCTGCAGTTTCTGGTGTCTCCAAGTTTTCAGGTGCCACCATATTTCCCTAGAACCTTTCTAGATGTGTTACTTAGGAATGTGGCAGCTGTCTTGCTTCCTCATCCAGACATGGGTCCAGACATGGGTGCCTGCCACAGAAGCTGTGTGTGGTACATCTGGTCCAGCCAGAGCCTCACATGGTGCTGGCACCTTTGCCAGTACCTGGAGCTGCCCGTCCCACCACAACAACCAGCATGCCTGGCTATAAGCAGTGGCCAGACCCTGCACTCACTCACCCACACATCCCTTGCTGCTCTGCACCTGGCTTGCCCTTAGCAGGTGTTGGATCTAGGCTGGTAGTGGAAACTGAGTACAACCTACTGGGTCGAAGGGGGGAATGAGCCCAGCAGGCATGAGCAATACTCAGGCAGAAGGCACTGCTGGCCTCAGACATTTCTGGGTGGCAAGCGACAGCCCAAGGATCCTGTGACATCAGGATCTGCTCACCTGCAAAATGCTGGTCTCACCTGGAGTTGTAGTGTTGCCCGGTGGTCAAGAGCTCTGTCTTTGGGGAGCAATGTCTGGGTTTGTGTCCTGGTTCTACCATCTTCTAGCTGGGAGACTTGGACAAGTTCTTAACCTCTTTGTGTTTTACATTTTCATCTGGAAAACTGGAATAATAATAGCTCATTCAGTCTTCATTAAAAGCTGAATAGGTAGGTTTTTAAATTATTGTTCCAGGCTTTGCTTGAGCTGAGAGGGCCAGCCAGAGTCAATGTATAGGAGCAATTGAGCAGAGAGAGTGTATTGGTCAGTTATTGCTGTGTAACAAAACCGTGAAATGGCATAAGAGCATTCATTTAGATTTCATGGGTCTGTGGGTCACATGTGGTGGTTCTGGCTTAGTATTTGAGTTGAGTTGGCCCTGACTGGAGGGTCATAGGCTGCCTGAAGCACGTTTTTCTCATAATGGAGGTCAGAAGCTCCTCAAAGGACAGGTATGCAAAGCTCTTACAATTGTGGATCCGAACTGGCATCGTGGCACTTCTCCCCACATTCCATTGGCTAAAGCATGTCACAACAGCCAGAAAGTGCAAAAATACACTTCCACTTCCGAGAGACAAGGAACAGGGCTAGAGTCCCCTAGCCTCTTCTCCTGTGGCTCCCATACCCAGTCTTCTGCCAGTCCGCTTGTACTTGTTCTCCAGCAAGCAGCTCAGCAGACATTTCTCAAGTGGTCATAAATCTGGTACCTGGGGATGGTGCTGACCTCCTGCAGGCCTCCAAGGAGGTCCTGAGAGTCCCATGAGAGTTTACTTTGCTTTGTCACAGAGCAGGACAAGTGACCATTCCACCTGCAATGAGGCCCTTCTAAACGCTCTGCAGGAACTCCTGATGCATCCTTGCAGTGCCCCTTTGAAGTAGCTGCCAGTTTAAGCATCACCATCTTCGCTTTACAGAGGAAATAAAGGCAGGGAGAGGTTGAGTGACTTGCCTGCGGGTGCTCAGCAAAGAGTGGGCAGAGCCAGATTGAGGCTCAGGTGGCTTGGCTATGGAGTCCCTGTACTGCTTCTGGGGGCGGAGAAAGCAACAGCTGCACACCTCTGTGATTTCTGCTAGGACAGAGACATGCATGGGGGTGTGGTAGTGTCTGTTTGTGAATGGGGACCTGGACCCTCCAGTCTCCCATGTGCTCTGTGGTGTTTTGGAGACTCCACAACCCCCACAGAAGAGTTAGGACCCACTTCCCCTGCTCCCAGAAGCCATGCAGTTCCCCTTTCAGCAGGGCAGAAGGGAGAGGCCCCTTGCTGGGGCAGGTGGGAGCAACAGAGCACAGCCCCATCTGTTTGAAATTAGAAGTGAATTGAGCACAGTTGTCCAGAAACTCCATGAAGTTTAGAAACGCCGTGCCGAATGTCTCCCCCAGCAAAGCTGTCTCTCCCTGAGAGATTTTATCCCTGTGTCTTCCTCCCAGTGCTCATTTGCCCAGTACCTTCTCTGTCCTGGGCTCTGGGGACAGAGACCATGAGACTGGCCCCTTCCCTTGCCTGGCGAGGGTGGTGGGGGCACACCAGGAGACCAGAGAGGGATTGTGCTCCAGGGAGAACAGTGGTGACAAAATGACAGTATCCAGTGTGTCCATTTGGTGTGTACTTGTGGGGTGCCACGTGCTTAACACTTTGCCCCTTAGCCTAGTGTTATGTTTGTCTTCAGTTTTTGGATGAAACCCAGGCTCCCAGGGGTTAACTAGTGAGACCCTGCGGCCATTGGGAGACTCTACTGGATGTGAACATAGGCTTTTCTGTGCCAGCACCGCAGCCCCCTGGACCAGCTGGGGTACAGGGTAAGGTACTTTAAGAGTCAGATCAGAAGACTTGAGGTCCCACTTGCTGCTTTGCCCCACACAGGCTGTGTGGCCTCAGGCAAGTCAGTTGACCTCTCTGAGCCTCAGACCTTCAGCTATGACTTGGAATTGCAACACATTCCCAGAGGGCTAGAAGTCAAACCACACTGCCTGTGAAGGGGCTTTGAACTAAAGCAGGGAACATTCTGTGCCTCAGGAGCCTCAGCATCTAGGGGCAATGTCCTGAGCCCTCATTCCAGGGAAAGCATTTGTAACTTTTTTTTAGATTTTTAAAAAATGTGGCTGGGTCTGCGTTTTTCTATATCCTCTGACCTTCCCTTCCTGCTAGTTTTCTATATCGTTTCCTATTTTTTCTCTGCTTTGGGCATATGCTTCTAGAAATAAATTTTAAAATCGTAGATATCTCTCCCATTCTATACAGCTCTTGGGAGTGTTCAGGCCAAAGACTTCTGGGAGATTTCCCATCCAGAGTTGGGGTTGCTGGAGAAAACAGTAAAGGCACCACCATTTATTTTTTTTTTTTGAGTTGGAGTCTTGCTCTGTTGCCCAGGCTGAAGTGCAATGGCGCCATCTCAGCTCAGTGCAACCTCCACCTCCCGGGTTCCAGCAATTACAGTGTATCTTCCTCAGCCTTCTGAGTAGCTGGGATTACAGGCGCCTGCCACCGTGCGCAGCTAATTTTTGTATTTTTAGTAGAATGGGGTTTCACCATCTTGGACAGACTGGTCTTGAACTCCTGACCTTGTGATCTACCTGCCTCGGCCTCCCAAAGTACCGGGATTTCAGGTGTGAGCCACTGTGCCCAGCCAGCACCACGTTTTTTAAGGGTTGTTTGTTTGTTTGGAAGTTTCATTTTAGAATAAAAAAGTAGCCCATGACCACTGAAACAAATCCTGAAAACAGAGAAAAGTACAAAGGCCAAAACAAAAACAGCAAAACCACAGAAACCACCTCTCCCAGAAAGACCTTTCTTAATAGTTTATAGTGTTTTATTTCACAGTATTTTGGTTCCTCTAGGTTAAAATATACTAAAATTGGAATTATGATTCTGAAATTCTTTGTGTATTTTTTTTCCAATTTAACAGTGTAGCAGATATTCCTCCATGTTATTTAAAATTCTTCTTGAGCATTATTGATGATTGAGAAATTTCTGTCCTGTAACAGATATTTGAACATATCATGATTATTTAATGATTTCCTTAACGTGGAGCATGCAGGAGAAGCTCTCTAACATTTTGCTATTAAAAATAACATGATAGGCCAGGCACAGTGGCTTATACCTATAATCCCAGCACTTTGGAAAACTGAGGTGGGGGGATCACCTGAGGTCAAGAGTTTGAGACCAGCATGGCCAACATGGCAAAACCTCGTCCCTACTAACAATACAAAAATTAGCTGGATGTGGTGATGCAAACTTGTAATCCCAGCTTCTTAGGAGGCTGAGGCATGAGAGTTGCTTGAAACTTGGAGGCGGAGGTTGCAGTGAGCTGCGATTGTGCCATTACACTCCAGCCTGGGTGGCACAGTGAGACTTTGTCTCAAAAAAAAAAAAAACATAAAAAAGAACATGATAAACATCTTTGAGCTCAGGACTGCACATCTGCACATTGAGCCATTTCCTGTACTAGATTCCTAAAAGGGGAATTACATATAAGGTAGAAGCAGAGAGCACTTTTTGAGGCTTTTGATGCTTCCAGTGAGTGTCCTTTTGTTCTAGACTGGAGGCTGTGATGGAGTGGGCTGTCAGGGACCCTGCTTCCCTTCAGGGGGCTCGTGTTTCTGCTGAACAGGAATCCAAACCCATGAACTCCCGATTCAGAAAAGGTCCTAGGTGGGCCCATACCCAACATCTTTTCTTGGTGACTTGTAGGATACGATAGGAGTCCCGATGATCTAAATTGTTTCACTTGAAACTGGGACAAATAGGAGCATTTTGAAGGCAGAAGTGTCAAGACGCAGAAACATCTGTGGTGCCAGTAGAGGGGACTGCCTCCAGCAAGATGGAATTCACCGTGGAATATACACCAAGCAGCGTGTGGGCAGGTGCTGTGTACACCACGCCCCGCTGCACGCTGCCCTGGCTCCAGCCCCTCCTCTGCGCTCTTCCCTATAGGCTGACCCCTACTCATTTCTTCACATAGTCTCTGTCTCCTCTAGAATTTCAGCTCCCTTTATCCGTTTGTTCCCTGCTGTAGGCTTAGCCCCCCCAAAACGTTACCTGGCTCATTGCAGCTGCTCAGTAACATGCGCGGGCTGAAAGAATGATGAGTGGGGAAGATTGTAAAGCCCTGCTCAGAGGTCCCAAATATGATGCTTGGAAGTAACTCTACTTGCCCGCATTCCTTTACTGGGTTCTTTTTGTTTATTTTGTTTTGCTTTTGAGACACAGTCTCACTCTTTCGCCCAGGCTGGAGTGCACTGGTGCGATCTCAGCTCCCTGCAGCCTCTGCCTCCCAGGTTCAAGCAATTCTCATGCCTCAGCCTCCCGAGTAGCTGGGATTACAGGCAAGTGCCACTGTGTCCCGCTAATTTTTGTATTTATTTCTTTTTAGTATAGATGGGGTTTCGCTATGTTGGTCAGGCTGGTTTCGAACTCCTGACCTCAAGTGATCCACCCACCTCGGCCTCTCAAAGTGCTGATGTTACAGGCCTGCGCTCCTGAGCCTGGCCTCCTTCACTGAGTTCTTAATGTGCGCCTGGCATGTATCTCTCGGACACCTCCCAGGTAATTCTGTTATGGAAAGGTGACTGCTGTCATCCCATTTACTTCCTGACTCCTGCCAGCTTGACATTATAATAGAACATTTCCCTTATGCTATTTTAAATTCTTTGTGAAACATAATTTTTCTTCCTTTAACATACATAAGAGCATTCTAGAATTTGCTCAATAGCTTGCACAGCTCTAGTATTTGCCCAGGAATGGGACTGCTGGGGCCTAGGGTGTGCCTGTGTGTAACTTGCCCCTGTACGGCCAGGGGCACCTAGTGTGGCTGATGAGTCCACACTATCACTGGCAGGGCACGAGGTCCCACGTCTGCACATGCCTGCCAACACCTGGCATCACAGTGCCTTCTTGGCATCACAGTGCCTTCTAATTTTTGCCAGGCTAATAGGTGCCAAGGATGTCTCATTCTGTTTTCATTTGCATTTCTGATTTCTAATGAGGCCCTAGACCTCCATGCCTGCCCTGCCTGCCCTCAGCCAGGCCCCTCCGTCCTCCCTTTCCCCACCCCACCCTGACCTCCGCGTCTCTTCTGTTTACCCTTCAGAATTTAACATAGACAGACATTTACACCTCCGAGAGGCTCTAATCTCAGGCCTCCCCTCTTCCTTCCATGGGCTGCCCTTGTAGAATAGCAGGCTGAGGTCATGGTTACAAATTCTCCTCCAGAGCCTTGCACTGCTGGGATCAGAGTCTGCTCCAGCACCTACAGGCTGTGTGGCCTTAACCAAGGGCCTTAACCTCTCTGAGCCTCAGCTTCTTACTTGCAAGCTGCAGATTTAAAATAGTACTTTCTGGAAGACTTTTCTTGAGAATTAGGTGGGATAATTTATTCAAAGTGTTTGGTGCATCGTACGGCCGAGCAAATGGTAGCTTTCTGGTTTTAGAGTTCTTGCAGTCCTTCCTTGTCACTTTTTACCTGACCAGCCTGCAAGCCTAGAAGACCCCTGGATGGAGCTATGCCTGCTGCATCTTTGTATTCCCAGCAGTGCTGAGCAAACCTGAAGTCATTGACCAATTGGCATGTGTCAGTCTCACTGGAGGAGATTCAAGCGTCAAATGAGGGGTTGGTCCAGATGCCCTTTTAAAAGCCTTTTCCAACCCTGAAATTTTCTGATTAAGAAATTACCAAGGAAAAAGTTCTCCTTCCACGGTCCTTTCTAAGGTTCCTAAGTGGGGCCTTTATTACACGTAGCAGGTAATTACAGGAGGCTGCAGCCACGGCAGAGCGCTTCACACGGCTGGTGGCTGATTGGTGCATTTTGGAGGCTGCCATCTTTGTCCTGACTGGGGGATTGGAATCCTGGCAGAGGCAGGGCCTCTCCCTTAGCAGGGCAGTGGAAGGCAGCCCTATAGGACCCAGCCTCAAGCTGGTCAGTCCTCCACTGACTACTCTAGGAGATGGCAGGCAGCGTCTGGTGGCATGTGAGTATCAGACAAGTCATGGACAGTAGGAGCAGAGGAAACTGTTGGAGCACTTAGCCCAGGAGTCAGTCTCATATATCCCCAGGGGCCATGTGGGTAACACAAATGGGTTGAAACATCTGGGCAGGACAGTAGAGAGCAGTGGGGTCTGCAGTGAGTTGTAAAACTGACCAGGTGCCAAGCAAAGGAGAAGGCTGCCGCTCAGCCCCTGTATGGCCAGGGGTGCCTAGTGTGGCTGACGATGTGAGCCCAGGGTCCCTGGATCTTACCCCACCTTTTCTAAAGGTAGTCAGAACTCTAGATTTTTAGGTAAGACTTTCTGATGATTGTAGCTAATTCGAAGTTTTGTCTTACTCTCTAGTGCAGACAAAAATAAATGTGGGCAACTGTTTTCATACCTCTGATTTAGCCCAATATTTGACATGTTGGGAAACTGAGGCTCAGCAGTTAAGGACTTTCCAGAAGTCCCCAGGGAGTTAGTGACTGACATAAAGTGCACAAGTCTGGGCTGGGCACGGTGGCTCAGGTCTGTAATCCCAGCACTTTGGGAGGCCGAAGTGGGCAGATCACTTGAGGTCAGGAGTTTGAGACCAGCCTGGCCAACATGGTGAAACTCCATCTTTACTAAAAATGCAAAATTAGCCTAGTGGGTTGGCACAAACCTGTAGTCCCAGCTATTCGGGAGGCTGTGGCAAAAGAATCGCTTGAACCCTGGAGGTGGAGGTCGCAGTGAGCCGAGATTGCACCACTGCAGTCTGGGCAACAGAGCGAGACTCCATCTCAAAAAAAAAAAAAAAAAAAGTGCACAAGTCTGAGTGTGTTGCCCACCAGTTTGGCGAGCTCTTCCCCAGCACCTTTATTCAAGGCAGGAACTAAAGCTTAGGGGAGTAAAGGGACTTGCCCAAGGTCACACAGCTTGAAACAGCAGCATCCAGAGAAGAGCTGGGGCTGCTGGCCCTCATCCATGGGACTGTCCAGCCACTGTGTTACTGAAAATGTCCCCATCATGGTTTCAGTAAAGCCCTAACCAGGAACTTGGCACAGGGCAAATTCTGACCTGCCAACCAGAAGGAAAACAGCTCTCATGCCAGTGGGCAGGAAGCTGCCAAGGCACTGTTTCTGCCCAGGGAAAGTGGTTTGTATGTTTGCTGAGCTAACACGTTCACCCTGAAGGTGCAAAGATCAACTCTGTCTCTTTCTGAAGGGTCCCTCCAGCTGGACGCCTGGAGTCTGATTTAAGGATGCTACTCTTGCCCTTGACCTGGTGTTCTTAGAGAGCCTGCCTGTAAAATCTCACCATCAGTGAGGGATGTTGATTCTTCTTTGTGATCAGCCACTTGACTTAGGAAATGAACGTGGGCTTAGAGCTATGAGGGCTGTAAGCGGTCCCAGCTTGCAGGATTTTAGCTGTGACATTGGGCTGGCCACTTTTATAGTTACTTCCCTGCCAGCCTCACAGAGCTACTGTGAGACTCTGGTTGAATGGATGGATCTAAATTGCCAAGAAAACAGCTAGAGAAATGTAAACCGGTTTGGGCCTTATATTCTTCCTCCCTGAGGACGACATTTGAGCTGGAACAAGAATGACAGGAGGGAGCCAGAAAATTCAGCAGGTGCAAAGGCCCTGGGGCAGAAATGAGCTTGGAGATTCAAGAACGGATGGGAGTGTATTAGTCCGTTCTTGCGATGCTGTAAAGGATTGCCTGAGTCTGAGTAATTTATAAATAAATGAGGTTTATTTGGCTCACATTTCTGCAGGCTGTACAAAAAGCATGGCACTGGCATCTGCTTTTTGTGAGGACTTTAGGAGGCTTCAAGTTGTGGCAGAAGAAGGGGAGCTGGCATGCCCCTTGGAGTGAGAGGGAGAAAGAGAGAGGGGAGAGTGCTTATGATAAATATTGGTCATCTTATACCTTCGAGGCATAGCAGCGAGGAGCAATAGCCTGTTACCCCCATTAAAGACATAAGGCCCCGCACGGTGGCTCATGCCTAGAATCCTGGCGCTTGGGAGGCTGAGGCGGGTGGATCACCTGGGGTCAGGGGTTCAAGACCAGCCTGGTGGGCTTAGTAGAAACCCCGTTTCTACTAAAGTACAGAAGTTAGCTGGGTATTGTGGTGGGCACCTGTAGTCCCAGCTGCTTGGGAGGCTGAGGCAGGAGAATCACTTGAACCTGAGAGGCGGGAGGCAGAGGTTGCAGTTAGCCGAGATTGCACCACTGCACTCCAGCCTGGGCAGCAGAGCAAGACACTGCCTTAAAACAAAAAAAAAAAAAGACATAATAAAAGCTAAGGTAATATTTATATAAATAGAGGATATTTGGTAATCATGATTTATCATAATCAAATGAGTTGAAATCATTTGTTTTGGTTTAAACTAATTACCGGTTCAATTCATTCTAACTCCATTTGGGCTCACTCATAGGCTAGACCTGGGATTAAAATGATAATTAGTATGAGAGCTGTGCTAATTGCTAATTTTAGGTTGCTTGTCTAGAAAACTCATGGCAAGGGTAATAGCAGGAAGGTTTCTAGGTCGAAGAGGAGAAATGTAATAGCTACTAGGAAAAACTTGATGGAAAAGGGCCAAAACCACATTTGGAGGGGCTCTTTTAACCGTGAGAACCCTCGAGAACTAGTAGAATGAGAACTCACTCATTGCCCCAAGGACAGCACCAAGCCATTCATGAGGGATTTGCTCCCATGACCCAGACGCCTCCCACAGGGCCCCGCCTCCAACACTGGGGATCACATTTTAAGGTGAGATTTGGAGGGGACAGAGATCCAAATGATATCCGGAGCTGACATGACTGAAACAGAATAAAGGAGAAGGCAGAAGCGCAAAGCAGAGAGGGCCCCAGATCCTGCCAGGAGCAGGGCATGGACCCAGGAGGCTGCCTGGGGCATGGCATGGGAGGACGCTCTCCTGCAAGATGGCAGAGAGGACTTCGTCCCTAGAGGCAGGCCTTTCTACTAAGCCTGGGACCATGACAGGAGAGCAGAGAGGTCCAGAAAATGAAGAAGCTGGCAGAGGGTGGGGGAGTTGGATCACCCCAAAGACAGCAAGAAAGGCGGCACAGGTCATCTGGGCTGTGGCATATGAGTAGGGTTTGTCTGGGCAGAGAGAGGGAGGTAGACTCTCCAGAGGGCTTGGCATCAGCCGGGGTGTGGGGGGAGCTATATGGAATGTACAGTGTTGCTTCCCTCCCGCCTTGGAAGCTGTGGGTGCCCCACAGGATGGAACTGAAAACCTAGAACCCTGAACGGGAAAGGCCAGGGACCCAGGAGACTCGAGGGTCTCAGCAGGCAGACCCATGCCATGTCTGGATTCCGGCCTTCCCCACCTAGTGCCCCGGGATGGCAGGATACCCCCTTCCATGTAGCCTTGCTTATTTGCTTGGAAGTCAAGCCGCAGGATGGAATCTCATTGCCTGAGAATGCAGGAGTACCAGGAGCTTCTAGGGAGCCCTTGCTTCCATCATGGGAGGGCAGCCTATGCATTTGCCATCCCACAAAGAGCATGCAGTGGAGTAGAGGTGTTCCCCAGGAAAGGACTGGTGGCTGTGAGATGGGAGCACAGGATCCCATGGGAGCCGGGCAACCTCAGCCCGCCCTTACCCTCGTGATTCCTGCCTGTTCCATTCTCTTCCACAGCATGGAAGGAGCTCCTGCCCCAGGTTCCTTGCTGAAGATATGACGGAGAGTAAATAGCTGTGACACTGGTCCACTCTGAGCTCATGTAGGGATCCTAAAACCAGAACGAACAGTACCCACTACCTGTGGCCAGGGAGCTTCCTGTACTGGGTGGGAAATGGTCCTGTGAAGAATGAATGAGGGGTGGGGCATTGGTGTTAATCTTAGATCCCCATGAGTAAGAAGGGACCAATCTTTGTCATCTGTGTTGCTTTGATTATTAGTGAAGTAGAATTGCTCTTCGTAGCCTATTGGTCGTGTGCATTCCTTCAATATTGATTTGCCTTTTATCTACTATTTAAAAAATTTGCATTGTGTGCGTTTGTGATCATTTTGCGAGAGCTCTTTGTGTTTATTACAGATATTAGCCAGGTGCCCGACATGGGCTGAATAGATGCTTCCTGGTTTGCCATTAATTTTGCACTGTCATTCATGGCATTTAATCTCTTAGCACAGGGGTCAAAAACTTTTTCTTTCTTTTTTTTTTCTGAGACGGAGTCTTGCTGTATTGCCCAGGCTGGAGTACAGTGGCGTGATCTCAGCTCACTGCAGCTTCTGCCTCCCAGGTTCAAGAAATCTTCTACCTTTGCCCTTCCAAGTAGCTGGGATTATACAGGTGTTAGCCACCATGCCTGGCTATTTTTTTTTAATAGAGACAGGGTTTCACCATGTTGACCAGGCTGGTCTTGAACTCCTGACCTTGTGATCCACCCACCTCAACCTCCCAAAGCACTCGGATTATAGGCATGAGACACCGCACATGGCCAAAAACTTTTTCTAGAAGGAATCAGATGGTAAATATTTTAGTCTTTGAGAGCCATGCTGTCTCGCTTCCATCTACCTGACCGTGCCATCACAGCACGAGAGCAGCCGTGGACACTGTGTACACAGACGTTCGCATTTCTGATGGGTTCAGTCTTTTCTTCTATATAAATATGGGGGGGCCTTCCCACTCCAAAATTAAATAAAAGAAAAACAAAAAACTGGAGAAAAGGAAAAGTACTCAAAAGCGGTGTACGTGTAAGTCCCCGGCACTGATGAGCAGTGACGGAAGTAGTCCCCAGGAGAAGAGGCGAGAGTGGGCACTGCTGTAGGCAGGGGCAGAGTCACAAGTCAAGGCAGAGGCATCCAGGCCTGGGGGAAACTCTTCAAGGGGCTGGAGTTGGGCGTGGCATTCCAGAGGGGCATCCCCTCGTCCTGTGCCTCTCCTCTGATTTTTATTCTCTGCACTTTGATGACTGTGTTCTCAGAGGACACTGGGCCCACTGTGTCTTGAGAGACGTGTTCGCCAACCACCTGATCTTTGTCAGTCCCAGTATGACCCCAAGTGACGACACGCCCCCCCAAATTCCTTCCATGGAAGCATCAGGCCTCTTCCTCCCCTCCCCTGCGATCTGGACCCTGCCACGGACTGGATTGTCAGGTCCGATTTTAAGGAATCATATGGGAATTTTACACTTAGCTCCTTTACCCTTTTCTTTGAATGCTGTTTCAAAGATGTTCTTAAACCCACTGCTGCATTTAAGATACAATTTTCCTATCCTATAACTTTAATGATAAACTCAAAAGCCCAACTGGTTTTGCAAAGGGTTTTCTGAGTGTGAAAGGGTCAGATGGGAGTTCTCCCCATCCCTCCTCACCTTCAGCTTGTTCTCATGACATACTGGAGAAACAGGCTTGTGTCTGGACCAACCCTGTGCAGACTCACAGACGCACAGCTGGCCATGGGACCTGGGACAGGCCCTTCGCCTTTCAGTGGCCTCCACTGATGATGGTATGTGTGATGGTTAATATTGTCAACTCGATTGGACTGAAGTATACAAAGTATTGTTCCTGGGTATGTCTTTGAGGGTGTTACCAAAGGAGATTCGCCTTTGAGTCAGTGGAGTGGGAGAGGCAGACCCATCCTCAATCTGAGTGGGCACCATCTAAGCGGCTGCCAGCGAGGCTAGGATAAAGCAGGCAGAAGAACATGGAAGGACTAGACTGGTTCAGTCTTCCAGCCTCCATCTTTCTCCCATGCTGGATGCTTCCTGCCCTCGAACATTGGACTCCAAGTTCTTCAGCTTTTGGACTCTTAGGCCTACGCCAGGGGCTCTCAGGCCTTTGGCCACATACTGAAGGCTGTGCTGTCAGCTCCTGTTCTTTTGAGGTTTTGGGTCTAGGACTGATCCAGCCCTGGTTTCTTTGCTCCTCAACTTGCAGATGGCCTATCATGGGACTTTACCTTGTGACGATGTGAGTCAATTTTCCTTAATAAACTCCCCTTTAAATATGCATCTATCCTATTAGTCCTGTTCCTCTAGAGAACCCTAACACAGTATGTGACTCAAAAGGTCTGTAGTGAAGCTGGAGTGAGGCAACTTAGGTAGTGTGTGTTGATGTGACATGTTGGCGTCACTCCAGAGCCTGGTGACCTAGGTTTGAGTTACTGACTTTGCTGCCTACTAGCTGTGTAACCTGGAACAAATGACTTCACCTCTTTGTGCTTGCATAAATATGGGGTGATGTTAAGGCACCTAATAATAGATTGTTTGGAAGAATGGCTTCATCCATATTAAGTGTCTAAAAGAGTGCACATCTAAATAGTTAGGAAGTGTTAGCTACTGTGGGCCAAGTGCCAGTCACATAGTAGGTGTTCAATAAACACAACCACCCTTCTGTTATTAGATGTGCTGGAACAATTCCGTTATACTAGTCTTTGCTACTTTTGCAAGGACTGCAGATTTAATACCTATCTGCCTCCCAGTAAGCACTGTTAATTAAAGCCCCCAAGCCCAGATAACCTTGTTTTTCTGTCCTTAGCAAGCTTTGGCTTGATAAGAATTTTCAAAATGTGTTTGTTGATCTTTTAAAACCCACGAGATGAGTATTTACTGCCAAAATGTGCAAATGTATCACAAGGATTTAATTTGGGCACTAGATAATGCTGGAGATTTAAAGAAGGAAAATGACGAGGTTTTCGTTTCTTTGCCCTCTATCTGCTATGGCTACGAGCACTTCTGTTTATCATTTAAAATCCTATTTGAAAAGGTCACTGGTTATTTGCATGAATCATACAGTGTGAGGACTTAGAAAAAAAGGGCCAAAGACTGGCTGGCGCAGATGCCTGCTTCATTCCCTGTCCTTCCCCGAGATGGAGTTTGCGCTGAGTCTCTGCTGTTCTCAGCTTGTGGTGGCTGCCACGGGTAGAGGAAGACCACTGGATCCGGGCACCTGATGCTGTCAGTAATTATGAGAAGACCAGATACTGCTCAGAGTATGCATGGAGTTTGTAAGTCCACTTGCAACTGGGCTGGTGCAACTGAGAAGTAATGCTTTAAATTTTATTCCATTTTAATTAATTAGCTAATTGTTTTAATTAATTAGCTAACTTAGTGGCACTAATTAGTTAATGAGTGCAACTGAAGAACTGCATTTTAAACTGAAAATTTCAATCCATTCCTACGTTTTGCATTCCCATTTTACAAAAGAGAAGACGGAGGGTCCAAATGCTTTAGCACTGGTTCAGAATTGCCTGGCGCGGACCCAGTGGACCTGCTCTCTTTCTCTGAAAGCTCACTCTGCCTGAGTTCCTCTATAACGATGTGAGCGGTATTCTCTGAGCCTCCGGTAGCCCGCGTTTCACGTGATGTGAGGTGAAGGGGTGATGGCCTATTTACTGGCCTCGTGTCTCACAGGTGCCTGCACACTGTGCCCAGAGAAGCACTTTGGGAAGCAGAGCTGGTGTTCAAAAGGCCACTCATTGGCTTATCCCTGAGGATTTATCTTCAGGTGTTGAAACTCTTTTTCGAAAGGCCCGACCTGGGAAGTCCACTGAGGACAGGTGTGTGGTGCGGTTTCCTAGGGACAGAGGCAAACCAGGAGAATTTTCTAGAGAGAAGTGTGAAGAGCCATTCTTCAGTGCAATTTTTTTTTAAGATGGAGTTTCATTCTTGTTGCCCAGGCTGGAGTGCCATGGAGCAATCTCAGCTCACTGCAGCCTCTGCCTCCTGGGTTCAAGCGATTCTCCTGCCTCAGCCTCCCAAGTAGCTGGGATTACAGGTGCATGCCACCAAGCCTGGCTCATTTTTTGTATTTTTAGGAGAGACAGTGTTTCACCATGTTGGCCAGGCTGGCCTCAAACTCCAGACAGCAGGTGATTCACCCGCCTCGGCCTCCCAAAGTGCTGGGATTACAGGCATGAGCCACTTCGCCTGGCCAGAACTTTCCCAGTGATGGAAATGTTTGATATCTGTACCATCCAGTTCAGTAGCGGCTCACTGCATGAGGCTACTTTCTCTGAAGAAAGCACTTGAAATTTGGCTCGTGCAATTGAGGAACTGTGCTTTAAATTTCATTCAATTTTAGTTAATTAGCTAATTATTTTACTGAATAGCTAATTTAGTTAGTAGCACTAATTAGTTAATTAATGAGTGCATCTGAGGAACTGCATTTTAAAATTTGATTTTAATTGGAAACAGTCACATGAGGCTAGTAACTGCAAATAACTGTGACAAGCCTGAGATGTCTCACTACTTGCAAGCTGACAAATTAGCCTGCTGACAGATGCTGGCAGAAGACAGGAGCTTCCTGGATCAGAGACAAGGGACTTCATTACTCAGCACAGCAGGCAGCCAGCTTGAGTTTCATACTTGCATCATTTCTGCTTGCCTCCAAGTCCCATGGGATTTTGTGCAAAAGCATTTACCATTATCTGCACTGTTTTGTATGATGCACAAGGTTTCAGAGAAAGGGACTATATATTTCACTCAGCATTGTATCTCCTGTATCCCAAAGAGGACCTGGCACATTCTAGGGACCCAACGAGTCCTTACTAAATGACCAATGGCTCTGGTTTCTCACAAAAGCCAAGAGTCTGGACCCACTGGTTGTTGAGGATCCTCTCTGCTCTTGACGAAGGTCTCTGAACTTGAGCAAGTGCCCTACTTCTGAGGTCGTCTCTTCCTTACAGTCACTGGGCAGACCAGCCTCACTCAAGGATCTCAGTTCCCTCCCCACAGAGCCTGAGGCTGGGATTCCATGCATGTGGATTGCAGAGGAAGTGTTTCAGGGAAAGGGTTGGGGAAACACAGGGCTAAGCCAGGGAGCTGCTGAGCAGGGTTGTACTCCCAGCTAGAGTCAACCTTCAGCCTGATCCCATAGCCAACCCAGACACAAATGGCACCATGATGCTGTGCCAAAAACCTAAAAGTTCGACCTTGACCCAGGGACATTTGGGAGCCTCAGAAGATTCTAGGCAGCAGAAAGGAAAGAAGAATCCAAGAATTCCACATAAGAAACGTGTTCTGGACTCTGGAGTCCAGGGAGTTTGGTGTTTGAATCAGACTCCAGGTGACAGTAGGGAAGAGAAATGAGTGTGCTTCCATTGCTGTTGGGGAAAGATACAATTTTCAACTCTAGTACTTATCATCAGCAGGGGAAATCAAAGGAAAAGGCAAAGGAGGCCAGCCCTGTGTAACCCCACGTCCCTCCCTCATTGTCTGTGGACTGCCTGGGGTGTGGGGAGTGAGAGGGTGGGTACCTCCCAGTGGAGGCAGCTCCTGTGTAGCCAGAGGCAGTTCTCTGGAACAAGGGACTGTTGTGAGCTGCCAGCAGCCAATAGTCACAGCAGCCAAAGGGTGTCGTCCCAGCCAGAAGAGGCCGCTGGGCAGAGTGCCAGCAGCATCTACTCTGTAGGGACCCAACACCTTCCAGGTAGCCTGATCCCAGCGAAGAAAACAAAAACCTGAAACCTGCCTTTCCAGGCGAAGTGGCTCCGAGGGTCACCGGGCGTAATTTGCTACCTAAGGAAAGTCCAGCGGTTCGTGATTACCATCCCCTGCCCCTCCACACTGCTCAGGTTTCCTGCTCATCCTCTGGGCCAGCCTGGAGAAGAAAGAAGCAATGGGTCTTCTTTTCTTCATGTCCCTAGAGTGTGCCAGGAACTCTTCAAGAAACTCAGCCTATATTATCTCATCTAACTTTCCTGGCAACCCCGAGGGATGGGCCTCATGATGCCCGTGCCTGCCAGGTGGAAGCTGTGGCTGGCAGAGGTGAAATACCTTCCCGGGGCCACACAGCTACGAATGGCAGTGCCAGGACTCAAAGCCAGCCCTCCTGGGCCAAAGCCTATGCTCTTCCCTGCCATCTCCATGAGCAGGGGTGCAGGAGAAGAGGCATCACGAGACTGTGTCTTTCTGGTCTTTCTCTTTCTCCAAGAAGCCCCTTAAGCACTGCAGGACTTCAGGGAACAAAGAGGGAAGTCAAGGAACCGTTTTCTGTAGCTTCCCCTACTGATGAGTAGTGGAGTTGAAGATATGCGTCTTTCCCCAACAGCATGGAGGCACACCCATTTCTCTTCCCTACTGTCACCTGGAGTCTGATTGAAACACCAAACTCCCTGGACTCCAGAGTCCAGAACACGCTTCTTATGTGGAATTCTTGGATTCCTGCCTTTCCTTCCTGCTGCCTGTAATCTTCTGAGGCTCCCAAATGTCTCTGGGTCAAGGCCCAACTTGTACACCTGGGTTTTGAGCTCCCTCTGCAGTTCACCAATTTTTTTTCAACCAATCCTGTCTCTAAAGATTGCCCACCACATCTCCCACTGCAATACAAAGCATATCTGCCGTTTATTTGCTCAATACCTAAAAATATTAGCTCTTATTTTGGGAGCTCTTGCCACATGCCCAAGCTGGGCGGGTCACTTTGTATGTGTTGTCTTGTGTGAGCCTCACAAGGACCCCATCAGGTCAGTCCTGTTGTTCTCATCTCACAGATGAAAAACTGGAACTCAGTGAGGTACAGTAACCCAGGAGGAGTAGAACAAGGATTAATGCAAGTCAGTCTCGCCCACACCCTGTGCTCTCTCCTTCTCGGTCAGCGATCTCCAATAGAAATTTCCCAGTGATGAAATGCTCTATGTCGTTACTGTCCAGGTCAGTAGCCACTGGCCACATGAGACTGTTAGCAGTTGATGTAGCTGGTGCACCTGAGGAACTGTGTGCTTGCCTTCTTTCAACTGCCTCGGGATTCACCGGGGGACTCAAACATCCATTTCCTGATCACCTCATTTATGCCAGGAATTGGGAGGGGTTGCCAAAGGAGAAAGAAAGCCAATGAGGCACTATCATTGCAGGGGATGCCCAGTCATGATGATGTGGGGCCCATGATTGGTGTTGTCTTGTGTGAGCCTCACAAGGACCCCAGCAGGTCAGTCCTGTTCTCATCTTACAGATGAAAAACTGGAACTCAGTGAGGTACACCGAAAAAATTTCTTTTCAATTTTAATTAATTTGGTTGATTTAATTAGTAATGCTCATTAATTAATGAGTGCAGCTGAGGACTTGTATTTTACATTTAAAATATGTTTAATTAGAAATAGTGGCCGAGTACAGTGGCTCATGCCTGTAATCCCAGCACTTTGGGAGGCTAAGGCAGGCAGATCACAAGGTCAGGAGTTCGAGACTAGCCTGGCCAACATGGTGAAATGTCATCTCCACTAAAAATACAAAAAATTAGCTGGGCATGGTGGCATGCACATGTAATCCCAGCTACTTGGGAGACTGGGACAGGAGAATCGCTTGAACCCAGGAAGCAGAGGTTGTAGTGAGCTGAGATCGTACCACTGTACTCCAGCCGGGGCGACGGAGCGAGACTTCATCTTAAAAAAAAAAAAATAGTTGTAGTCATTTGGCCTTCAGGAAGGTGCTTCCCCACACTGGGCCTCAGCTTCCTCATCCACAAAATGGGGATGATACTACAGCCTTGCATTCATTTGCTAAAGCTACCATAACAAAATATCATAAACTCAGTGGCTTAAACAACTGAATTTTATTTTCTCACAGATCTGGATGCTGGAAGCCCAAGATTAAGGTGTCATCAGGGTTGGTTTCTGATGAGGGCTGTCTTTCTGGCTTGCAAACGGCTGCTTTCTCATTTGTCCTCATGTGGCTTTCTTCTGTGCATATGTAGATGGTGCCTTCTGGTCTCTCTCTCTCTCTCTCTCTCTCTCTCTCTCTCTCTCTCTCTCTCTCGTGTAAGAATGGAGTAACTTTTCAAATTTCTTGTCACCCAGACTGGAGTGCAATGGTGTGATCTCTGCTCACTGCAACCTCTGCCTCCCAGGTTTAAGCAATTCTCCTGCATCAGCCTCCTGAGTAGCTGGGATTACAGTTGCCCACCACCACACCTGGCTCATTTTTGTATTTTTAGCAGAGATGGGTTTCACCATGTTGGCCAGGCTGGTGTTCGAACTCCTGACTTCAATTGATCCGCCCACCTCAGCCTTCCAAAGTGCTGGCTTACAGGCATAAGCCACCTCGCCCGGCCAGAGAGATTATTTCTTTTACAGAAACATTCTTATAGACTCCAAACTGATGGTACTTCTCCAAACCCCCTCCCACAGCTACTGTTCCCGCCCCAAGAGAGCACCTGATGACCCTGCCGGATAGGGCTGGGCTGGAGGGGCGTAGGAGAACTTCCTCTCACTGCCTGTCTCTGGGGCAGTTTCTGGGTCATGCCTAGGGGCCTGAGTGTTTTCCTGCTCTTGAGTAGCCACCCACGGACACGGAACCACTCAGGCTTGGGGTGACCTCTTGGGATTCCATGGCAACACTGAGAAACCCCATGCGGATTTTTCCATCCGCACTCATGTTACCTTTCCCACATCTGGCCTTGATTAGGAAGATTGATGTCTGAGGCCGTTTGTTTAGCAGAGAGCTCTGTTAGCTGGGGAGGGACAGATTAAAGGCCGTGGGGACAGCCGAGCCTGTGCAAGCCCCCTCACCTGGTGTGTCTCAGCCCAGCAGCATCGGGAAGGAGAGTACCAGGTGTTAGTTCTTGGCGTCCTCCCAGCTCACTGCTAATTCATGACTCATATGCTGACTAATTCAGTGCATTTTTTACCCCCTCAGTCTGAACTTCCTCATGAGGGAAACAGGAACAAGGATACCTTTTAGGAGAAGTGCAGCATCTGGCCTGGAGGAGAAGGAGATGATGATGCTGATGATCGCTCAGCCCCTAGGGGATCACTGATGACACGCCAGACCTGCTTTAAGCACTTTATATAGTCATTGAGCCTCTTAATCTTCTCGGCAACCCTAGGAGGTGGGCACCATTCTTCTTTTTCTTTACAGATGAGGAAACTGAGGCACAGTGAGGTGAAGTGACTCCTGGCAGGATGCACAGCCAGAGAATGACGGAGCTGGGCATTGGACCCAGGCTGTCTTGCTCCGGAGCCCTGGCCCGCATCACTGGCCTTGGCCCAGCTGACATTAGTTATGCCAAGCTGTGTCTCCTCTCCACAACCTTCCCTGCAGCGCTGGGGAGAAAGGACCCACACAGCAGGCGTTGCTTGTTCTGAAAAGTTCTTTACTTTTAATTAAACAAAAAATGCCTCTTTCGAGTTGTTAACGTGGAGAGTCAGAGGCAGGGCAGCCCCACCCCAGGCACCTCCTCCCTCCTTCAGCCCCCATGAGCTTCCCGGTGATATTAATGTCTGAGGGCCTCGGAGTGATTCGTTATTGATGGGGCATGGGTGCACCGCGGGGAGAGGGTGAGAAAGAGGCCCAGGTGGTCTTGATGGCTCAGAATCTTCTTTTTATCCCTGTGCCTGGTGGGAAAGTGCATTACAGGTGACAGGAGTAAAAGCAGCTGTGACCAAGCTGCTGCCAGCCATGGGTGGGGTGTGATAATTTGTTATTGCCCTCTGCTGAGCACCTTCCTCTCATTCAGGATTTAGGAAGACAGTGACAACAAGGGCAACACCACTGCTCTGATCTTGAGTCTTAGATTCATGTCTCTCTGCTCCTTCAAAAGGCCTAGCTGTCTGTTTCCTGCCAGTGAGAAGAATATGCCAGACTCCAAACTACCTCCGGCGCTGCCCAATGAGATCTGTGACCTGTCCCCAGACCTGTTGTGGGTGCACACACTTCCTTCGGGATGGGGGTGGGGTAAGAACAGGCTTTGACCTGCAGACCTGGGTTCCAGTCCCCATTCTGCCCTTGCTCTCCTTGGGACACTGAGCTGCTCGACCTCCAAGCTTGGGTTTCCTCCTGTGTGTGATGGCGAGGCTGGAGCCACTCCAAGGGACTGGCTGAGGCTAAATAATACATGTGAAAGACCTTAATCCAGTGCTGGGCACGCAGCAGGTCCCAGAGAAAGGGTGTGCCATCCTCTCATTTTCTGTCTACCCCACCCACCCTCATCCTTCAGGGTTTAGGCAAGAGCTCCTGGACCTGACCTGTGACTCATTCCTCCCCTATTCCGGTGTTTTGCATGTTGGTTGAAACTCTTTGGGGCAGGCTCTCCAAATTTAGCATTTTACAACAGGAAGTGGCCTTAGAGATCATGCAGTTCAGAGCTTTCTGTTTGCAGTTTGGGACAGGAAGTTTCTGCACTTAGGTCCCCTGGCTCCCATCCAGCGCTCCTTAGGTGACTGTCTTCTCTTCGCACACTGAGAGGCTTGAAAGGGCTCAGAGGCTTCACGTGAGCACTTAACATTCACTGTGTATATCTGAGCCAATAGGGGACAGAAACTGTCTAATGGATTCCCCAGGCCCTCTCCCCATGGTAAGTTTCCTGAGTATTTTCTTCTGTTTTTCAGATGAAGAAGCTGAAGCTCAGAGAGGTTAAGAGACTCCACTGAGGTCAAACATCCGGTAAGTGGCAGAGCTGGGATTCGAACTCAGCTCTCTTTGACTCCAGAACCTATGTTCTAAATTGCCTTGCTTTCTTTGCCTTAAAAAGAGGAGAACTGCAACTTTGTTTTCTGTTTTGATGGTGCTCACACGGATTCCTGAATTGAAGGGAGAGGGCCCCTGGGTCCAAGAATTCAGAAGGTCGGTAGCATTTGAGAAAAACAGCCCCATCCCCAGTGGGTACTGTGGCTGGGACAAACCCGGAGCTTCATTCAGCACACCTGGGTTCAGGATCGAGTCCACCACGGCCGGCAGGGGCCTGGGTCCATTCTCCCAGAAAGGTTGCTCTGTGGCTCCACAATCTCTAAGAACCAGACCCCTGGGAGCCCACAGTGGGGCCGGATGCATCCTCGTGAGCTGTGTGCCCCACATCCTGCCTCAGCCACAGAGGAGCTGGCAGGCAGGATGCAACCTCACTCAGCACTGCTCCGGGTGGTTGTATAGTTACACGGTGTGGTTTTGTAGTATTTTTGGTTTTGTTGTTTTTGCAAAAGCCAAAGGAAGTCTGTGGGCCGAGTTCTACCTTCCTTTCTTTGAAGACAGTTGATCTGCTTGGTCAGGTGCAAGCAGAGCTCAGCTAGGAAAAAAAACAAACCTACAAACATGAGGTCGACAGATCAGAGGGCACCTGCACTAGCTATGGCCCTGTCTGTTCACGGGCAGGGCTCATTGGAAGTTCTGTTATAATCATCCCATTTTCCAGATGAGGACACTGAGCCCAAAAACAACCACACCCGCACCTCTTGGGAGGCACACATCAGAATGAATCTTTGCTCCCTGAGTACTGAGCGCTTTGCGGTTTCACAGTGCGCTCTGCCTGCTGTCCCCAGATGCTCGCTGAGGGCCTACCACTCCTCCGAGCAGGGAGACAGCAGTCAGGGAGTCAGATGAACCGCCTGCCTCCTGGTGGGAAAGTCAGAGAGACACATTCATTCCACGGTCGCACACTAGTTCCCGATGAAGGCTCTGAAGGCAAATGCCGCAGAATAAGTGGCGGAGACAGTGATGCTATTTTAGGGTGACTAGTGAAGGCTTCTCCAAGGAGGGCATTTGGACAGAACCATGAATGCAGTGAGTGAGAAAGCCATATGGATTCCGGGGTAGGAACAGTTTTTGTAGAGGGAACAGCAGGTACAAAGGCCCTGAGGCAGGGAGTGTGCCTGGTGTACCATTATGCTCTTTGAGTTTGATTGTCTGGGTGTTTGCCACCCCCCACCTCCACCACCATCACAGTGCCTGCTCCCTTCTAATATCCTTTCTTAGTCAACTCCAAGTGTCCGCAAGAGTGTGGCAGTGGGGTGAGGGTTGTGTAGCAAGAAAGATCAGATTTGCATGGGGCAGAAAAAAGGTGTATCTCTAATAGGAAACTACCTGTCTTAATCCTTAACCCTCTTCACGCAATTTCTGTCTTTGGTGGAGTTTGCAGTGGTTTCATCTTCTTGCTCTATATGTATTCTCAAAATGCCTTCTTTAACTAGGGCTGTGAGTTCTCAGCACACTGCAGTCCCGTCTTGTCAGGCCCGTCTTTCCAAGCAGAGCAGGGGCCTGGATTCAAAAACCACAGAAATAGGAGAAGAAATCGTTTTGGAAACTACACTGCTGACCTTGGGCTGAGCTCAGGGAGGGAGGTGCAGCAGGCGGAGTCTGGGGGCCAGGCGAGGGTGCACAGGCTAACAGACCTCTGTCTTGGCACAGCCATTAGGCTCAGGCCCCTGTCTGTGGATCCAGGTCCTCTCCTTCGTCACAGGGTGGTAGTGGGTGCCAGCTAAGTTCCTAGGGGAGCAGCTCATAGAGGTGGGTGTGCTGAAAGAGATGTGCTGAGGAGTTAGGGACCACAGGTTTTCTGTGACTCTGTTTTCTGTTTTGATTTTGCTCACACATATTTGTGAGTTATAAAAAGAACTCGGAAAAGGGGTGGTATTTGGGAAAAACAGCCCCATCCGCCATGGGTGCCTGGCCTGGACGACCCAGAGCGTCAGCTCACTGGCATTCAGGATCGAGCGCATTATGGCCAGCAGAGGCCCAGGCCCCCCTCCCAGGAAGGTTACTTCTAGGCTCCAGGCTCTCTATGAACCAGACCTCTGGGCCCCGTAGCAGGTCCAGGTGCCTCTTTATGTGCTGTGGTCTCATCTTTGTGGCACTTCGGTCAGTGTACAGCCTTGGGCAAGTCACACCCCCTCCCTGAGACTCAGAAAATGGAACAGAAAGGTATGTCTTCTGTGTGCTCCTCTGTGATCTGGAAATGCTACAGCCTTTACCTCAAAGGTAGATAGCATCCAGGTATGGGGACAGGGGCTTCTGTCAGCATCCCCTTTATTTTGTAGACCCCTTGGCTCTTAGCAAAGAGATGCCCTAGGAAGGGCGGCAGTACCTTGGTGGTCCCGTCTTGGACATTCACACCAGAGCCTGGGCACATTCTTACCTCTCCTTGACCAGAGACCTGTGGCCGCAGAACCAGAAACTCATTTCCAGATATAGCAGAATGTCTCTCTTTCCTCAGGGCTCAGAGGAATTTATTAAGCCTTGCATTAACTGAATCTTACTCTGCTGGAAAAATAATACTCAGAAAGCAATTCTGTCTGGTTACTGCCTGTAAGCTCCTGAAGGGCTCTCGTAAGAAAGGCTCAAAAAGCTCCCACACTGTGGGACTCAGAGCCCAGCCCTGCAGCTTCCTTCCAAAGACCAGGCAGCTCAGTGGTTGGCCAGCAAGCCCATCATCATTCAGCATCATTGGGTTATCCATCTGTCTGTCTATCCCTGAGGCAAGTGCTTATGAGGGCCTGGGGCAAGGGGCGTACCGGGAGTACTAAGACTGAGTCAGACACAGCATGTGCCATCCACAGCAGTTCAGGCTCAACCTGACCACTTTCTCTATTTGGTAAAACTCCAGAGAGTTCTTGACTTTATTATTCACAGTTCAAAAGCAGCGTGAGCTTTTGTGTCGGCTCCCCTTCACCCCCAAGTGTCATGGCATGCAGGCAGAGGGCCCATACAGATGCCTGCACATGCAGTGGTTGTGATACTGGACAGGCACACTGAGCTTGGGAGATCCACCATTTGGTAACAGACAGCAAGCGTGCCAACTTTTTGCCCCAGAGGGAGACACTATCTACCGCATGTCTCAGTATTGGTTGCTACAAACGCAACCCAGGTGCAGGGCAGTCAGAGCCTTGCATTCTTTGTCTACCCAGCAAGATGTGTAGGCATGCAGGAAACTCATGGAGGAGTATTTCCAAACAATGCATTAGCCTTGCAAAAATCTGGATTTGAATCCTGTGTCTAAGAGCTAAGTGCAAAATTGGGTAAATTGCAATTGCTGAACTTCTCTTAGCCTCAGTTTTCTCTTCTATAAAATGGGGATAATGCCTACTTACCAGGTGATTGTGAAAGACAGTGTAGGATCGTTCTGGGAACACAGTAGGGAACTAAGAAAGCCCTTGAGTTCAAGAAAGTTAGTTGCATAGGGAATCTTTCCAGCTATATGTAAGTATGCAATGTCAGCTAGTCATGCATGTGGAAAATGTTGGAAACAGATGCTCGGTGCCACAAAGAAAAATCAGCACTAAGACAAAGGATCTCTCAGCAAGGCAATCTTTACTTTCCACAGAAAGGGTGCTCTTGTTAGCCATCTTGCCATGAGAGTACAACAAACAAAGGAAAAGTAGACATATTTATCTTTTACGCATTTGGGGTCTTTCTTACTGTGGTGTCTGATCTCTGTGGGCTGGAGGCAGACTTGACAATCTAAAACTAAAACTTGATTGGCTAACAACTTAAAACTTTCCTAAACAGGTAAAAGCAATGGAGAAGAAAAAGAAAGTTTAAGTAAGCAAGGGGCATAGGCTGTTAGCTGGGATATGACTGTGAGCACGTCCAGCACAGATATCTCGGTTAAAGTACAGGGAAATAGAGAGTACTACATGCTTCTGAGCCTGTGGAATAGCTACATAGGACGGGTCTTAACAAAGAATCAGTGGTGAAAAGCAAGAAGGCTTTGAAGAAAGTCTTTACAAGAGACCATTATTTCTAACATTTGTTATTATGATTCTTTAACAAGAAAATAAGCTTTGAAGAAGAACTTTTCTACTCCCCACAGAAAAGAATAGTTAAAATGCAGAGGTCATACACATCAGGGCTCAGGGACAATTTCTGTAAGGCATTGCCATGTGACCCAGCATCCTGAATTATAGTAGCGAGGAATGACCTTACTACCTGTGGGAAGAGCATTCCTGGCAGCTCAGATAGCCCGTGTGTAGGTTCTGTGCTTGGCCTGCTTGAGGGATAGCGTGGAGACTGACATAACTCCACGGAGTGAACAAGGAAAAGACATGGAAAATGGAATCAGAGGGTAGACAGGGACCAGTTCCTGTAGGACCTTGCAGACCTTGATGAAAGCCTTGGATTACATTGTGGGTGTGGCGGGAACCCACTGGAGGCTTCAGGTAGGTGGGGGCGTGAGCAGAATACAGCACGCAGGAGGGCGGGAGAGGGTGCAAGGTCTGGGATTTGCTTTTATCCTGCTGCTACTAACAGATTAGCCTGTTAGTGTTTCATGGATCCTGGCAGAAGACATGAGATTCCTGGGTCAGGTATGTTGTAAAGTGGGTAAGATCTCACTGCTTTTTGTCCACAAAGCCTGAGCTCAGAGCAAGCTTTTCAGAGTTTGAAACCTTAGTCAATACTTTCAGAAGCTGAGCCTCAGTCAACAAGTAGGAATGAGATTCTTGGAACAGATTCCAGGGCACGCGTGTCAGAAGGCCCTTACTCTCTCTCAGCCTGCATGTCTTACCTGTAAAACAGGAAGAACATTGCTTCCCAGGCATATTGTGGGGGGCCTTGTAAATAGAAATTGAATCTGAAGACCCTGTGCTTATTCTCTGCATTCGTAAGAAAAATCAAGTTCTTCCTAGTAATATATCCTTCTAGGATTTTTGTTATCCCTTTTCTTCACTGAGATGTTAATGTTTGCTGTGTAGCTCTAGTGCACAACACACACACTCAGACATGCTTGCAAGATCTGCCTGCCATGGATAAAGGGTAAAGGGTAGTGTTGATCACTCAGGGGAGAAGGAAAGAGAACAAGTGAAAGGAGTTAGAACCCCAGAGGGTAAGAGGAAATAGATAGGGGGGCCTCTCTTTTTTGTTTCTGATTCAGAGTCTTGCTCTGTCACCCAGCCTGGAGTGTAGTGACATGATTTTGGCTCACTGCAACCTCTGCCTCCCAGGTTCCAGTGATTCTTCTGCCTCAGCCTCCTGAGTATCTTGGACTACAAGTGCGTGCCACCACACCTGGCCGACTTTTTATATTTTTCATAGAGACAATGTTTCACCATATTGGCCAGGCTGGGCTCGAACTCCTGACCTTATGATCCGCCCACCTGGGTCTCCCAAAGTGCTCGCCCACCCAGGGTGGCCTCTCTTTAGATCACGTTCCTCCCACCCCATGCTGTACATCCGAAGGGAGCTAAGGCTTACACACAGTGTCCCCCACATGCAAACTCATGTGCACCCTCCAGGATGCTCAAAGACAAGGATTTGCACTTGTTGTGGTTGAGGAAGGTTTTGTGAAGTCAGCCAGCTGGCCAAGCATGAGAGCTGGAATTGAGATGCAGGCCTCTAGCCAGTGCTGGGCACATTCTGCCATCCCCATCCCTAGTCCTCCTGCCCTTCCATCTTCATTTCTCTACAAGACCCAAGGAGTACAGCCGGCTTTGGCAAGGCCCACCTCCTGTCACTGGATTGTGGGAGGAGATAAAATAACACTTGTGTGTTTCAAAGTTGAGCAGAACAAGATGTTTTTAAAATGCTGTGTTCCCTATGTGGGAGGCCTTCTAATGGGCAGCTGGGGACAAGGCGTCCAGTCCTCCCACCCCCGGGAGGTCCCAGAAAGGACTGTAGTGTAGGATGGGAGGCACACGCCCAGTGCTGGAGGCCTACCTGGTGGCCAGCTCTGACAGAGCTGGGACAGAGGGCCCCTGCCCGGGGCACCTCTGGCCATGAGGTGTTTGACATTCCCAGTAGTCATTTGGCATGGCTCAGTTGACCTCTGCTGCCAGAGTCACCTCCTCGTTGGACAGAGGGTGAGAAGCACTTGTGATCACTTTGTGGGGAGGGTGGGGTAGTAGGACTGAGTGGAGAACTCCACCTGCAGCATGGACGTGTCCCCAGGTGGGGCATGGTCTCCACCCAGAGAGACCAGCAGAAGCCAAGAGGCAGATTCTTAGCAGGAAGAGCTGGGCCTCTGGAGCTGGGCTGCTTGGATCACCCTCTGTTCTGTTCTGTTCTATTTATTTTATTTTTTTGAGACAGAGTTTTGCTCTGTCATCTGGGCTGGAGTGCCATGGTGCCATCTTGGCTCACTGCAGCCTTCACCTCCCAAGTTCAAGCAATTCTGATGCCTCAGCCTCCCAAATAGCTGGGACTACAGACATATGCCACTACATCCAGATAATTTTTGTATTTTTGGTAGAGACAGGGTTTCACCATGTTGGCCAGGCTGGTCTTGAACTTCTGACCTCAAGTGATCCACCCGCCTTGACTTCTCAAAGTGCTGGGATTATAGGTGTGAGCCACTGCACCTAGCCCCATTTCTTCACTTTGAAAGGGAATGTATCACCCCTTGGTAAAGCTGTTGAGGTCAATCCAGCAACCTAAGAGAAGTGCCGACTCGGTGTCTGGTACAGAGTTGGTGCACTTTAGGGACAGGACTCAGTGCTTTCTTCCCCAGCCATCTTCAGGACTCGCCAGCTGTGGGTGCACGTGGGGAGGCATCAATGCTAGTGTCTCACTCTCTCCGTGGTCCACGCCTCCTGCCCCCCAGGGACAGGCTCTGGGAGTGCCTCTTGCTCAGAACTGGCCCCCATTCTCCCACCTGCTTGCTGGGCCTCTGCTGTCCCAAGCTGCCCAGTGTCCCTTCTTACCTTCTGTCCTGAGTCTTATCAGGGCTGCCAGGCCTCGGCTGCTCTGAACGTGCCCTGGCCCCATGGTGCTGATCCTTGCCCATCTGCTCTGGCCACCCATGCTCTCGGTCCTCCCCGTGGACAGCTTGGCAGTCCCTTGTCAAAAGGGCAAGATCTCCCTCCCTTCCTGAGTGCTGGGCCCTTTCTGATGAGAGCTACCCTTCCTCTCCTCTGGTGCCCAGAGGTGGGGGTATGGCTGGGCCTGGGCCAGGGCAGTTTAATCCTGTGACCCCAGTGGACACCGTGACACCCCTCCAACCTTCGGTGTCTGGGGATGGTTCATGCCAAACGCCTGCTGTTGCCTGATGCTCCCACCCACCCAAGAGCCCTGGAGGGTGCTGCACAGCTCGCCATTGTGGCAGCTGGGTTGAGAATGCGATCTTAATCCCTATTGTGGATACCGCTAGAGGTTGCCCCTCAGCTCCTTCAGGCACCTCCTGGATGCCCCTGAAAATCGGTAGTGTTAAAATATTTCCATGAAGTCAGGGACTAGGGAGAAAGGTGCCTCTTTAAACCACATGTCAGACTTTGTGAATCTCAGCTCGAGAGCGGCTGCACCTCCAGTCTTTCCTTTATGCTGAGGGTTTTAGAACCAGCAACAGACACCTGAGGGCAGGTGCAAGGGGCATCAGGAGCTCTGAATTGTCTGTTCTTTATCAGACTTCTGCACCGCCCAGAGCGAGGGAAACCCTTTCTTCTGGGACAGTGTGAGCCTGGGCACGTGCATAGTGCAACCCCTTGAGTTCCTGCGTACGCTTCTAATGTCATCTGGATGTCCTCGGACTCCAAATTTAGCACTCCTCCATCCACACACATAAGAAGATTTGTGGATTTACATTCTTTTTGTGAGGCTGTGAATATGAAAACGTACTCGCCTCCTTCTCATGTGACCCTAATCCTGTTAATCGTGTTTCTCTGGGGCACTTCTCCACACTGCCTTCTCGAGCCACTATTTGTGCTTCAGGGGAATCTTTTTTTCCCCAAGTTCCTCAGCAAAGGAACAAGCAAGAGGCACTAAGCTGCAAAGAGGAAGATTTGCAGGCACATCGAAGGGTTCTCCCAGCCTGCTGACCCTCCTGGGCTGTGGGGGAAATGGGCAGGAATCGATGCAGAAAGGAGGAAGGAAGGACACAGAGACTCCCAAGGAAACCGGCTTCCCAAGTCACCTTTGCGGAGGCTGGGCCACTCTCTAGACTCCCACACGGTGTCCTGTGGCCCCTCTCCAGTCCAGCCGCCATGTGCCGGTTGTTGTCACTACTGTCTGCTGCTCAAAAGCCAGCCGGGCTCCCCCTTGCCTTCAGTCCCCAAGTCCATGTTCCTCAGGACTTCCACAATGCAGCTCCACCCACAGCAGCCACTCTGAAGGGCGTCTTGTTTTCGATAACCATACCACTGTCTCCATCATCACCACCATGTGCATTTTGGGGCTCAGGCCTGGCTTACCCTCCCCCTCCACCCTCCCCGTCAGTGCTAAGACCCCTGTCTCCACCGCCACCTGCTTCACACAGCCTCCCTCTCCCTTTGGTTGTCATTTACCTGCCACTTGTGGATCACAAAGGTGCTTGGCGTCATGTCCTGGGAGGCACTGGTTCCTCATGAGCAGATTTATGCGTGTGAACCGCCCTGGGCTGGGTCCTGGAGCTGGCCTAGTCTGTGGCTTCACTATCTAGCCATGAAGATATGCACGCCGCCAGCTGTGTTCTTGAAGCATTGCAGGCATGCTCGTGTACCTGGGTGAGAGGGATGGCAGTGGAGCCTGGAAGAGCAGCTTCAGGAAATCAGCCCTCACCCTCCCTAGCCACGTGACCCAGAGTAAGCTACTGGTGCCCAAGGGCCTCAGCATCCCCGTCTGTAAAATGGGATTATGGTGTCACCTCCTTCGTAGGACCCGGAGATGCCCATTTCCCATTCTAGCTAGCCTCTAAAAAGCTGCGTAGCCTCTCAGAGCCCAATTTCCTTCTCTGCCAGAAGAGCAGATGCCTGCCTGAGGAGCCACTGGGCACTCTAGCCAGGCAACCACATGAAGGAAATGTGTTAGATATGGATAGGTCAGGCGTGCACAGATAAGGTGGGGATGTGGCAGAGATGGGGAGGAGAAGCAGACCAGAGGCCACTAGATCTCGTTAGATACTTCATGGGCTTTTGTCTGCAGGATTATAAAACAATGAGGATTCTTTGATATTTACGCCCAGCAGGAGTCAGAGAACAACAGGCAAGGACAGAGCAGATCAAACTCCAAGAGGGGCTCAGGAGTGGGTGGTGGTCAAACCACAGGCACTGATTGGAGCAGCCGTGGGCAGGCTAAAGGGACCTTGCCCTCTGGCTCTGCTGGTGTTGATTACATCTCTATGGGAGGGGCTGGTGCTGTCATCAGAGAGCCTGGGGGACAGGCTGCTTGGGGTGTCCCCCTGATGGGACGTGGAATGTGTGGAGCTTGGCTGAGTGCTGCAAGGGAGCTCCTGGTGCCACCCCTGCCAAAGACGCTATCAGTGTCTCGAGCCTGACAATGAAGTGTCCCGATGGGTGAGTGCCTCAGTGGAGTTGGAGCCGAGTTTGGGAGGATTCTAGCGAGAGCAGCTACCCAAGGTGGAAGGGAGGCCAGGGCTCAGGGCATCCAGCTGCCCCACACGCTTCCCGTAAATCCTCTGAGGCAGTCAGCGCCTGTTCCGGGAGCAGCTTGGGTGGTCTCTGGTGTTGTTGGGGGAGGCAGGGCTTTCTGTAGGGCACAGCTCCTGGGCACTCATTGCTTAGACCACACTGTCAGCTGTGCCCCTTGGACTTAGGTCTGTGGGGTCACCTGGACTGGTCATAGTGCTGGCGGGATGCAAATGGTGCTTTCAGAGTGGGCAGTGGCGGGGAGCTGCGTTTAAGGTGATTCACAAGGTGGTGGTGTAGTGTGGGAAACCCCGAGTGTGGTGCAGTCCCTGGGGCTGGAAATGATGGGGGTGTTTCCAACACTACGGCTGAAGGGACAAGAGGACAGAGACTTACTGAGACCCCACGACACAGCTAATATGTGGATGGGGCCATCTGACAGGAGCAAGAGGCCTCCGGCCCTTCGCTGTCCCACAGAGAGGGCACCAAGGCAGTCACTGCCTGTCCTGAGTCCCCTCTCCCCCTCTGGCCATCCTCCAGGGCTTCCTGTGGCTCCCAGGAGGTTGTTCAGACCTTACTGGGCCACTAGACCTTGCCTGGCCCATCCCTGCCGGGCAGCGCCACTACAGCCTTTTACTCCACTTGACTTTCTTCCAGCTCCTCGGACTGACCTACTGTCCACATAGGCCCTCGCACCTGTAGCTTCCCGTGCTGGGGAGGCTCTCACACCCCCTCACCCCTGACCTGTCCACCCTGTGGACCCTGGGCCACTACCACTTCCCCCAGACACCAGCCAGCCCCTCCCATGCAAGGAGGCTATCTTGCTAGGCAGGGCTCTCTGGAGGAGCAGAGCCTATTTCATATTTGTGTATGCGTATTAAGAGATTCAACTTTCAGAGCTGGCTCAGGCAGCTGTGGGGGCTGCCAAGTTCCAAATCTGGTGGGCAATTCAGAAGGCTGGAAACTCAGGCAGGACTTTGTTTCTCTGTTTCAATCTTGAGGCAGAATTTCTTCTTTCCAGGGAACCTCAGTTTTTGCTTTTAAGGCCTTCAACTGATCGGATGAGGTCCACCTGGAGTTATCTCCTTTACTTAACGTTAC
This sequence comes from Sapajus apella, assembly GCF_009761245.1. Taxonomy (NCBI): domain Eukaryota; kingdom Metazoa; phylum Chordata; class Mammalia; order Primates; family Cebidae; genus Sapajus; species Sapajus apella. The sequence continues at coordinate 56,597,476 of NW_022436943.1, read as the reverse complement.
CTGATGGTGGCACTTCACCACATGTGCATGTTACCCTCCCCAAAACACCTAGACGAGTGTCTGACCAAAGTGCTGGACACCATGGCCTAGCCAAGCTGGCTCATTACATTTAGGTATTTACTTAGAGATAAGTCTCGCTACCCCAGGCTGGAGTATGATCATGGCTCATTGCAGCCCTGAATTCCTGGGCTCAGGTGATCCTCCTGCCTCAGCCTCCCCATAGCGGGGATTACAGGTATGAGCCATATGCCTGCTGACACATTAAATCTAACCGACACAGCTGGTCTTTTGTGTGATTCCTTAATAATCTCAGTCTCTGCCCCGCCCTGTGATGTCAAGTTTGCAGTGAGCAAAGATGAAGATCATTCTGCTTTCTCTTTCTCTCTGTCTTTTTTTTTTTGAGAGGGTGTCTTGCTGTGTCACCCAGGCTAGAGTGCAGTGGTGTGATCTCTGCCTCCCTGGTTCAAGCAATCCTCCTGCCTCAGCCTCCTGAGTAGCTGGGACTACGTTATGGGTACCTGCCACCATGCCCAGCTAATTTGTTTGTGTTTTTAGAGACACGGTTTCACCCTGTTGGCCAGGCTGGTCTCGAACTCCTGACCTCAAGTGATCCACCCGCCTGGGCCTCCCAAAGTGCTGCAATTACAGGCATGAGCCACCGCACCCACCATTCTACGCTGTTTAACCATTGTTCTGTCCAGCACTGGACAGTGACTGCTAGATGGCAGGTGCCTGGTGAGTAACTGTCAAATGAAAGAATGAAAGCAAGAGAGAGAATCCACAAACAGCATGGCAGTGTCCAGGTCAGAGATGCTGCCAAGACAGAGTGAGATGCTGTATGTAAAGTGCCTGCATGGAGTAGGTATGAAACTCACACATGCCATTTCATCTCCATTTTCAACCCCGCCTTCTAGTATCCACACACACACACACACATGCAGTTATGAATTTCTCAGAGGAATGATGATCCCCGGTAGGTAGCATTTTCCTAATATTAATATTAATGTTGAATATTCTTTTGTGAGGCTGAGGAATTGTTCTAAGTACTTCATATATATCCATAAACCAATAGCATTGATTCCAATGTGTGTTAAATATTCAAGATTATTAGTAACATGATTGTATGGCACTGTGGCTCATGCCTGGAATCCCAGCACTTTGGGAGGCCAAGGTGGGGGGATCACAAGATCAGGAGTTCAAGACCAGCCTGGCCAACAGAGTGAAAGCCTTTCTCTACTAAAAATACAAAAATTAGCTGGACATGGTGGCACGTGCCTGTAGTCCCAGCTACTTGGGAGCCTGAGGCAGGAGAATCGCTTGAACCCGGGAGGCAGAGGTTGTGGTGAGCCAAGATTATACCACTGTACTCCAGCCTGGGCAACAGGCTCAGAAAAAAAAGTAAGTGACTTCCAGGATGAACCAACTACCCACTAATTTGTTCACTTAGCCAAGTCTCGGTGAGTGGGGCTGGCATCATTGTCCCATTTACAAATGATGAGCTGACTGGCCCAGGCTCCTGAGGTGGCCCAAGTCACCCTGTGCTCCATGGCTGCTGTCCTGGGTGGGGAGCGGGGGGGGGTTCCCTTCTCTCCTGGGAGGCACAGGGAGCCTCAGCATAGCACAGCTGCTGGCTGGCTTCATTCAGCAGTTTTTAATTGATAGAAGTTTTTAACTGATAGAAGGAGAGAAACGTCCCCCCAGTCCTGCCGCGGACAGGGAGCTCGTCATCACCTGTTTACCTTGCAGGGGCCAGGGCCCCCTCTCAGGTCTCGCCTCACTGTGGCCCTGTTTCTCTTGGACGATGTTTTCTGGTGGGAAATGGGGCTGGCTGCCCTCACGGCTGATTCTTCCTGACCTGGGGGAGGAGAGCGGCGTCGAGTGGGTCCAGGTCTGGCTCGGCCATGAGAGCACAGCTGCCAGCTTCAGGGTGACTCAGAGCGGGTGGAGCTGAACCGAAAGGAGCTGACCAGGGAGAAAACAAAACATGGAAAAGGAGGGCTCAGGCTTGCCCCTGCCAGGCCCTGAGCTGCACCACTCGCAAACCCCGCCCAGCGCTCACGCTGTCACTGTGGAGTGGGGATGGGCCAGCCCCTCTTCCACAGCTCAGGCCCAGGACAGGGACAGACCTCAGCCTGGCGCCATCCACTTCACACCAGTAGATGTGTGAAGTCGGGATTCTGCATTGGCCAGAATCCCGACTTCACAACTTCTGGCTGAGGGCCCTAGGTAGCCGGCTTGACCACTGCAGGCCTGTGTCCCAGCTCTGAAAGATGGAGGTAATACCCAGTACCCTTATCAGGAGCTTGTTGTGGGCCCAGCCAATGTGCCCCAGTGTTGTGCTTAGAACAGGGTGCGGCAGAGACAGTGATGGTAGGTGTCCTCAGTGTTGACACATCACTGCTCAAGGAAGGATGGTTTTTAGCCCCAGCTTTATAGTTGATAAACTTGAAGCTCAGCGGCTCATATAACTTCCCAGGGCTCACAGCAAATAGCCCCCCCGGGAAGATCCTTCCCTGTGAATGGGAGGAATACCCACTCCAGGGCAGCCACCCTGTAGAACAGAGCAAGTTCTGTCTAGGGAGCCAGGTGTGCCTTTGGTCCTGGGCATCTGGTTTTCTTTAGCCCTGGTGGACTTTTGCTGTGTATCCTGGGAAAAGTCACTTCCCGTTTCTGAGCTCAGCTTGCACGTCTGTGGGATGAAGTGAAGCAGCAGGATTTGATGCAGGGATCCGGGTGCTTACGAAACTCCTGGAAGGGCAGTGAGAATGGCAATATCCAGGAGGTGACACCCTGGAGGTAATGCCCTCCGGGGTTTTGGCTGCAATGCTTCAGGTTGAGGCCCACAGGCCATGGAGCTTCAGAAAGTCAGGGCAGAATCTGCAGCGGCCCTCAGCCTGGAGGTGGAAGGAGGCTGGTTCTGGAGTCCAGATTCTGGGGCAGCCACACAGCAGCTTCTACCACTGTGGGAGGGAGGAAGGCTCCTGCCTGGTTCACCTGCCATCCCAACTATCACTGGTCAGATCTCTACCATTTCCAGAGCACTGTGGACAGGGATGCTGGGAAATGTAGTTCCTAGGCTTCCAGCCCCGGCAGTACAGGGGAAGCACACAGCAGTGTAGGATCAAACCCTTACTCCTATAGACAGTGGCCAGAATAGGAACCCCTGCCAGCAGCAAGAAACGGGATGCCCTGAGCCCTGGAAGGCAGGCAGGGTGGATGCAACTCTGAATAGGATTTTTGAGACGTGTGGATTGCAGATACCACTCTAGCTTCTAGCCTCATTCATTGATCATAGGTGCAAGCTTGTTGAGTTCTCCTTAAATGTTTCTGAACAGTCTCCCATCATAATTCCCAGTAGGTGATAGCCAGGCAGCAGGGAGGGTTAAGGACATCAGCAAAGAAAAGGCCTCATCACCCAGTGTGAGCAGTATAAGGCCAGGAGTACCTTAGCTGCAGGGCGATGGACAGGTGGCAGGAATCCTGGGGCAGGGGCAGGCTTCCTAAAGCCCGGCAAGGCTTCCAAGCAGGCGCCTCCAGCTATGACTCACCTGGCCCAGGTTTCTTATTAGCCTGATTCTCCGAATAAGGGATTAAAGTGGATCTCAGACACACCACCTTGTAATAACACAGGGGCACAGGGGACGGTGCTGGGAGGGTTCCATATGGAAGTTCCACACTCTCAGCTTCCAGGGACAGCATCTTCTTCCTACATACTCTGTGCTAGCATTCCTAGCACAGAGTATGTAGGAAAGGGGGGAAGGAAGGAAGGAGGAAAGAAACGTTTAGACATTGATCCCAAAGATACAGAAGACCTGGTCCAAGTTGGCTCTGCCATCTCCTGGTTGTTTTAACTCAATCCAGGTGCCTGCCCTCTCTCAGCCTCAGTCTCCTTGTCTGTAAGATGACAGTGAAGGAGACTCCTGTGTATTGAGCATCTGTTAAATGTGAAGCATTTATGCACTTCATCCTCATGTGTCCCTTTGAAGAGATGAGATTTTCCCCATCTTCCTGGTGCAGGCCCTGAGCCCGATGGGGTGGATCCCCTTACCCAAGACTTCTCAGCTAGGAGGTAGGAGATTCAGGATTCCAACTCAGATCTGGCTGACCCCCAATACCTGTGTTCTGTTCACCACTCAGTGAATGGGGCTGCTGAAAGGGTCAAATGGATGGCAGCTGTGACTGTTTTGGCAAACTGTAAAAAACAATGCAAAAAACGAGATGACCCCCAATTCAAGACTGGCACTCAGAGGCTGTGAGGGTGGCCAGGCTTTCCTGCAGATTTCTACATCTTGGATACTTTAGAAGACAATGCACCTGGGTTTCTAAGCATGTGGGACACAAGACCGATTGGAGAGTGGAAAATCGGAGCTATCTGAGCAACTTTGAGGAACTTTCTCCTGGGGAATCAAAGCTGGCTGCAAACAGGTGGGCCTGACCCTGTACATCAGCCTCTGGGCCCAGCTGCCTCCTGACCCAAGGCATGGTTGTTGCTGAGTCTTCTGGGTCTAGGAGCCCCTGGGAATCCTGACCTTTCCCTCAGTGTATTAGGACCTCCTAAGGTCTCGGGAGGTCTTGGCCACGGGAGTAGACAAGTGGTCTTTTAAATAACCCTGCCAGTAGGACAGGCAGGGGGTTCTTCTTCTGTTCTGCTGAACTACTTCTTTTTTTCTTTTTTTTCTTGCAAATGAGGAGCTTGAAGTTTAATGGGGAAAGATAGAATTGACCTTTGTGGTGCGTCTACTCTGTGGCGGGAACTGAGCTGGTCACTTTTTTTGTCATATGGCAACCCTTCGTGTGAGCATTTTTCTTTATTTGTTTTTTTGAGATGGAGCTTTGCTTGTCGCTCAGGCTGGAGTGCGGTGATGTGATCTTGAACCACCACAACCTCCACCTCCCAGGTTCAAGTGATTCTCCTGCCTCAGCCTCCCAAGTAGCTGGGATTACAGGTGCATACCACCACACCTGGCTAATTTTTGTATTTTTGGTAGAGACAAAGTTTCACCGTGTTGGCCAGTCTGGTCTCGAACTCCTGATCTCAAATGATCCACCCACCTCAAGTGATTGGCCTCCCGAAGTGCTAGGATTATAGGCATGAGCCACTGTACCCAGCCTGTGTGAGCATTTTTAATCCTATTTTGTAGATTCAGGAACCAAGGATCAGAGAGGGCAACTGCCTTGCCCATGAATACACAGCCAGGAATGGGAAGAGTCAGGATTTGAATTCAGGTCTGTCTGTGCCTTTGTTGCTGTTGTTATTGTTCAGACAACTGTTGGCCATAATCCACTAGCAAATTCTTCCCCAAACCAGAATAAATGGGTTCCAAGCTCCAGTGACCAGGCTGGGTCTGGAATGCAGTTTAGGAAGGAGTCATTCTTCTTACTAGAAGGTTTGAGGGCCATGAAGTATCCAAGATTTACTGGTCGAGTCTTACTTGGTCCTACCCTGTGCCCATACTTGAAGGCAGCCGGCCAGGATCCCAAAGGCCAAGACATGGGAGGATCTGTTTCATGGGAAGTCCCCGGATGTGTTGCGCCAGAAGTCATCCACCGTCTGTGCAGGGCTAGCCTGGGAGCAGGATATTCTGACATAAAGTAAAAGCAGATGCAGTGGGGCCCTTGGGTGGGGCAGGGAGGGGTGGCTGCCATGGCTGCAGCTGCAACTTTCCTGCCTGCAAACCTACCCCTTCCTCCCACCATCTGCACACTTGGCTGCTGTGAGGACATTTGCCTCGGCACCTCTGGGGCCTTTCTGGGCTCCACCCTCTTCTCCAAATTTGCCAAGCCCCTGACACATACAGGCAACCACTCCAAGAACAGGAACATGGAAGGGCAAAGGAAGGAGGCTGTGACTTCTACTTTGGGCAATGGCAGAAGCTTGTGCCAGATCTTTTCTCCCCCTGAGAACTGTGAAAGCTGGAAGAACTTGAAGTCCAGCTCTTTGAGGGCATTAGAGAACAGCTAAGGCAGCCAGCATTTGAGGCACGAAGACCCCCGAGAGAAGGGAAACAAGTTGAGGCAAACCCAATATTCCCTGCTCCTTTTCTGCACGAGGTAAGTGCTGATTTGTGCAGAGGGTTCAGAGGACAAGAAGAGAGCAGCGGTTCAGAGTGTTTGGCAGTCTCAGGCGCAAGGCAGAGAAGCAAAACAGAGACAGGTAGGTAGGCAGAGGGAGTGAGTGAGTTCAGGACCACTAAGTCAACCAAAACTCAAGGAATCAAGAACCTAGAGCAAAAGGAACCACAAGGAAAAGAATGTGTGCTCATGCCTTTTAACATTTTCCTTTCAAGGCATTGCCAGCACTTAAGTTTCATGGATCCAGAGTCTTTGAAACCAAACAGAAAACACCAGATGAAAAGTTAAAAAGACTGGGCATGGTGGCTCATGCCTGTGATCCCAGCACTTCGGGAGGCCAAGGCGAGGATCGCCTGAGGTTAGGAGTTTGAGATCAGTCTGACCAACATAGAGAAATCCCGTCTCAACTAAAAATACACAATTAGCCACGTATGGTGGCGCATGCCTGTAGTCCCAGCTACTCGGGAAGCTGAGGCAGGAGAATTGCTTGAACCTGGCAGGTGGAGGTTGCTGTGAGCCAATATCATGCCACTGCATTCAAGCCTGGGCAGCAGAGTGAGACTCTCCCTCAAAAAAAAAAAAAAAAAAAAGAGAGAGAGAAGAAAAGAAAAGAAAGGCTAAACTAAGCTTATGGTGCTCGCTCGCATAGTACAAGGGAGACAGAAGTTGGAGAGAGGAGTCTGTAAGGAAGAGTCACCCTGATAGGCATCTCACTTTACCCGTTGAGAATGGCTGTGCCCCAGGGCAAGAGCAAACCAGAAATAGACCAGTCTTCATGAAAAGTGAAACACAGCTCAGTAATGTGCCTCTTCTGTACCTGCTCATCAGAAGACAGCCAGTCCTCTCTGAAGGACGACAGCCTCATCCAGAGCCTCTGCATTTTTGTCATACACAGTATGCACAGCAACCAGGCCTGCCAAGGGCAGAACCAAATAACCAAAGAAAGAGAGCAACTGAGAAAATAGACAATAGAAGTAGACCCACATTATCCAAGTATCACAGGATTTCCAATGCGGGCTTTAAGGTGGCTGTGCTGAGTAATTGCACAGAGATAGACGACAAAATGGAGAAATTCGCCAGCAAATTAGAACCTGTCAAAAAATTAGGTGGAAATTCTGGAACTAAAAGACACCACTGAAATGAAGAACTTCATGCATAATTCAAATAGAGAAGGTATAGCAAGAAGGTATAGAAGATAGTATCCAACGTAGGAAGCTGTAAAAATGACAGTAAACCAAGTCCAGAGAAGTTATGAGAAAGGAAATGGGGACGATAAGAGCAGGTATTGATGAAATTGAGTGAGGAGCCATGGCTACATAGAAGGCAACAGGAGAAGGCAGGTGTCTGGCTTTGCCACCATCTGTGTGACGATGGATAAGTCACTTGCCTTCTCTGGATATTAGTTTTTTTATTTCAGGGAGACAAGCCTAAAGGTTACCCACCTTGCCTGGGGACTTGGGGATCACATGGGGGAAAGTCGTGGCTGCTCTGTATTGAAAGCATCAACTTTGCCAACAGCCTGCAAGGTTCGCTCAGGCATTTCGCCAGTGATCATAGTTCCAGGGGCTCTGTGAAGGGCTGGGAGGGCATCCCAGCCTGTGATGCGTGTTTACTACCATCCCGTTCAGCAGGCATTTACTACAGGCTCAAAACCCTGTGTGGTTCACTCATTTGGTTTTCTAGGAATTTCACACAGTTCCCTCAGTCTCTGGTCATTGCTCCTCAACTCCCCATTGCCAGGGAAGTTTATCTTCATTAGGAACACTTGTTAGGGAAATTCTTACTTTCTGGTCCTCAAAAGGGTGCTGACACTTGTCAGTTTTTGCTGGTGACACTGCTAAGCTCTGTCGTGTACAGATGCTTCATGCCTCCTCGTATTGAGTATGTGGGTGGGAAATACTGCCATTCGGCACAGGACAAGGAGCCAGCCTCCCTCCTTCCCTATCCTTCCCTGCTCCCTCTCTTCTTTCTCCTTGTTCTGGGAGGCCAGGCCTCCCCCACCGCACACTTGGCATGCAGAGATCTTTGGTCCGTGGCGTGTTGGCCCAGGTTTCATTTCTGGGAGCCAGAGCTGGCATTCCCCCATGCCTGCAGGCTGCCCCACACTTGCTAGAGCACAGAGAAGACATGCAGTCCTCGTTTCTTCCCTGGAGCCGGGAAAAGGGTGGAGTGGTGATTTTGCTTTTCCACTGCAGTTTTATCCAGGGCTTCGGAAAGCGCTAAATGATATCAGCTCAGAAGCCTCTGCTGGTTGTGGGGAGTGCCCTGGCCTTGGAGGTGTGGCTGCAGGATGCCCCAGAGGGGAGGAGGCTGTCAACAGTCCCACAGCCTGTGCAGCACAACCTTGCTGGCTGCCCCACCTCTCACCCAACCCCTGGCATCAGGCTACAGTGTTAATATCTCTCACGCAGAGGCAGGACATTGTAGGGAAACTGACCTCTCAACCAGGGCCTCGTTTGGTCAACACGATTCAATAGTCATCTATTTCAGGCCTAGTGCAGTGGCTCATGCCTGTAATCCCAGCACTTTGTGAGGCTGAGGTGGGACTCGGGATCACCTAGGTTAGGAGTTTGAGACAAGTCTGACCAACATGGCAAAACCCTGTCTCTACTAAAAATACAAAAATTAGCAGGCATGGTGGGGGTTGCTTGTAATCCCAGCTACTCAGGAGGCTGAGGCAGGAGAATCGCTTAAACCCTGGAGATGGAGGTTGCAGTGAGCCGAGATCATGCCACTGCACTCTAGCCTGGGCGACCAGAGTGAAACTCCATCTCAAAAACGAAACAAAACAAAACAGTCGTCTATTTCAGAGAGCTCATCTCTGCCCTGGCATTAAGAGCACAGAGGCACTAAGGGCATGGGTGTCCTAGGCCCTGCTCATTATAAAGGCAAATGTAGTAAGACTATGGCCCTCCTCTGCTCAGCCCCACCACCGGGTTTCCATGTCACCCAGAGAAAACTTAGTCTTGGCTGTGACTTCTCCGGCCCAACGCACTCTCACCCTAGCTGCATGCCCAGATTCCCTCTCACCCCCACCCACTCCTTTCCTCCACCCTGTGTCTGATCCTTCCATACTGACCTCCTGTCTTCCAAAGGGTCTGGGGCTTTATTGATGCCTGGGAGGCCTCTACCTTAGATCCTTTTACGAGGTACCCCAGCCACCTTGTCCAGGGCCTGGAGATCGCAAGGACCAGCAAATATGCAGTCAGTGAATGAGATGAATGGACACACCTTTGTGGGCTGACGGCCCTGAGGAAAGAGCAGAATCTGTGTTATCAATCCCAGTTTCCCATTGAAGGGATGGTTCTGAAGGGCTAGGTGACTTGTTCATGGTCACACAGCGATCGGAGTGGGACAGGCTGCTGAGAATCAAAATCTTCTGACTTGGAGTCTGTGCTTGCTCAGATCTCCCTCTGAACTGCCGGCCGTCCTGTTTCCCTTCATTCATTTCTGGGTCCCTTCATGCCCCACGCCTCCACTGAGCAGTGAGTGTGTGCACAGGTAACAGGGCCACCACCATAGTGAGGCTGAGCTTCCATCCTCACCTTTTTCCCAGTCCAGGGAGGAGAAAGATGAGTGAAGAGAGAGTACAGCCAGGACATCGGGGAGCCAGGACCCCTAACTCGCCCCAGGAGTGGGCAAGGCTTCCTCTAGGAGGTAGCACCAGCTAAGCCCTAGAGAATGAGTAAGAGCCATCGGCCAAGCAGGATGGAGTGGTTTTCTGGACAGTGGGGACAGCCTGAGCTGGGGCACAGAGGTAGGAGCAACTATGACCTGTGGGTCACTCATGTTGCTTCAAGGTACAAATTATCTGCTTTACCCCATACAGGGGATTTATTCTCTCATGTTACTGAAAAGTCAAGATGTGGAGGGGAGAGGGGCTGCAGGTCGAGCTGGATCAGGGCTTTCGCAGCATTTGTTTGGGCTGATCAGCTCTAGTCTCTTCTACACAAGCTAGCAACATAGCCAGCAGGATATTCCACATGTGAACAACAAGCCAGCCAGAGCAAGAGAAAGTTTCTTCCCTCCCTACCAAAGTTTGACTGGATGATTTAAGGCATATGCCCAACCCGGGATCAAGTACCGGGGTAAGTAAGAAGTGGGAACCCTCCGCCAGTCAAGTGAACTGAGAGCCTACCTGAGATGATACAGAAGTTATTCTTACTCTAATTACAGAGCTGCTCATTGATGGGGGCAGGAGGGGAGAGAATTGGATGGGACGCTGTGGACACCACTAGGTTATAAACAAAATCTAGGATGTCATGAAAAGTGAAAAATGGAGCAGAGGCCAGATAAAAATGACATTGCCAACTGAGCTGCAGAGCTCAGACCTCATCCTCCATACATTGGGCGTCTAGTTTGGGAAGCTGCAGGGGGCTGCACCCCATGCATCTTGAGCTAGATGTCTCCAGAAAGTCACTGTGGATTTAATCTGGTTTTGAGCTCAGACTTATCCTCCACACGTTGGGCTTCTAGTTCAGGAAGTGGTAGGTTGCACCCAACATATCTTGAGCCCTGGGTGGTTCCAGATAGACACTGTGGATTTAATATGGTTTTTGAGCTGCCCCCCTTCTACCAAAAGGTGATCAATCTCCCTTCCACTTTAATTTTCCTGGAAAACAAATACCCTGCTGTTGACTATCTATACCTTGAGGATGGGGAAGAATTGATCAGACAAACAGAGGTAGGGGAACCATTCCAGCATTCCAAGCAAAGACCAAAGAGGCTGTGCTCCAGTGCAGAGGTATAACCGCAGTTGTACCAGACAGAAATCCCAAGGTGTCAGTGAGATCCGGGGCGTGGGGTGGTCTCTGATGGGCATTTGAGAAGTACACATTTGCTTTCTTCAAAAGAATACTCACCCCTTGCTCTGTATCCCTCCAGCCATAGTAATCTGAAGACCAATTAACACGACAGGTGTCAACTCCAGGGCAGAGCCCCCCAGCCCCGTTCCTGGTCCTCCAACCCCTCCAGATGCAAGGAATCAGAGGACTGTAGATTTGGACTGAGATCCTGCTTCTTCCTTTCCTTAGGCAAGCCATCTAACCTCTTTGAGTCTCGATTTCTTCCAAGACAAAACCAGAAACTAGTGTCTAGCTGGCAGTGTCTTCTGAGGATTATCTGAGGAGCTAGGTATGCGTGAATATATCGTCCTGTCAGCTCTCAGTGGACCACCAAAGAATATTGATTCATTCATATGTTGAAGAAGGAATTAAAATTTAGCAATGGCCTAATAAGCACCAGAAGCCCAGCATACATCATTTTATCTCATTTTTATAACCATTCTGTAAGTAGGGTGTTAGTATCTCATTTTACAGAAGGAGAAATTGAGGGGCAGGAAGGTTGAATAACCTTCCCAAGCCTCCACATCTGGGAAATCAGAACTTGAACCTGGTCTAAAGCCCCTTCTATGGAACTGAGGCCAGCCGGCAGAGCTTGAATGTCCAGGTCGGAGGAAACTGGGGCCACTCTGTAAGCATACCATTGTTGTGCTTGTTGCTGAAATCCAAAATCTGGAAGAGAATGAAGGAGAAAGAAAGGCAAGTCATAGGCATTGAACAATCCCTGTGTGTATTGTACCTACATGCGTCATGAGCTCATTTGACAAATGTTTGTTGAGTGTGTCAATGTGCTAGGTTCTGGTTGTTGGAAACATGGAGCGGACGCCTTCTGCACCCCATAGTAACCTTGCAAAGAGATGATAACATCCATTGTATGCATGCACTGAGGCTCACGAAGGTAGATAAACCATCCACAGCTGCCTGCCAGGTTGGCATGACACCAGAAGGAAGACCACAGAATGCATCCTGGTGGAGCTGTGGAGAGAAACATTTTTATAGCAGGATCGCAGAATCTCACTCTGTTTTCTTCCTCCTTTTCTCTGCAGATGACAGACAATCTTCTGTGTCTTCATCAAGCTGGCCGTGTAACCGCCATGTCTCTTGCAACAGCATGGGAAAGACAAAGCCCTAATTAAGGATCATCAGAAACCACAGTCGGAGGAGGACGGCAGAGACAGCTTCCGTCCCTGCTATACCAAGACCCTTCCTTCGAGGTCCCCGCTCCTGAGGGACCCTGGACTGTCACAGAGATTAATTACCCCTTAGCTTCTTTGAATGGGAAAGGAAATCACTGGGTAACGCTTTATCAGGAGACATTATCAGCTCTTGAAGGATTGCAGAAGAATAGGCTACTTTATTTTCTGAAAAGGGAAATAGATGCAAGCAAAGCCAACACGCCACTAATGGCCTTCATCTGCTACACAGTGGTGTCTGGGACACTCTGGGGGTCGTCCCCCAGTGGGAGTGAAGTTGAGTTTTACGGCCCTTGAGTCCTCCCTTGGAATTCCTGCCATCCCTTCTAATCGAGCCTCCACCTCTGGGATTTTTCTGCTGTATTTCTCCTCTCTTAGGAGGGAGTTCCTCCCGTCCATCGCAGGGAGGCCGCCACCAGGACAGCGAAGATGGTGACCCTGCGGAAGAGGACCCTGAAAGTGCTCACCTTCCTCCTGCTCTTCATCTTCCTCACCTCCTTCTTCCTGAACTACTCCCACACCATGGTGGCCACCACCTGGTTCCCCAAGCAGATGGTCCTGGAGCTCTCCGAGAACCTGAGGAGGCTGATCAGGCCGAGGCCCTGCACCTGCACCCACTGCATCGGGCAGCGCAAGCTCTCGGCCTGGTTCGACGAGAGGTTCAACCAGACGGTGCAGCCGCTGCTGACCGCCCAGAACGCGCTCCTGGAGGACGACACCTACCAATGGTGGCTGGTGAGACGCAGCCTGAGAGCGGGGTCTGGACTGGGGGGGGGGAGGTCTGGGCTGAGGGGGGGG
>NW_022436943.1:56414909-56584472 GCF_009761245.1 Sapajus apella | reverse complement strand
GGTCTGGGCTGAGAGTGGGCGGTCTGGGCTGAGAGTGGGGGGTCTGGGCTGAGAGTGGGGGGTCTGGGCTGAGAGTGAGGGGTCTGGGCTGAGAGTGGGGGATCTGGGCTGAGAGTGAGGAGTCTGGGCTGAGAGTGGGGGGTACGGGCTGAGGGTGGGGGTCTGGACTGAGGGTGGGGGTTCTGGGCTGAGTGTGGGCGGTCTGGGCTGAGAGTGAGGGGTCAGCGCTGAGGGTGGGGGTCTGGACTGAGGGTGAGGATATAGTAATGAGACTGAGGTGCTCCTAGAGTGAAATACTCAGCCCCTGTGTACACCTGGGGCCCTGCTAGGCATTTAGCAGGATTCAGATAATTGTCCAACACTGTTTATTGAGGATCTGTTATATCTAAGTCAGAGCAGGAAGCACAGCCTTAGTTTCCCGTGGCTGCCATACCAAATGTCTGCACACCTCATGGCTCAAAATACCAGCAGTGCACCCTTGCGCAGCTCTGGACGCCAGAAGTCTGTAATCAAGTTACGGGCAGGCTTGGTTCCTCCTGGAGGCTCTGAGGGGGAAGCCGCCCTAGGCCCCACTCCTGGCTCCTGCTGGCTACTGGCAGCGCTGGGTGTTCCTGGGCTCAGGGCTGCGACAGTCCAGCCTCTGCCTCCGCTTCCACAGGGCCTCCCTCCCTGTGTTGCTTTGTGCCTCAATTGTCCCTCTCCTTGTCTTAAGAGGACACCTGTCATCAGGTTTAGGGCCTACCCTGAATCCAGGTTGATTTCATGCAGAGATTCTCAACAATTTCACCTGCAGATGCTCCCTTTTTCCAGATGTCCTCATGTTCACAGAGTCCAGTGACTAGCCCTTGAACTTATCTTTTGGGGAGGCACAATTTCACCCAGTACCACTACTGAAATGCAAACAGAGAGAGAGAGAGAGAGAGAGAGAAAGAGACCCTTATTCTCATGGAATTTTATTTTGGCTGGGAGGGGAAGATAAGAAATAAACAAGGTAGGCTCACACAGAAGTGCTGTGAAGAAAGATCAAATGAGGTTTATAATAGAAACTTAGAGGGGGTTTCTGTAAATGAGTCACCAGGGAGGTCCCTGGAACAGCAGGACTCAAGTGGAGACCCACAGGCAGAGAAGGCAGTGGCTGTGAGAAGGGCGGGACCGCGCTGCAGGTCCCTGGGACCCCGAGTGCCAGAGCCCCAGCGTGGCCTCTGCTGGATGTGCTGGGGGAGTGGAGGAGCTCCGCATGTCTGGGGGCTGTGAATCAGGGGAGGTGCAGTGAGACGAGGCCTGAGAGTCAGCAAGACCCAGGTGACGACTCTGGGATGTCTTGTAAGTGCAACAGGAAGTCACTGTGGAATTTTTACAGGGAGATTCATGATCTGAACTTGTCATTTAAAAGGCCATTCCCATTGTTAAATGCAAAACAGACCGAAGAAGAGCAAGATACATGTGTTCATTCCTTATTTATGGAGCACCTGCTATATGCCAAGCACTACTACATTGAGACGGAAAAGATAATCTTTCTTTTCCTGGGTTGCAGGAGTGAGGGGAAGAAAAGGGAAAACAGACAATTTCAAGCCAGGATGAGAGGCGCTGTGCAGGAAGTGGGCGTAGGAGATAGGTCTCCATGCCCAACTCTCCTTGGAGACTGGAGTTAGCACAGAAGGCTTCCCACAAGAGGTGATGGCCAGGCTCATCATGAAAGATTCAGAGAGGTTATCCAGGTAGATTCTGGAGGAAGGACCCTCCAGGCACTCAAGGAGCTTATGGTCTATTTGAAATGAACAGAAAACATGCATGAGATTTCGAAGGGTCGAAAGCCCTGGGCTATGAATCCAAAGACCTGGCTGAGCCCTGGTTTGCTCATGTGTGTTGAGCACTGCAGTGTGCAGGTCCTGGGGTGGGCTCTGGGGAGGTGACAGAGAACCAGGCAGGTATGGTCTTTTCTCTTTCAAAGATCCAAGGGTCTAGTGGAGGAGGCAGTGAGCCAGGCTTGGTAAGGGTTAGGGTCCGCTCTCAACCTTGGCTCTACGGACTCGTGGGGCTGGATCAGCCCACAGGGCTGTCCTGTGCATTCTGGATGTTTAGCGGCATCCCCGGCCTCTACCTACTAAATGCCAGCAGTGCCCCGTCCCCAATTGCGGCAGCCAAAGTGTCTCCAGAATTGTCAAGCGTCCCAAGCGCGATGCATGTGTGTGGGTGGGTGCACGAGCATACGCAAAGTCACCTTCACTTGAGAACCAGCAGGGTAGGGAAAGGCCACACGGATGGCAGAGGTCGCTTCACCCACATCCCGTCCTCTCTCTGGACCTGATTCCCCCTGTAGTAGCAGTTGCTGGGACCACATTAAGTCCAGACTTCCCTTCAGACCCTGGAGCCTGCGATATTCAGCGTCACCATGGGGTTCTGGTTACAAAGGCCTTTTGGGGACAAACAGGGTGCGACACAGCCTGGATGTAAACCAAACAGGAACAGACCCTACACGGCAGCTTTTGGCTTCTTTGGCTAATCATCATATTCATATTTTCAAGGTTCACCCATGTTGTAACCTATTTCAAAATTTTCTTTTTATGACTAAATAATGTCCCATGATATGTCTGGAACATGTTGTGTCTGTTCATCCATTGCTGGACACTGGCTTGCTGCCAGCTTTTGTCTATTATGAAAATGCTGCTCTGAATGCGGGTATACCAATATACCAGCGGGACCAAGGGTGGGAGTAAGACACAGCTAGAAGGCTTCCACTATTTTTCTCTTTCAAGCTGTGCTGCTTGAATGGGTGGATGGGGGGCCTTTCAGAGAGAGGGGAGCCCCCAGGGAAGAGCAGGCTGGAGAAGCGCTGATGAGTTCTGCTTGGACATGTGGATTTGGAGGGACCTTTGGGGCCGGGTGTGGCTGGATTACCCAAGTGGCTTCAGCAGTACCTGGCACATAGTAGGTGCTCAGTAAACACTTGCAGAATAGATGAATGAGCTCTTTACTTCCTGAGTAACCCAGAGTCTCCTTGAAAGCAGAAGTGGAGGCATCTGTGTATGAGCCGCCTCCATCTCCAGGGTCCCAGCAGAGGAAAGGGTGGACAGGAGGCTCCAGCGAACAACAGCAGGTGGCTCAGGGACCCTGCTGCCGGGAAGCTGGAGTCACAAAGCCAAGTTGACCATCCTCTGTCCTCCGCCCACAGAGGCTCCAGCGAGAGAAGAAGCCCAATAACTTGAACGACACCATCAAGGAGCTGTTCCGGGTGGTGCCTGGGAACGTGGACCCCCTGCTGGAGAAGCGGTCGGTGGGCTGCCGGCGCTGTGCCGTTGTGGGCAACTCGGGCAACCTGAGAGAGTCTGCATATGGGCCTGAGATAGACAGTCACGACTTTGTGCTCAGGTAAGTGCCAGGCCCTCTTCCAAGCTCACCATGCTGTACCCAGAGGCCCCTTGGAGCTGTAGGAAGCATCTTCGCTCAGGCTCAGAAAGTCAAGGTTCAATCCTGGTGTCTCTGGACTTACCCAGGGGCCCCAGGCTCCACGCTGCACCTCCTGGGCCTCAGTTTCCCCATCTCTGCCTTGCAGGATGGGAATGGACTAGAAGGGCCTTTGTGTACAGAGAGGAAACCACACACAGGAGGTCCCCCATTGTTGGGAGGTACCCCATTGTTGGGAGCTTGGCACATGGAGGGCTGGGAAGAGGGCAGAAATGATGTGAAGACTCTTATTTTATCTTCAAAATTCATCCCCATTTTGCCAGGCGTGGTGGCTTATGCTTATAATCCCAGCACTTTGGGAGGCCAAAGTGGGCAGATCATCTGAGGTCAGGAGTTCGAGACCAGTCTGACCAACACGGAGAAACCCCGTCTCTATTAAAAATACAAAAATATTAGCCAGGCGTGGTACTGTGTACCTGTAGTCCCGGCTACTCAGGAGGCTGAGGCAGGAGAATCTCTTGAATTCAGGAGGCAGAGGTTGCAGTGAGCTGAGATCATGCCATTGCACTCCAGCCTGGGCGACAGAAAGAGATTCTGTCTCAAAAAACAAACAAAAAAAAACAAATAATAAAAAAAAAAACAGTTATCCCCATTTTGTAATCTAGGCATAATAAAACCACATCTTCTATGTAAAATATATTTTACGTGACCAAGTGAAATAGATACTCCAGGAAGATGCCCCAAGTCTATCCTGGGTCTCTTGCCATTCCCACCACACCACTCACAAGGGCTCCATGCTGAGAAGTGTGGCCTAGAATAGTCTCTCCTGCCTGTGATTCCTAACTTTAGCCCTTAGACCTGCCTCTCGGAGCCTCAGTGTACCAAGTGTCCCATGGGAATGTCCATGATCAGGATCGGAGTCGGTTTCCTTGACTGTAAAAGCAGGCGTGGGAATAGCCTTTGGAGATTGTCTGTGACAGGCAGCAGCGGTGGTGATAGCCAGACTCCCTTGAGGTCATGAAAGAGAGAAAAGTGGTAGAAGCCTAGCTGTGTCTTCATTGTCTCCATTTTACAGATGAGGAAACCGAGGCCTGGGAAATGCAGGTGACGCCCCTGAGGTCACAGCAGGCTGGTGGAGCCCAGGCTCTCTGAGATGGGGTGCCCATGCTACACGACTCAGCTCTCCCCCCTTCTCCCCCCAGGATGAACAGGGCACCCACGGCAGGGTTTGAGGCTGACGTCGGGACCAAGACCACCCACCATCTGGTGTACCCTGAGAGCTTCCGCGAGCTGGGGGACAATGTCAGCATGGTCCTGGTGCCCTTCAAGACCATCGACTTGGAGTGGGTGGTGAGCGCCACCACCACGGGTGCCATTTCCCAGTGAGTGCCCTGAGGCCCCTCGTCACTGCTCCGCCCCTGCAGTGGCACCCTGCCATGCTGTCTGTCCACCAGGGTGCCTCCCCTCCCACAACCTCCCCCGACACACACAAACCCAACTCTCCCCTGTCCCTTCCCCATCACTTAACAAACCACAAGCTTTAGTGTCCTGCTAACAATTCCTGAAGGGACATCCACACGCCCTGGAGACTCCCCAGGAAGGAGGCCTCCACTAGAAAGGGTCGCTCATGTGGTTCTGCCTCTCTTTATTTCTGAATTGCACCCTCACAGTAACAGCACCTAGCTTTTCTTCTTTGTCTTTTTATTTTTTTCATTTTTTGTGGAGAACAGGGTCTCACTATATTGCCCAGGTGGGTCTCAAACTCCTGGGCTCAAGCTATCCTCCCGCCTCTGCCTCCCTAAGAGCTGGGGTTACAGGCGTGAGCCACCGCGCCCGGCAGCACCTTGCTTTTCAAGCTTCCGTGAGCCTAGCCCGGTGCGGGTTGCGGGATGGGGAGTGGGGGTGCAGGTGCAGCCTGGGCTCCTCCCCAGGGCAGGCGGTGCTGAGCGAGCTGGCCGTGGCTTCCCTGACCAGGCCGAGGCTCCCTGAGTCAGGAGCCTCGCTTCCTGAGCAGGCACCACACAGGGCACTCAGCACGAGTAATCACAGTTAATCCCCACAATAACCATTATCATGAGCTCCGTTCTCCCAGGGAGGACTCTGGAGCTTGGCCAAGCACCTTGTCCTGGGTTGAACCCACAGTTCCTGTGCTCTCATCTGACCCTTACTGAAAGAAAGTGCTTTGATATCCAGAATTCCACAGGCCAGGTTTCGTAGGAACAGGGCCAAAGCGAATCCCAGCCCCAGGACTTGGGTGCAGGAGACTGTGGGGCTGTGCGCTCAGGAGACCAGGAGTGAGGGAGGCAGCCGGACAGGGGTGGGGTGGGGTGGGAGCCAGGTCCGGATGTGGCTCAGCTGAAGTCTACTCCCGGAGCATGAATCGCACCCGTGGGACCAGCTTTGACACCTTTGTGCTGTGGGTGCACGCAACCGCCCAGGTGATAAAGGGGCATCGAGGGCCTCCCCAGCCAGGTTCCCAGCAGCTGGGCAGGGGCACTCTGGCCCTTAGAGGTCGAGGCATCCCGAACCCCACTCCTCTCCTTCAGGCTGTGCTTGGAGCAAGTCTTCCTCACCTGTTTGGGGAATGGGGCCCAAACACAGCAGGACATCCTCAGATTAGGCAAGGCTGCCCTCTTGTGTCTCTTGGGGGTTGCTGGGGGTAGAAACCTGACTAGGGTAAGGAGGTGCAGGTCCCTGAGGGAAGGAGTCGGGGCAGGAGAGGCCGCTCTGCTTCGTTCTTCAGCCGCTACCCCCAGAGCTGCGCTTCCAAGTTCCTGGGCCGGCCCCTGCCCGTTAACCAGCTTCTCTTTCTCCAACCGCAGCACCTACGTCCCGGTCCCTGCCAAGATCAGAGTGAAACAGGATAAGGTGAGTGGAGGCCCAGGCCCCTGTTCTGAGTTCAGTCCTCCTTGTCTAAGGCTCTGCCCTATAGCACAGCATTGAGTTTCAAGACAGCCCCGAGATCCCCAGGCCGCTGGAGGGGAACATCTCCCACTCAGCAACCTGCCTGGGGGAAGAAGTCAGCCACTGGGAGAGATCCTCAAAGTGGGGTCCCCGGGCCAGCAGCATCACCTGCAAGCTTGTCACAGAGGCAAATCCTAAGGCCCGTCTCGAACCTGCTGAACCCGTCTTGAATCTCAAACCCTGGCTGCCCCAGGTTCTGGTCTTTAACAAGTTCTCCGGGACGCCCTATGCATGCCGCGGTTTGTGAATCACTCTCAAAGCCAGGGCCTCACCTCCTGCCTCTCCGAATCTTTCCATGTCTGCATCTTCCCCAGCAGGCTCCTGGTGTGGGGTTGGCCAAGAGATAAGCAAACGGCAGAAGAAGGAGGGAAGTGAGGTGCCCATCACACTGGCCCTTCGCGTATACTATCAAACTTAGGCTCAGAGAGGTCAGGAAACTTCCCGGAGACACACAGCTAGTTCTGAATAAGCCTAGAATTGAAGACGCCCTGTGCCTCCAGCATCTTGCCCTTTGCCTTGGATTGTGCTGCCTCAGGGCAGGAGCCACTTATGGGTCTCTGTAGGGTGGGGCTGGTGGAAGGCACAGCCTCCTAGAGATGGTAGGAGGCCGCACTGAGAGGTGAATGGTGCACCAGAGATCCGAGTAATCCATGCTTGCAGCCTATTCCTAGGCAGTGGAGTTTGGCTTTCTGGACGTGCACGCCCTCTCCTGCCTGACAAGTCCCTTTCACTGTCCTCAAGGCAGGCTTTGGGTAGTGGAACCAAGGCCAGGCCTGATACCGGCCCCCTCCCAGCTCAGCCACTGCTGGCTGTGTGACACTGAGCAAGTCACTTAGCCTCTCTGATCCTCGGTTCCCTTATCTTTAGTATGCAGAGAGGGAAACCTGGGACATGGGGTCATTTGAAGGACTGGCAATGATTCCAGCCATTACCAGGTGGCTTGGCATGTGTGTCTTCACTCATTGACAGTGTCCGCTCGCACTGCGCGCTGTTCTCTGGTGCCCCATCCTCCTGAGCAGCCTCCCATCCTGCTACCTGGCCTCCTTGGATTTTTCTACGTGTCAGCTCAGCGATCATCCTCACATGGTCCTGTAGGGCCCTCCCCTGTGTCATTGCTCTCCATAGCACCTATCAGCTCAGCATCTCTGTCTCTTAGTGTGTGGATGAGTGTCCGTCTTTCCCATAAGCGCGGAAGGCCGTGAGTGCCAGGGTATCCATCAGGCTCACAGCGGTGTCTCCGTGGCCAAGACAGCGTGTGCATCTGATGGGTGCTCATGTCCTCTGCTGCCGGAACTCACTGAGGCCGTGTCTTCCCCTCCCCACAGATCCTGATCTACCACCCGGCCTTCATCAAGTATGTCTTCGACAACTGGCTGCAAGGCCACGGGCGGTACCCGTCCACCGGCATCCTCTCGGTCATCTTCTCAATGCACGTCTGCGATGAGGTATGCCACCCTTCCCCTGCCCGCCAGTCTGCTGAGAGGACAGAGCTCACCAGCCTGTGTTCCCAGGAAAGGCCAGGGAGAGGGAGGGCAGGTAGACCTAGCCCGCCTCTTCCGGAAGATCGGGTTCCCTGTCTCTGTGACAGGGCTTGCAATGTGTGTCTCCCAGGTGTTTTAGGGAGTCACGGTGCTCTATGGGAAAGTTCTCAGGAGCAAGAGTTCTGGCATGTCACGTGTGAGTGCTCACCACCACGGTGGTAGAAGCTCAGATCTGGCAGCAGAGTCAGGATACAGGAGTTGATCCTCATGGTGACAGTTGTCTAAGGCTGTGGTTCTCAATCCCACTTGCTCCTTAGAATCATCTGTGGGTCTAAGTTCCAGCCCCCGGCCACACCCTGGCCCAGTTTTACCAGAAGTAACGGGAGCCAGGCACCCAGGGGTTCCAGTCTCTACCAAGGTTGAAACCAGTGATCTCAAGAAGCACGCATTTCCCCTTCGCCGTCCACCACGCTGTGTTCGGGTTTCCACTGATGCTGTGACAGGCTCGCTGCCACCCCAGGGAGAGGAGCAGGAGGGCAGGTCACACAGCCCCCACTTCCTCCGTGACCCTGGGTTCAGGCAGGGCCCTCCTGTGTCCCTTCGTGTCTCATTCAGCCCAGCCCCAGCCCCACCCTGCCTGGTGCCTGGTGGAAATCCCAGGAAAGGGTCAGAGGCATTGTAAGGCAGGTTCCCAGTCTCAGCCCGCCCTGGTGTTCCCAGGTAAAAACGTGGGTGCCCCTATAATCTCCCCACACTGCCAGCCAGCTGGTCCCAGACCTTTACTTGGGGTTCTGCTCAGAGCCCTTTCTTTCATCGCTCTCACCTGTTTGGCACTCATGTCCCTGCCCTGGTGTGAACCTGTGTCCATGTTGCATTTCCTGAGAAAGCCACATGTGACATGGAGCTGTCCCCTGCCCCCTCTCTGTTCCCACCCCTCCAGTCTGTCCTCCACGCTGCAGCCCAGGTAGCATGTCCTCTCCCAAGAACCCTCCATGCGGCTCCTTCTGGTCATTTTGTACTCATTTTCCAAGACCTGACCCAAATGCCACCTCCTCTGAAGAGCTTCCTCTGATCTCTCAGGGGGCCCCTCCCTCCTCTGTGCTGTGGGAGCTCTGAATTTAGCTCCAGTTCCAACAAGGACCGCTCAGTCAGTGACTCCCTTAGGTTACAAGCTTCAAGGCTGCTTACCCCAGCAGCGGCCCAGCTGGCATCTGATGAGGTCTGCCTGAGCTTCAATACAGCCAGGAGGGTGCTAGGCTCAGAATAAATCCACAGTGTTTGTCATGGGTGTGAGGGCGCCTGGACCATGTGAGTGTTGGCCTCAGAGAAGAAAGGGATCAGCCCTGCCTTCTGCCTCATTTCAATCGTGATTCTTGGACCCAATTTGCAGATGAGGAGAGTGATGCTCAAACAAGTGATTTCACATGCCCAGGACACCATGGAGTGGCAGAGCTGGGATTTGGGGCCATTTGTTGGCTCCAAAGCCCTGCCTTCCTTCCACTCTCCCCCATTCTATTCCCTCCTTCCCTCCACAGCTCCTCAATCCTGGGAGAACAGGGTGCACTTGCTGCAGAGGTGAGACCCAGGCCCCTGAGGCCACCCACATGCCGTAATCCCTCAGGGCACCTTCTGACATTGGACTTGAGTTTTACTTAACTCGCATTTGCTTCACCAAGCCTCTGACAGTTGCAAGAATCTAGAGAAGGGTTAATGACGGGTTAATCTGAGTCCTTGGAAATGCCGTTTGTGGTCCTGTGGGATTCCAGAAACGCAGGCAGGCTTCCTTTCTCAGAGGTGCCACCAGCAGCCCTGCTGTCTGGTTCTCACCTGTGCTCTGCCCCCACAGGTGGACTTGTACGGCTTCGGGGCAGACAGCAAAGGGAACTGGCACCATTACTGGGAGAACAACCCGTCCGCGGGCGCTTTTCGCAAGACGGGGGTGCATGATGCAGACTTCGAGTCTAACGTGACGGCCACCTTGGCCTCCATCAATAAAATCCGGATCTTCAAGGGGAGATGACCCAGCGAAGGGTTGAGGATGGACACACCGTCACGCCTCTGTGTTTCCAGCCCAGCACCTTGCCAGAGCCGTTCCACCCCAGAGCTTGGAGGGCCAGCCTCAGCTATGTGCCCCGGCACCACCTGCAGCCTCTTGCACCCAGCCATTGGCAGCATCTACTCAGCAAGGTCACTGAGCTCTACCAACATGGCAGAGCACGTCTCAGAACCTGTCTTGGGCGGGGACAACGTCCCCCCCACTGCTGCCCCAGAGCTGGGGAAACGCTGGGAAAGGTTCAGCCTCCACACACTAAATCTCTTTGGCTCCTGGGGCGGGCTTGGGGAACACATGTGGAAGACATCCACATTCTAAGAGACAGGGTGGTTTTCCAAGGACGGTGGGCAGAGAGACTTGAGTGGCAATTACCTCCGGCACAGAGACATGCCGGGTGGTGTTGGCGCTAGGGGCGAGATGCTGCCCTTCTTTGCACGAAGCCTGGCCTCTTGCTTGGCATGATAACCCTGTCATCTTCTTCCCAAAGCTCATTTATGAGCCACCAGATGCTCCTACCCCAAAGATTTTCACAGAAACTTGAGGCCAGGTGCCATGGCTCACACCTGTAATCCCAGCATTTTGGGACGCCAAGGTGGGAGGATTGCTTGAGTCCAGGAGTTCAAGACCAGCCTGGGCAACATCGTGAGGCTTCTGTCTCTACAAAAATAAAAGATTAAAAAAAAATTAGCCAGGCATGGTGGCACACACTTGCAGCCCCAGCTACTAGGGAGGCTGAGGAGGGAGGATCTCTTGTGCGTAGGAGTTCGAGGCTGCAATAAGCTGTGATCACACCATGGCACTCCAGCCTGGGCAACAAAGTGAGACCCTGTCTCTGAAAAACAAAAGAAAGAAAAAATAACAACTTGGTGCCGTGTTTCTGACTCCTACAGATGCCTCTTCTTACGCAGATATTCCTCTGAGTAGTCAGTCTCGTGGTTCTAATCGTGGCGAGAGCGAATCTGACCACTTCCATGTGCCTTTGTATTTGGGGAAGAAACACACGCATTGGCTGAAGTGAGGCAAAAGCTCCCCCTTGGGAAAAGGGACCTGCACCGGCGGCCCCACTTGCTCTGTGGCTGGGATCATCTCTTCTGGTTTCAGGTGTCAGCACCTGAATTGGAACAGAGCTCTGAGGATATCAGCGCCACCCACGAGCGCGTCAGAATGGAATGTACATTTTCATTCTCAGACTGTGCAGTACGGTGCCCGGAACCTCCAGGGCCACACAGGAGACCTCCAGCAGCATTTTCCCCGAGGGCCTGAGCTCAGGGTCAAGTCCCTGCTGGCCATCTTGGGGCTGTCACTGGGGTCTGGGCCAGGGACATCCCAGGAATTGTGACTGGCACATACCTCATCTTCTCATTCCCCAGCTACTCTCTTTTCCTCGTTAGCCTTCCTGATTATTTATTGATTTTTTTTTTAATTCAACTGACATTGTTTGCACCCTGGCTCTACTGGTGGTGCCGGTGTTTTAGTGAAGGTTGCCTCACCCAGTGGCTGGGAAATGGGGGAGCTAAGGGAGTTTTGTAGGAGTCCTCAGACTTGGGATATGGGGGCATCTAGGGTTTGGATGGTTTGTGGAATGTCCGCAGCATCCTCGCGTTCTAACCCAACCTTCCTTCTTCCTTGTAGTGGACTTGGATTCGTTCTCAGGCTCGGAGTCTCCAAAACTCCGCGAAACCTTATTGCTGCTGGGTGGAGAGTGGAGAGCGACAGGCGTGCAGGGACAGGGATGGTTGGCTCCAGTTACTAATGTTTAGGCAGAAACACCACTTTTCTTGCTGAAAATATCTCTGAAAAGGCTGCTGCTGCTTTGAGGGGGTATGACTTTTTCCTGGTGGTATGAAGGAGGCGGGGGGCCTGTGCTCCCAGGCTCGGGGGAGCCCCCTCTGCACACTGGGAGGGAGGAGCTTGAGGGTATCAGTCGTGGGTCACAGGTGGCTTCAGGCCATTCACAAGAGTCCCTGGAAGTTGCATGCCAAGTTTGTTTTTTTTCCCTGAATCTCTTCATATGAGCATTTTTCTGGAGAGAGGTTCCATAGCTTTTATTGGGTTCTCAAAGTTTCAGAATGTGGAGCGTGTTAGACAAACAAAAAACCTGTTTCAGCTTTAAAATCCTCCAAACTTTAAGACTACTTTTTTTTTTTCTGAGAAAGGCTGGTAAGTCGCTGAGTCATCATTCAGAACATGCATCCTCGAAGGGCAGAGCTCACGGCCATATATGACGTGAAGAACTCAGCAAACGTTTGTTGAGTGGCCGAGTAACCCCAGGGACGGACTCCAGATAATCAGACACTGATACAGAGAGCAATGCTGTCTCCTGAGCTCTTGCAGAAAAACTCTGAAAACAAGTAAAAGGAAACCAAAGGCTGAGTCTATATAGGGATGACAGGCTCAGGCTGAGCAATTGAATTCTCTGGGTTTTGCCGTGTAAGAACAGTTTCCTCAAAATGAAGATGTGTGTGTGTCTGAGCCAGGCGCTGCCTGGGTCAGTCATCTGGCCTTCATCTGTTCTCCCTCCCTCCCTCTAGGATGGTCAAGCTGTGAGATCTCTTCCAGCCTCCAAACCTAGCTCTCCCATTTTACTGATGAGAAAAGCAAGGCCACATTGCAGCCGGGTGTGGGGTGGAGAGTGACAGGCACAGAGGACAGTAATTGTTGACTCTAGTTACTGATGTTTAATCAGAAAAAAACAGTTTTACTGTTGAGCACATTTGCGAAAAGTCTGCTGCTGTACTGGGAGGTGTGGCCTTTTCCTGGTGGAGTGTGAAAGAGGAAGTGATGGGCAGTCGTGAACTGTCTGGGACAGATAGCACAAGTCCGAGTTTGAGCAAAAACAGGGTGTTCCTGGCGCTATGTTTAAATTGTCTGGAGGTGGGCTTTCCCCGTGAGTCTCCGTTCAGCATCTCAAAAAAGTGTAACCAGAATGGGGTGCCTCAGTCTCCCGTGCTAGCTTAGCACTGAGCTCTGTCCGCAGGCTGCCAGGGCAGCCTCCAGTGCAGGAGAACGCATTTCCCTTTCCCATAGCCCAGCAGACAACTCTTATGTTTCATTGGCTTAACAATGGGCACTTAATGGAATAAAAGCAAGTTGTTGCGGCCAGATTTAAATGCACCAGTTTGGCTTAAACCAGCTGGAACTCATACCTGGGGTGCAGGCGGCTGGGAATTAGACAAGAGTGTATGTCAGACAAAGGGCACCACGAATGCTGTCAGCAGGAGAACCAGGAGAACTCGTATTGGGCAGGCGGCGGCAGGAGGCTCCCTCGGCCCCTGAATCCCAGCTTATGGCTCTTTCTACTCCAGGCAGAGTTCCTTGGAGACCAGCCCTGAGCTCAGGCAGGGAGCAGGGGGGTCCCTGAGCTCAGGCAGGGAGCAGGGTGGTCCCTGAGCTCAGGCAGGGAGCAGGGGGAGTCCCTGAGCTCAGGCAGGGAGCAGGGGGAGTCCCTGCCTGCAGCACCCAGACTGAACCTGAAGCTACAAAGATGGGCTGATGAGCCAGCCCATGGGGGCTCCCCAGTGAGTCAGGGCTCTGATTTGCTATAACTGGAGCTACATGCACCTCCACTCCCCTCAGCCACTTTTTAGGGGAGAAAGGAGGGCAGGTTTGTATAGGCCTTGCAGGGATCCTGGGCTGGAAGAAAGTTCATAAATGGATGAATCCCTTTTAAAACTGTGGCTTTTCCAAGCATCATTCAGCAAAGCATTTGGCTAGGCTTAGAGAGGAAAGCCAGGGATGAGGAAATAGAACGTAAAATAGGAAAAAGAAAAGAAGAAGGTGGAAAGGGCAGTTAAGATCTGAGTGATCCTTTAGGGAAAGGGCTGGTTGAGAGACTTAGATGGAATCCCATTCTCTGCTGTGGCCAGAAGGCAGTGCTAGAGTCTGGTCCCACCTGGATATGACTCTGGTCTCTTGGCAAAGGTGGACTCAAACCACAGAGAACATTTAGAACGGGGATGTTTGCTTTTAAGTAGTCTGAAAACAAGTGAAAGGGAAACCAAAAGAACTCACTCGCCCTCACCCGGCTAGGATCAAAAAGACTTTGTGCAGGGAAGCCCAAGCTCCAAGGGGCCACGGTCCAGCTAAAGATGACGGGACACCAGCCACGCGCCACCAGGAACCAGCACCTGTCCTCACCCCTAGGAAGAACCCCAGGGGTATCATTATATCCATCGTGGACATCTGGTTTGCAGCAAATGTGGCTCCATGCCACCAGGATCATCCTGCCCTGTGGACTGGGCTAGCCAGTTTGAGATGGAGTCCACGTCCCTCTTTGTCGTAACAACACCAGCTCCTCCCCTGGGTTGCTGCCTGACACCTGTGCAAAGAAAAGGAGGAAGACTTCAAAGAAAAGGCGGAGACAGACAAGGCAGCATCTCACAGCTTGTCAGTATCAGGGCATTACCGACTTTGTTTTCTCACCAAAAGAGCACTGAATTTCCTAGGGCCTGTGAGCCGCCTTTACACCTCCTGTTCTCCCTCCCAGCCCCTCAGGTGACCCCATCACCCAGCCTCATCACTCAGCTCTTCCTAGTACAAAACTGCCATAGGTTGCACGTCCTGAGCTGTGGGACGTCAGCTTTAACCCCAGCCCCTGTCAGCGCCTCCCCCTCCAGCCCCCTGCCCCTTAGGGTGATCATGGGTTCCTCCCCTTCCTCCTGCACAGTCACTTCCCTTCACTGAATTCCCCTCAAAGCCAAAGTTTCTTGAGCACTTTTTCTTCTGTGCAGTCTTGTGTGTGTGGCTGTTGGTGTTTTAAAAGTTGCTTTTTATTCCCCCCACTGCCCTGCCTCTCTCCCTGTCGTTGCGAAGCTGAGCACTGGTTGGGATGCATTTGAATGACGTTAGCAAGACCCTGCTTTCCTCAACCCCCGCTCTGTTTTATTTATTGTTGAATATTTCCAACGATCCAAATCAAAGAGAATAAAAGGAAGAGCTATTTTATTGTTTGGGTGTGTTTGCTGTTTTTCTACAAGGGTCATGCATTTGCGCTGCCTTCAGCACTCCAGCTCAGAGGGCCTCCTAGGTTGGTGTCGCCACTACTGAATGCCCAGAATTCAGCAGACGGAGCAGAGTCCTAGTGTCGGTCTTGGAGAGGCCTCTTCTCAAGCCCAGGAGTGCCGTTCCCTGCTGCGTGACGGGCCTAAGGTCTCTGAACCTCAGCTGCCTGCCTCATGCGTCAAATGGGCATGACAACACTGACCGTCGGAGGGATGTGACATTAAAAACAAAAGCTCACACCTGTAATCACAGCACTTTGGGAGGCCAAGGCAGGTGAATCACAGAGTCAGGAGATAGAGACCATCTGGCTAACGCAGTGAAAGTCCGTCTCTACTAAAAATACAAAAATTAGCTGGGCGGGGTGGCAGCGCCTGTAGTCCCAGCTACTCAGGAGGCTGAGGCTGGAGAATTGCCAGAATCCAGGAGGTGGATGTTGCAGTGAGCCGAAATCTCGCCACTGCACTCCAGCCTGGGCGACAGAGCGGGACTCCGTATAAAAAAATAGTAAAAATAAAAAAGCATCTCAAAAGGCCCAGCAGACATGCACCAGCTGCTTGAAAGTTTGCTGAGTGAATTCGCCCTGGCCAGGGCCTGATGTGGGCAGGGCTAGTGTCTGTCTTCCCCCAACAGAGGAAACAGACCTCTGTTCCCTCTGTGTTCCTGACAAAGACGGGCATACCCAGAAATGGACATGAGTCTGGTCCGAAGTTGACACTAATCTCCTTTTAAAAAAATACATGCAGAAACCCAATGTTGGGAACCTGTAATATAAAATCAGTATAAACAGTAACCAGGCCTCCCGGTTTGTATGACACAGGGCATCTCCCTGGGCATGATCTTCAACTCTGGGAACAGCCCGGCGGGCTGGTGCATGGCTGAGGGAGAGGTGGGTTCACAGCAAGGCACCTCTCTCCAGTCCGGGGCCTCCTGTCTGCCCTGCTGCCTGCCCATTACTCTGTGCTTAGCAAAGACGTTTCCTGAGTTATTTGAGACGCTGGCTATGGGGACCTTCTGAGGCAGCCCCCAGAGAAAGGATGGGGCAGACATTCACACAGGCGCTCTGAAGCCAGGCCGCCCGGGATCCCACCTATTAGCTGTGTGAGTCTGAGCAAGTGACTTCACCTCTCTGGCCTCCTGATTGATAAAGTTGGGATGATGTTATGCCTACATCTAAATACACGTAGAGGATTAAATGAGTTAATACACCCAAAAGGCTCACAACAACGTTAATTATTAGTACATCAGACACGGGAGTGGAGAAAAAGCTGTCTGCAAGACTGAAACGAACCACAAGGCTCTACTGGGGATCCCGATCTGCTCCCCCCCCCCACCCCCCGCCCCCCCCCCCCCCCTCCCCCCCTCCCCCCTCCCCCCATCCCCCATGCCGCTGTCCTGCTCCAGCCCCTGCCGCGGGCCTTCATGCTGCCCTGTATCTTCCCCACGTTGTTTCCTCAACTGTAGAGTTTCCTTTCCTCCTTGCCCCATCACTTCTCTGTCCTCTCCCTACAGGGCCCTGCCGTCATCTAACACGCTCGCGCACCCCTCCATTCCATTGGAGACACAGCCTCCCCCAAATTCGCTCCTGGTTGGCCTCACATTACACCTGCAATGTGGACCAGCAGCCACGAGGTGGCGCTGTGGTGCAGCCGGCCCCGCCGCCCACTTTTCAGGGCAGCGCTGCAGGGTTCCAGTGCCTGGCCGCTCATCACACCCTGGTCTCAGGCCAGAGCCATGGCCAGGGAAGTAAATCGTCAGGAGAACTTGACTCCAATCCTACTGCTATAGACCGAATGGTACCACTCCCCCCCCCCCCCCCCCCCCCCCCCCCCCCGCCGCCCATGCATATGTTGAAGCCCTAAGACCCTGCTGGGATGGTATTTGGAAATGGGGCCTTTGGGAGGTCATTAGGGTGTGAGGAAGTGATGGGGGTTCCTATGATCAGGTTATAAGGGATCCCAGAGACTTCTTTACCATGTGAGGCTGCAGTGAAAGGCAGCCATCTGCAGCCAGGAGGAGGGGCCTCCTGAGAGCCCAGCCATGCTGGCTCCCTGATCCCAGACTTCCAGCCACCAGAACTGTGAGAAGATACATTTCTGTTTAAGTCACTGATCTACGGTGTTTTTTAATGGTAGCCCAAGCTGACTCATGCGCCCACACTAACACTGCCACC
The DNA here is from genome assembly GCF_009761245.1 of Sapajus apella. Taxonomy (NCBI): domain Eukaryota; kingdom Metazoa; phylum Chordata; class Mammalia; order Primates; family Cebidae; genus Sapajus; species Sapajus apella. The sequence goes on along the minus strand of NW_022436943.1, from coordinate 56,567,398 downwards.
ATGTCACAGAGTGGGGGACCTCAGGCAGGCAAGGAACTTGGCCTCTTGAGTTTCCTCCCTCAAAATATAGAAGTGATAGTAATACCTGCCCTGCGAGGCTGCTGTGGGGTAGACTAATGACCCATGTCCGCCAAGCAGGGGACATACATGAGCGGGCCACACATGGTGGTCAAGGAGTGAGCTGGGTGCAGGGAGCCATCTTCTCCCTCTCCCCAACTACCTATGACCCCATAGAGGTGTCCCCCTAAACCCCCCAAGGACGTCAGGTCCATCTTCTTCTGGTTCCCTTGGACCTGCACATCCTGCAGGTGGAAAAGACTCAGCTAACTGGTCAGACCCTGGGTCCTCAGCGCAGCCACTGCTTAGCTCAGCACTGAAAAGCAGAGGCTTCCTGTCTTCTGGGCCCCCATGTGACTGCATGTGGCTCATTTTCCAGGCCAATGGGGCTGCCGCAAAGAGGAGGTTGTGTCTGGGTATAGAAAGTCAGTGCAAGTGGATGAGATAAGGAAGAGGGACATTTTGCTGCAATTCTGAGCCATGCTCCAATTCAGCTTCCCTCAGAACACAGTTAGCTGCAAGTGGTTCCTGAATCAACCCCCTAGTTAGCTCAGAGCCCATGCTGAGGGTGATGGGATTGAGGCCCTAAGACCATAGCCACTTGGAGACAGATCTGGGCCTTGTCAGGCTATAGATCACAAAGCCCTGGGTCTATATGGGGCCTGCAGGGGGTTGAATGAGATGGTCCAAGGAGCAGCACGCAGAAGCAGAGGTTAGAAGCAGCAGCCCGGGGGCCACAGGTCTCTGGCTTCCTGGTGCCTCTGAGGCTGCAGCAAGGTCGCTTCAAGGAGACTGAGGCCTCGATCTGGTAACGCCTGTCCCCAAAGTTGGTGAAGTGGCACCATGCATGTCCTGGGTGACAGCAGGCTCTCTTTGGGATGGAGGTGGAAACTAGGCTGGAATGGTTTAAGAGTTACAAAACCGGCCAGGCGCGGTGGCTCAAGCCTGTAATCCCAGCACTGTGGGAGGCCGAGGCGGGTGGATCACAAGGTCAAGAGATCGAGACCATCCTGGTCAACATGGTGAAACCCCGTCTCTACTAAAACTACAAAAAATAAGCTGGGCGTGGTGGCGCGTGCCTGTAATCCCAGCTACTCAGGAGGCTGAGGCAGGAGAATTGCCTGAACCCAGGAGGCGGAGGTTGCGGTGAGTCGAGATCGCGCCATTGCACTCCAGCCTGGGTAACAAGAGCCAAACTCCATCTCAAAAAAAAAAGAAAGAGTTACAAAACCCCATGTATATGGAGCAAGTAGGGCACTCCAGGGGTGTGCCTGCAGAGGGAGGGGAAGGGCCATGCAGGGCGGCCACAGGGCTAAAGGAGAAGGGCACATATTTGAGGAAGCATGCTTTGTCTAGCAGCAGAGACTGCCAAGGACTTCAATGCTGTCCAGAAGGAGCCAGTGGAGAGAGGAAGACGCAGAAGACAGAAGGAGGGGTGTGGAGCAGGGCCCCACCCACCTCCAGCACAAGAGGAGAGTGAGGGGCCTGGGTGGGGACCCAGGCAGGGGCAGACAGCTTTAGTGGCATGAAGCTGAGGCCATTGCCATCTGATAGCTTCACTTTCCCCTAGAGCTGGGAAGATAAAACGCTGAGCTGAGGCAGAGGCAGGAGGAGAGAACAATTGAGGAATCTTTTTTTCCCATGGGCTGTGGGCCTTCGGAGCAAATGACTGTGAGGACAGGCAGCTGGAGGCTGGGGTGGAGGGCTGGGTTCAAGTTAGAGAGGCCCCATCTGTGCAGTCAGGCGCCTTTGCTGAGCAGCTGCCTGGGTGCAGGGATGGAGGTGGGCTGCTGGCCTCCACGTGGGGGTGGAAGCTGGGTGGAAGAGGAAAGGCAGGAGAAGATTCCTGCAGGTGTCAAGACACAGGGTCTTCCCAGGAACCACCTGGGGGCTGAGAGGCTGGGTGGCCTGGACATGAGGAGTGCAAACAGCCATTTCAAGATGGCACAGTTCCCGGGGATGGAGGGGCCCAGGGAGAGACGGTGCAAGACATCCAGGGTCTCGGAGGATAGGGGCTGCACATGAGCTCCACGGGGACACAAGAGTTATGAAAGACAAGGGCATAGGTTGGGAAGAAACACCCTCACCGATCTGCACAGTCCACCATGAGTGAGGGAATGAGGCAGAAGATGGGTGGTGGAGACAGGAAATTCAGAGCAGCGTGGGGCAGAGAAGGGTCCTAAACACCCACGTAGGCCACAGAAGATGCAGCCCTCACCCCAACACTGCTGTGGGAGCCGAATAAGGGAGTTGTGGGCCCCGGGAGCCCCCAGGTTCATTGTGCTGGTCGGGGAAGAGCCTGCCCCTTTGCAGGCATGGGGGCTCCCCGGGGTGCCATGGTGCTGAGCACCTCCTGGCATACGGGGGCCCCTAGGCAACTATCAGAAATTGCTCTTCTGAGCCCTCGGGAGGGTGTCTCCGTAGAGCCAATTGCCATGGAAAGTGGGATGTCCTGGGGGCTTCTTCACATCCACAGATATCCAGACCCAGCTTCCAGTGGGTACCTAAGCTTTCTGAGAACTCTCTCCCGCTAGGTTTTGTAAGTTTGGGATGGGCTTTCCTGAAACTATGTCCAAAATAGGGAACAATCATTTGCATAGATTTGCAGGCGGCTGGAAGTTTCTTCCCTTTGTCAGCTACCCAAGGGGAGGGTATGACTGGGTCGTGGACACCCACAGCCCCCCGCAGCCAAAGACCAGGGTCCACAGACAGAACCTCTCTGCAAAGCAGGAACGGGGAAGATAAATCACCCCGTGATTCCAGGGTTGCCTGCCTCACAGGATTGTGCTAAGCGAATGTGCTTTATGTGTGTGTATATTTCAACTGGCAAGTACACGCTGAGGCCCCCGGGGGCTGGAGATGCAGAGATGGGCAAGACAAGGTCTCTGTCACCAGAGGGTAAGAGTTAATAGGGAGACGGGCAGGCAGCCAGACAGAGGCAACACCCATGAAAAAAGGAGCTTGTTAATAATGATCGTGGTTGGTTCCCGTTTACATGCTGGCAACGCGGGCTGAGTGTTTTACCTACATTAAGCTCATTTAATCCTGCAACAATCCTGCCAAGAGGCATTGGTCTCTCAAGAGGGGAATTTAAAGAGGAAACTGAGCCGCACTCAAGGAGGTTAAGTGACTCGCCAGGGAGTTAGGGATGTAGCCAGAACTTAAATGGCAAGGGCTGGGTTCCTGAGTCCTGGGTAAAGATGACAAGCGCGCCATACTCCCAAGGGGTGTGGGGACAGGGGACGGTGTCGTCCCAGAGCAAAGCACTTTCGAGCTGAGTGCCCATGGCTGGCTCATGGCCATGAGCTGGCCCAGCCCAACGGCCAGAAGGTTTATTCATTCAGACCTTGGCCAAGAGTGCCTGGTGATGGTGGCCACCAGAGGGCGCAACGGACCCACCTTCCAGCACGTTCTCTCAACACAGGGTTTGGCTGGGACCCAGACACCAGCTGCAAATCTCAAGGCAAAAGCCACACACCCACGTGTAAGGCCAGAACCGAAAAGAACTTGATCTTACATAGAACAAGGACAACACCTTCCAGATGAGGAGATTGTATCTCTGTCATCCAGCTAAGAAAACAAATTAAGAGAAGTCTGTGTCCATTTGGAAAATGTCAAAGGCCCAAGCAAGGGTGAGTGTCTGACCAGCGTCCCAAGGCTTCCCAGGGCCACACAGCGCCACCGGCCCCTGCCTGCCCAGACCTGCAGACCTTGGTGCTTCGACTTGACCTCAGTCTCCCACCCGTTCTCGACTCTCCTGTGATTTCTCAGCTGTGTGACCAGTGGGGAAATCCTGATCTATTTGAAACTTAGTTTCTTAATCTATAAAATGGGTATAAAGTGACAGGGCATATATTAAGCATAGACGGCAGGCAGCCTTTTCTGAGTCCTTTCTGTGTGCCAGGCATTTCACACGCTTTTTCTTGTCAAATTCTCACGACAGCCCTCATGAATGACACGGTGGTGGTGTGCTCGTGGAAGATCTGAGCCACAGAAACTGTTAGTCATTCTCCTGTAGCCACACAGTTCACGACTGATCGACCAGCATTGAAAACCAGGTCTGACTGTGTCTCTGTCAGGACAGAAGAGGCTGCAGCTACGATACGGATAAACCCCCAAATCCCAACAACCTGAAATGGAACAACAACGTTTCTTTATTGCTGGCTCAAAGTCTGATGGACATTGCAGTCTCCTACGTGAGCCCTGCCTGTGGCGGCTCAGGCTGCCCAGCTGTTTTCATCTTGGAGCATTGCCAGGTTCAGCTTCAGCACATGCCCTTCAAGGTCACGCACAAAGGGAGGAGGAGATCACGATGGCTTGTTGTATCCTAACTCTCCAATGGAGTCAATACCCATCGCTTTCATTCAAGGTCTGGAGCCAGAACCAGCTACATTGTCCAGTCAACGCTGCAAACAAACCGGGAGGTTCCGGGAGCCTCTGGAACCCTGGAGGGCACTCACCAGCTCCTCTGATGCTTTTCCTCCATAGCACAGGCCTGGCCTGGGAGCCGGCTGGTGAGAGGTTCCTGCTGCTTCCCTTGTCAGTACTGAGCGGACACAGGTGGAGGACTCCATTCTATAGGCTCGGTGGGATGGACAGATCCGGCAGACCCCCGGCAGGGACTCCAGGGGACTGGAGCACTGGGATCAAGGCTGTTCACCCCAGTCTCAATCCCTGCCTCCTGCCATCTGAAAGGTTGGTGTGCTGGGGAAGAGCTGGGTGTGCTCTTGGTGGCCGCTGACTCCTTCTGCAAAAGGTTGTTCCCACTGCAGACGCTCCGGGATGGCCAAGCTGCTGTCTCCTGGGGGAGTGAGCTCTGTCCTCAGAGCTGCACAGGCAAAGGCTGGAGAGCTGCTTTTTGGAGATGCTATACAGCAATATGGGCATCAGGGAAGACACAATGGAAAGAGAGCAGGTTCTGCTAATTAATCCAGGCCATTTGTCGTCTTGCGGAGAGGTGGCTGCTTCCCTACTCTGGCTTCTGGTACCTCCGTTTCCTAATCTGTACATTAGAGGGCTTGGAAGAAATCAATCAGTCTTACATTTTTTTGCCTAATTGCTCACTTCTCAGCATAGTTACAAAGAAGTTCACTGAGGGTAGAAACGTTGTTCATTTTCCCCTTCTGAATGTCCAGCACCTAACACAACGCCAGGTACATAGTAGGTGTGCAAATTAAAATCCTGTTGATTGACTAGCAGGCCTTTTGGAGTTTTTTCTATCTACATAGAATGAAAGCTGACATATGCTGAGTATTTCACATGTTCCAGCCCATTCTTGGTGTTTGCACGAGGTCACACATCTGCTTCTCACTTGACCCTGGGGACGGGGAGTATCCCTGACATGAATGTTTTACAGAAGAGAAAATTAGTGCTCTGAGAGGTGGACCACCTCGCCCAGGGCGCATGGCTGAGCAGCCATCACCCTGCATGTGAATCTGGCAGTCAGGCTCAAAGCCTGCATTCCAAACCGCACCCTTGCAGCGTCCCTGAAACAGCCATTGCACGCGCCCTCAAGACACCTGATGCTGCGTTAGCCCAGCAGATATCGAGCTCCTGCAGAAAATGTGCCCGAAGTGCTGTGAGCCCTGGCTAATGACCATTCACACTCCATCCGCCTCAAGGTTGTAGGGAGGGGGACTTTTAGCTTTGCTCCAGAGGCACCTCAGAGGTGGCCCCAGTCAGCTGGTTCATCACCAAGGAGCCAGCCCTGTCCAGGGAATACCAGGGGATGCCAGAAGCTTATTTTGGCCAAGAGCACTGAGCAGCCCTAGGCGGAAGAGTGTTGCAGGTAACAGTGTGAGTGCTCATGCAGGTCAGAGAAGACAGTGTGGTCACACCAAGCTGGGTGCTGAGGATACAATAGGAGTTTACCAAAAAGAGAAAATGAGGGGAATGGCCAGGGGCCCTCCAATGACTTCCAGGACATGCCTCTGTTCTCGTTTGCCTTTTTCTTATCTGATTCCTTCTCAGGCACTTTGCAGGTCCCCAGCCACAACACTGCACTCCCCAAGACTCCATCCTTCAACCCATAGTCACACCACACTCCTCCTGGCCGTGGGTGCCACAGCTCCCCACTTTCCTCTCTTTCCTTACTTGGGTCCCCACATTTGTAATCTTCTGAATAGCGTCCCTTAAATGTCTGAAAGCCCTCAGCAGCCACAGGCCCATGCCACCATCCTCGTTTTCCCTGCTCCCTTGCCCTTGCTCCATGGGTCTCTGTTACGGGAACACTGGCCTCCCAGTATGCCAGGCAGAGGCCAGCTCACTATCCTGGGTGCTGCCCTCTCTCTCATCCTCCATGGCTGTCCCATCACCAAACTCTATCTGTTCTCCTTCTGTAATCTCTATTGCTCAAACCCAGTCTTTTACCCAACCCCCTTCCCTCAGCTCTAGTTTAGGTTCTTATCGTCCAATGAGAAGATATCAAGAACCTACTAACTACAGAGTCCCTTTTCTGCTACTTATCTTACTATGTTCCAATCCATTCTCTACACGGTGTACAGATGAATCTATCTAAAAACCAAATCTGATTGTATCTGTCAGCTACTTGCCATGGTAATGCTGCATAACAAACAGACTAGTCACCCGAGAAGGCTCTGCTCCAGGGGTTAGCTCACTTGCACTTACCTTCGCCTGCATGGGCATCCACATCTTGTCTACTCATCACTCTTGGCCCAGAACATCCACAGAAGTCAGCAGCACAAGAAGACAAGTCCCACTGCTAAAACACATTTCAACCTTTGTGTTACATCCTCTAAAATCAGATGAGCTGAAGAAAATCACATGATGAGACAGATGAAAGATAACCACCACTTCTCTGACATTCCTCCCATCGAGAGTGTTCCTTCAGATTCCCTTGAATCTGCACAAGCTCCTTCAACTAATACAAAATGGCAGAGAAGCTTATGTCAGTTATGGGTTCGGGCCTTAAGAGTCTGGAAGCTTCTACCTTCTGTTTCTGGGGACACTTACTCTTGAGACCTGGCCATGACAGTGCAAGGAAACTCCAGCAGCCCCACGGAGAGGGCCTTATCGACAGGAATCAAGGCCAATACCAACTCACCAACCACGCGGGGTGTCACGTTGGAAGAGTATTCTCCAGTCCCTGTTGAGCCGCTGTGACTGCGATCATGTGGAACAGAGATGAATCACGCCCACCAAGACCTATCCTAATGGCAAATTTGTGAGCTGGGGGAATTAATGTTTTGTTTGGTTTGGCTTGTTCTTTTTTTGAGCTCCTAAGGTTTGGAGTAGTTTGTTACATAGCAATGGATATCTAGAAAAGATAGCTAAGCCCAATGTCAGCGATGAGGAAAGACCCTCTTTGCACTAGGAAGCCAGGGCAAGGGTAAAGCCGTACCTCATTACAAGGGAGCAAAACACTGGGGCCCCTCATTTAACTTACTGCGTGACTGTGTGGTTCATATGCCAAAACTTTTACTGGCTTCTCCATCAAGATAAAGACCAAGACTTGCATACTCCTGGTGGGAATGTGAATTAGGACAGCCGTTATTGAAAAGAGTAAGACAGTTTCTCAAGAAATCAAAAACAGAACTACCATATGATCCAGCAATACCATGACTGCATATATATCCAAAAGCAATGAATATATTGCAGGATCTCACAGAGATATCTGCACTTCCATATCTATTTCAGCACTATTCACAGAAGCCAAGATATGGAATCAATCGAAGTGTCCATTGATGGGTGAACATGCAGAGAAAATGTGGTACATATTCAAAATGGAGTACCAGTCAGCCTTTAAAAAGAAGGCACTCGTGTAACTTGTGACAATATGGGTAAACCCTAGAGGGTATTACGGTAAGTGAAATAAGCCAGGCACAGAAAAACAGACACCAAGTGATCTCACTCGTATGCAGAATCTAAAAAAGTTGAATTCATAGAAGCAGAGAGTAGAATGGTTGTCAGAAACTAGGGGTGAAGTTGAATAGAGGCGTTGGTCAAAAGATACAAAACTGTAGTTGAATAGAAGAAATGAGTTTACAAGATCTATTGTACAATATGCTGACGATAGTTAATCACATTGTATTGTATTGTTGAAAATTGCTAAGAGAATTTATTTTTTCTTACCAGAAAAGGTTTTCTCACCACACACAAAAAGATATGAGGTAATGCATATGTTAATTATACATTATATATGTTAATATGTGTTTATATTTAAGTACAATAAAATTATATACATATATTTATGTAGAAATATAATAAAAGTATATAAATATACACATATTTTTGTCAAATACAAAAACATGTTTAAAACACGATAAGGGATTTCTTCTCAAAGCACTTCATTCATTCAACAAATATTTTTTGAGCGTATACTAGGCTCTATATTAGGGTTGGTGATACGGCAATGACAAAACAGACAAAAATTCTGCCCTCTTGAAGCTTACATTTCAGTGGAATTCATCTGTCTTTGGTATACGTATTAAAGGACAGGCTTTGCAGATCACTGGTTCGTCCTGGTATCTTTTCTTAGACTTCATATTCTTAGCTACAAAACAAGGAAACTTACACAAGGGGTATTTAAAGGGTTCATTACAAGCAATGTGTATATGCTTAGTAGGTATGCAAGAATTTGCTTATCTTGATAGACATCACTTTCTTGGCTAATACTGAGGAAATAGTAAAAACCAAACTCCAAAGAGAGCCAGGAGTTGGTCCCAGCCAATCTTCTTCCTCAACACCTTCCACAGGGCTCATCAGCAATGTGACAGTCCCTGAGAGCTCACGTTGCACTTCACCTCTAAGACTGTGTCTGCTATCAGCATTTCCTAAAGTGCTCTTCTTATTTTCCTTGGCTTGGCCAGCCTTATGATCTGAGATTCGATGCCATTTCCTCCAGGAAGCCTTCCCTGATTTCCCCATAGGAGCACAGAGGCCTTCTAAAGGCTCCCAAGCTTCCTCATCACATGGTTAGAGTCATCTCTGTACTCATTCATCTCTAACCTTAGCCTGGGGTCCCTGAAGACCAGAACCCAGTTTGTATTTGGCACGATGTTCTCAGAGCCTGGCACGTGCCTGGACCAGAAGGGTTACTCGAGCCACAGGAGCTGTAAATATCCAGTGAACACCTGCTCCACCAAGCACTGAGCTGGGGGCTTCTAGGAACCACCTCTATCTCCACGGCAACTAAGAACACTGCTTGCCTCATCCTACAATGAGGCCGTGATGGAGCAAGACTACAGGCACTAGGCGTTCAGCATTGCACATGGAGAAGGATGTGTGCCGAGATGTTCCCAGAGCCTCCCCATCTCAGTCCAGCCAGACTCCATCGTTGCTCAGTTGCTTACGCCACAGGAACTCACCTTGAGTCCACTTTCTCTCACCAACCCCCAGCCTTCAGTCCATCCCTATGATCTGTGAGATCATCCTCCACAAGATGCTGTTTGGTCCTCTCCCAGGGTTCCAGCCCATTGCAGTCTCCTGTCTTATCTGTCGTGTGCCAGCGCGTGAGGTTCTCAGTACCTTGCCTAAGTGCATAGTAGGCTCTCTGCGGGTATCTGTTCCTTCCCTTCAGTGATGGAAATAGGAACACCATGGAACTCAGAGGGTTGTTGTGAGGATGACGCAAAGAACGGATGCAAATCCGGTGCTTGGTCCATGGCGAGCACTGAATGTGGTGTTGTCAGAGGTGGCCGTGGCAGCAGTGATATTATTCATGAGATGACAGATGAAAAGAACAAGACTCAGAAGGCTCAATAGCTGCCCAAGCTCACACAGCCAGTGTGTGGCAGGGCTCTGAGCAGGGCCAAGTCTGCAGGATCTCAAAGCCCAGGTGTCTTCCAGTGGCATAGGGGAACTCCAGCACACTCAGAGGACGGAGGTATAGCTGGCATCTTCTCCTTCTTTCTGAAGCCCACATGTGACCGGACTTGGCAATCCAGGATAGTGGGATGCCACAGAGGTTGCCAAGCATTTCATTCCCCCAACAGAAGAGGCAGAGGAGGAAATGGGCCACGTGCTTCCTGAGCTGGGCCTGGTGGAGGCAGCAGCATTCGGGTGATCTCAACTCTGGCCTGTGTGAATGGACTGCATGGACAAGAGCCCATTGGCTTGAGGACAGTGGACGGGAGGCTGGAGAACTGTCAGCTAAGAAGGGGCCTGTCTCCTGCAACCAGCAACCCTCTCCCTGCGCATGAGTGCCTCAATCTTGGCTGCAGCATCTGGGGTAAATGACAGTTGGTTTGACCCTTACCTGAGGATTCAGATGCCCCTCAAGATTCTGGGGATAGTGACCACATCTATTCATTCCTCCTGAGTTCACTGGTCTCAGCACTGTGTCAGCTGTTGGAGGGTGTTACTGCCCTGATAAAACCCTTGCATTCTCCCAGTGGAGATGGCCAAACCCGCCACCAGAAGACAGCGTGACAAGTGACCAAATAGAACCCAGCGCCTGAGCTTCCCTAGGGAAGTCATGGAGGACTTCTAGGAGAAAGAGTCCATTTGGCTGAGATATGAAGGATAAGTGTTAGCCAAGCAAGGAAGAGGGAGGGGGGTGTGCCAGGCAGAGGGAAGAGCCACGTGAAGTCCTAGCGTGTGAGAGAGTAGGGCGGGCACAGTTACAAGGCAGATGATATCATTCCAGTGACCTTCAGGACAAGGGAAGCAGTGGCAAGAAATGGGAGCAGGGGTGCAGGATTCGGGTCTTCTTGGGTCTTGTAGGAAAAATGGGCTTGATCCCAAGAAAACTGGGGGCCACCCAAGGGTGTGGAGTGAGGCCGACAGGGAAATCTTAAGAGCCATCACTGAGAAAAACCTTAGAGTGGTAGTTGAACGTGTATTTAAATAACTCACACATTTAAAAAGTGTAGTGGCATTCTTGCTCTCAGCTGAGCCACACCCCACGAGGAGCAGCTAACCCAACATGGGCTCCGGCAGTGAAATATCTGTCCTGAGACCACCCAGAGACTTGGGACTAGGGACCCCAGGTGCAGCGTCCAACCTCCACCCCATGCTCCAGTCCGACTCATATTGGGATTAAGGGGGGGGCCATGTGTCTCCCCAGATGGCCTGGAGATCCCACAAAACCGGGACCACCTGGATCCCCAGAGGTGAGGGGAGAGCCTGGTTCAGGCACATAGCATGTGTGAGGAATTGAACTGGTTTGGACTGAATCAATTTATAATAGAAAGGCCTGGCTGGGCGTCGTCACTCATGCCTGTAATCCCAGCACTTTGGGAGGCCAAGGTGGGTGGATCATTTGAGGTCAGGAGTTTGAGACCAGCCTGGCTAACATGATGAAACCCTGTCTCTACTGAAAGTACAAAAATGAGCTGTGCATGGTGGTGCATGCCTGTAATCCCAGCTACTCGGGAGCTGAGGCAGGAGAATCACTTGAACCCAGGAGGCGGAGATTGCGCTGAGCCAAGATTGAGCCACTGCACTCCAGTCTGGGTGACAGAGTGCGACCCTGTCACAAAAAAAAAAAAAAAAGGAAGAAAAACAAAAGTAAAAATAAAGAAAAAGAAGAGAAACGAAAAACCCAATTTCAAGTTCAGGTGTTAGCTGCACCCTTAGGTTCAATGCCCCCAGGTGGGAAGTAGGCACCCGATTGCTCCAAGGGTGGTCAGCTCTATTGTTCAAAGGAGGGCCAGTCTGTGATGTGTCACTGCTAGCCACCTGGGTGTCCCCAAAGAGTCCAAAATCTCCCAAAGTTCCAGCTGGAATCTCTTACTGAAATATAAGGCCATTCCACTTTCTCTGTGAAAAAAGAAAGAGAGAGAAAGAGAAAGAAACAAACAGAGAGAGAAAGAGAAAGGGAGAGAAGGAGAGAACAGAGAAGAGGAGAGAAGAGAAGGGAAGTGGAGGGGAGGAAAAAGATGGAGCGAGGGAGAGATAAGAACCCAGTAGATGGTTCCTTCTTCCCCCTCCTCATATACGCAGGTATACTTTACCCTAGTTGCAATCATAGAGGCTGATCCATTTTTTGGATATATTTATTGGCTTCTTATTCTGTAACCATTACTCTCCACACTGAAACATTTCCCAATCCCCACTTTAACAGTAGTGAGCAGCTCTATCAAGGAGATACACCTGATTCAGAATCCACTGCGCACTACACGTGGGAACGCAGAGGGAAGCCCTTGGTCCTGGCAGTCAGGGAGTGGGACGGTTGGTGGGTGCTTAGTGGGCAAAGGCTATAATTAAATGAACAAGCCTGACAGGAAGGGGTTGGGGTGCCTCAGGGACTCAGAAGTCACCTCTCGCTGCTAGAGGAAGCTCAGGCTGAGGGAAGAAGACTGTCCAGGCAGGCCAAAAAACACATGCGAAGCCCTTCTGCTCCTTCGTTTCCTCATCTTTAAAGTGAAAATGACTGATCTCCAGAATAAATTATAAAATGCATGTAAATGTTTTGGGAGGCTGAAGCAGGAGGATCACTTGAGCCCAGGAGGCTGAGGCTGCAGTGAGCCATGATCACGCCATTGCACTCCAGCCTGGATGACAAAGTGAGACGATGAGGAAGGAAGGGAGGAAGGGCGGGCGGGCAAGGCAGGGCATGTAAAGCTCTTAGCACATTAATAAATAAATAATGAACAGTATGTAAGGCAATACGAAAGCTACTACGACATGCTGTTTTTAAATTATTTCCAACTAGTATTATAAATAATTTTTTTTAAAAGGCAACCTACAGAATGGTAGAAAATATTTACAAATCATAAATTTAATAAGGGTCGATATCCTGAATACAAAGAGAACTCTTGTAACTCAACCACAAAAAGCCAATTCAAATGGACAAAGTGTGTGAATAGATATTTCACCAGAAAAGATATATAAATGGATGATAAGCAGTTGAAATGGTGTTCAACATTATTAGTCATTAGGAAAATACAAATCAAAACCACACTGAGGTAACACTTCACACCCACTAGAATAGCTATGATGAAAAAGGTGAACACTAACAAGTGTTGGTGAGGATGTGGAGAAACTGGAGTCTTTGTGCATTGCCAGTGGTAATGACATGAAAAGTCACACGTCATATGATTCCATTTAGATAAAATATCCATTATTTGTAAATCCATAAGAGAAAAAGCTGACTGTTGGTTGCTAGGGTTGGGGGAGGGAGGGGTATGGTGGGTGGGGGAGAAAGAGGAGTGACTGGTTAATGGGGACAGGCTTATGTTTGGGGTTGATGAAAATATTTTGCAGCTAGATAGAAGTAGTAATTACACATTGTAAATTTACTAAATACCACCAGACATTTGCTTTCAAATGGCTAAGGGTATATTATACACATTTTACCTCAATTTAAAAAACAACTAAATATAATAAATGAATATTTACATTTATTATATTAAATATGAATCATATAAGATTCAAATTATAGTATGAATATAACTATTATATTAAAATTTCATGTATTTTCTGATTTAATGATGAGCCCTATGAGGCAGGCAGAGTATGTGTTAATAATCCCTTTTCATGGATGTCAGAACCAAGGCCCAGGGTGGTTGAAAGACATGCTCAGAATCTCACGGGGCACTAGCAACAGCGGAAAGCTTAGGTAAATCCAGCCTCCTTACTGCTTTTGGGGAGAATGTAGGGGCCAAGCATCTCCATTGCTGGGCCCCAGGGCCAGAGGATGGGGAGATAGGAGCCTGCTGCTGGCTAAGTCTCAGGTCAGCTGTCCAGTCCTCTGCTTGATGGGTGGGGATTCTTCTAGAAGCCCAGATTAGGGGGTACAGGTTACACATTCTCAGCAGCAGAGGAAAATAGCGAGGGAGAGTCAGAACAGGAACAGTGAAAGAGAAAAGCTGAGCCATTCCGTTGTCCATTGGTGAAGGTTTCATCTGAATTTCTAAGGAAATCAGAGTCCATAGAATTGTTCCACAAATAGAGCTTTGATTGTATTACACGTCCTGGAAATCAGGCTTCCTGTTACATAAACGTGGCTTCCTTTGCTCACTGAACTTTCCGAAGTAAGGTGGAAAATGCAGGGTGCACCGCCACTCAGGGCCATGATTGCGTAGACAGTGGGAGTCTCGTTGCCCTGGCGCACGTAGGCACAGTGAGGGTGAGAGTGCTGGGAAAAGCAGTCCTGATGAGGTTATCCCTCTGGCCGAATTCTTCCCAGGGCTCCCAACCCCCTGCAGCATCAAGTCCAAGCTGTAGTGAAAGGGCCCTGACTTCTCCCCGAGAACTCTGTTCTCCAGCCCTGCTGGGCTAGTAGCTGTGGCTGCCAGTGATTGTCTCCATTTCTGCTACTGCACTAGTTTGCCCAGGGTGGGAGCAGCCTTCTAATCTGTTGGAAAATCATCCCCTGCCCATTCCAGCATTGGCTGGAGCATCCATCACCTCTTTCTATCCCTTATCAGGCTTCCAAAGCTGCCAGGATCGCTATTGCTCTCATTTGATCAGAACTGTTTCTCTGTTTCTGTCTACCTCCTGTGATGGGGAGCTCTTAGTTAGAGGTGTGTGAGTAGTTTTGTGTTCTTAGTGCCTGATGCAGTGCCTGGCATCTGGTAGGTACTCAGTAAGGGATGGTTGAATTAAAAAGGGCATCACTTGGATAGGCCGGGTGCCGTGGCTCACACCTGTAATCCCAGCACTTTGGGAGGCAGAAGCCGGTGGATCACCTAAGGTCAAGGGTTCATGACCAGCCTGGCTAGCATGGTAAAACCCTGTCTCTACTAAACATACACACATACATACATGCGCACACACACACACACACACACACACACACACACACACACACACAGATTAGCTGGGCATGGTGGCACATGCCTGTAGTCCCAGCTACTCAGGAGTCTGAGGTGGGTGAATCACTTGAACCCCAGAGGTGGAATTTGCAGTGAGTCGAGATCGTGCCACTGCACTCCAGCCTGGTGACAGAGCAAGACTCTGACTCAAAGAAAAAAGCAAAAAAAAGTTGGATGGATAAGTAGATGGCCAAATGGAAGGGTTGGAGCTGAGTGCAAACGAAAAGGACTAGTCAAGCTCAGAGACCCCTTCCCACATTGATCCCAACTCACTGGGAAGCCACAGGACCACCCTGTTTCTCCTCGAACCCCAGGTCTCTCATCTATAAGATAAGGGGTTTGGGCAGCATGGCCCCCCAAAGCCTTTCTTGTTCTGATCCTCTAATAAGATTTGGAGCCCATATTCCTCAGTGGGATGGAGGAGACCCTACAAGGCCAAAGGCTCGGGTCGGGGAGTTTGGGACAGTTGCCTTCCCTGGAAGGGTCCACCTGGGGTGAGGAGGAGGATCCACCTAGATCCCTGTGGTTCTTTGCTTTAGACTTGGATTCTGACTTTTCCCTTACACTTTAGGGTCCACCATCGTATCTGCTCTTTTTGACTCATGCAGAGAGCCAGGGAGCAAAGGCCACCAGCTCTACATTTAGGGACATGCAGCTACTTACCGAAGGTTCCCAACAAAATAACACTGCTGTCCTTCATTGGACTTTGAAGGCATTTATCTAAATGCAAAACTGATCTATGAGAAGGAGCTCAGTAAGTCCAGATGCCAGGGACCCCTTTGTGCAAATTACCTAGCAGGGTCTCTTGAGCTCCTAGTAGAGCACTGAGGGTTGAGAATAGAGTTCACCTACATTTTGAAGGGGTCGGGCTGGACTGGGAAGCTCCAGAATGCAGTGTCCTGCAGGGTTGGGTGCTATCTGAGGGCAAGGGGTCCAAGTAGTGGCAAAGTGAAGGATGAGGGTGGACGAGGGAGTGGGGGAGTAGGAGGAAAACAGGGTTGGTACCCATGGGTAAAGAAAGGAATCAGTAGAGTCATTCCTTCCTGCCTGCTCCCTTGTGCCCTCCCTACCATTGCACAAGCAAATTCCCACCGGTGAAATCTTTCCTGCCACTGAAGATAAGCCAGAGGTCCTAGTGAGATCCACAGTATTTGCCTCTTGCCAACCTCTCCCAGCTCCGTGGCTCACATCATCACCTTTTCTCATCTCACCCCTGCTGTGCCCCACATCTCGCCATTCTCTCCTCTTGTATACCTGCTGTCCTCCATGCCTTTGTCCCGGCTATTCCCGGCCTCTAACGCCCTTCCCCACACTCTCTACAAGACGAGCTCCTTCTTGGTCCTAATAGGAGTGCCGGCCTCACCCCTCAGCCAGAGCTGGTTCCTTCTGTCCTCTGTCCACCCTGAAACTAACGACAGTGCCTGAGTTAGAACTCAGTATAAGACACAACAAGGTGTGGCCCCTGCCACCTCTTACCTCCCCATGTTACAACACATGAGGACTTTTAGCTTTGTGTCCCTATGCTTAACACATTATTCTGCACTTGGATTATTCTGTAATATATATAACAACCAACATATGTTGGGCGCAGAGTAGGTGCCAGGGCTTCATAAGGAAGAATTCACTGTACCTTCACTTCTATGGGTGGGGCTGCGGCTGGCCCCATACACTCAGAGGCACCCTTGAATGGTGAGCAACCTGTGTGACTGCCCATGGCAGGCCTGCCTATCACATAGACATCATCAACATCACCATCATCGTCAACACTATCATTGGCATCACCAGCTCCACTGTAAAAAATGAGGAATAAGAGTCCCAGAAGGGGCCACGAGCGGGGGCTCATGCCTGTAATTCTACCACTTTGGAAGGCTGAGATGGGTGAATCACTTGAGGTCAGGAGTTTGAGACCAGCCTGGCCAACATGGTAAAACCCCGTCTCTACCAAAAATACGAAAGTTAGCCAGGTGTTCTGGTGCCGCCCATAATCCTAGCTACTCAGGTGGCTGAGGCATTGCTTGAACCTGGGAGACAGAGACTGCAGTGAGCCGAGATCACGTGACTGCAATCCAGCCTGAAGGACAGAGTGAGGCTCCATCTCAAAAATTAAAACAAAAAGGCCCAGAAAGCTTTAGTATCTTGTCCAGAGTCACAGAGCTAGTAAATGAGCCAGGATTTGACCTGGACATCTGACTCTAGAGGTTAAGCTCTTAACTATTATACATACTCTGCTGTTTTCTAACACATTTGGCTGTCAACGTGTGTGATTTGAATGCTGTAAAGAAAAAGCCAATGAATGTAACACCTTTAAGAAGAGAGAGCATGAGAAGGCATTTCAGGTACGGCATCAGCCAAAGCACACGGGCACCACGGATCAGGGCAATGTGTCTTGTAGTCTCAGCAGCCTGTGATGAATGGATGCTTTCTGTTGTTCTGACTGCCCTTCCCCCACCTGCCCACCAGGCTGAAGCGCCCCCTGCTGGTACAACAAAGACCTGATCCCACCATATACGTTTTATGTGGGATTTGGGGCAAATTGCTTTTATTTTTTTCTTTTGGTTTTTATTTTTAGTTCGTGAAACGAGTTATATTCTTGTCGCCCAGACTGGAGTTCAATGGCACGATCTCAGCTCACTGCAACTTCTGACTCCTGGGTTCAAGTGATTCTCCTGTCTCAGCTTCCTGAGTAGCTGGGATTACAGGGGCCCATCACTATGCCTGGCTAATTTTTATATTTTTAGTAGAGACAGGGTTTCATCAGGTTGGCCAGTCTCGAACTCATGATCTAAGGTGACCCACCCGCCTTGGCCTCCCAAAATGCTGGGATTACAGGCGTGAGCCACCGCACCCAGGTTTGGGGCACATCTCTTACTTTCTCTGAGACTCAATATCCTTACCTGTAAAATGTGGGAAAGTGTGGGGAAAAACTAGCACCTTCCTCGTTTGGTTAAGGATTGAGGAAAGTAATAGAGTTTGCTTAATATGGAGCCACAAATATTGGGAGCGCCCAAGAAATGGCTGTAGAAATCTGATAACACATTTTTGGTAATACAGTATTTCTCGTATTTATGGTATTTATCAATATCACATTTTTGGTAATATCACATTTAGGTACTGTCACATTTTTGGTAAATATTGTGACACCTACAGGATGGACCCTGTGTCCTGGTCCTGCTCTGCCTGGGTCCCAGAGGCCTGACTTTGGCAAACTACATTTTCCAAGCCCCTTGTCAATGGCCTGTGGCTGGGTTTGGCCAATAGGAGACACTGAGGGCAGAGAGGGCAGGAGAAAGGAAGGAGTTTGGCATTTTTCCCCCTTGTTAGTCTTCAGGCAGCATCTCTGTAGTGGCTGCATCTCCTCGCTGGTCCCAGCCTCTGTCAGGCGGCCCTTGTCAGGTTCCAGCTCCACTAACCCTGGGATGCTAATACCCCATCCTCCAGCCCCAGCAAAGGAAGCTCCCCGCTATTCTAACCTCTAGATTGTCTCAATGTCCTCCTTGTGAGTAGGGTTACCAAAATCACAAAATAGAAACACAGGAAGCCCAGTTGAATTTGCATTTCAGATAAACAACAAACATATTTCCAAATATTACACAAGACATAAAGTTTCATGTAGAAAATCATTGTTTATCCAAAATGCAAATTTAACTGGCAATTCTGTATTTTGTCTGGCAACCGTACATGAAAGGCTTCTCAGTTCTTCCAATACCATTGTACCTAATTCTCTGGATTAAATTTCCTCTATTAAACCTTCGGTAGAAGCTCTTTGATTGCTGGATCCTACTTGTTACAGATGCTGAGTTCAATGTGAGCCAATGCATGTTTCTGGAATCCTGACATGTTATTCCCTATTCCAGCCTTCTACTCACCTTCCTAATCCCCGTGAGTTCAAAGAAGAATAGGAAATTCAAAACCAACATTCATTAAGCATCTTATGTGCCAAGTACTAAAAAACTTGGCAGAGATAAAACACTTTGCTTTCTTAATTGCTGGCATCAGAACACCTCTGAGCTTTGTTTAGGAAAATACCTTCGCAAGTCACTTGGGACAGAATGTGAGACCCTGCGGGCAGGGACTGAGACAACAAAAGAACCGACCACACAGCTCTGTTTAGGTAAATGAAAGGAATATTTTCTTTGAGTCTGAGAGAGCTGGGAAGAGATGTTCCTGTTGCTGTATTGCTGTAGAATAAAGACCCTAAAACTTAGTGACGGGAAACAATGTTATTGTGCTCACGAGTTCTGTGGGTCAGGGATTGGGACAGTGCACAGCAGGGGTGGCTCCTCCCTGCTCCAGGAAGTCTGGGACCTCAGCGGGGAAGACTCACCCGATTGGGGTGACTCAACAGTAGGCAGCGGGGCCATCAAAAGCCATTTTCAGTTGTTACAGATGGGGCCTCATCCAGGGCTGGTGACCAGAGCATCCGACACAGCCTCTCTATGTGATCAGGACTTCCCCACAGCACTGTGGCTCAGAGGAGTCGAACCTCCCACCTGTCAGCTCAGGTTTCCAAAAGCAGCATCCAATGGAGGAGGCAGAAGCTGCTTTGTAGGGAACATAATTACTCTCTCCATGCCCTGCTTGGGTGGAGCCATCGCTTGGGTGATGAAGTGAGACCCTGTCTCAGTAAATAAATACATAAGCACATTTCAAAAAATAAGTTGTTGCAGGAGCAGACATAGCTGTGGAGTGAAGGCCCTCCTCTGCCTTCCACCTTTAGCCAAGGACCCTGCACACACACAAAGGCCTTGGGCTGCTGTGAGAGTGTGTGTGTGTGTGTGTGTGTGTGTGTGTGTGTGTCACAGAAAGGGATGGAGCCTCATGCCCAACTTGTCATAATGTGGATAAAGATGGAATGATGACACTGAAAATTAATGAATTCAGCAGGAAGAAAGGCAAACTGCCAGAACCCTGAGCCCTTGAACCCAAGTCCTTAGAAATGAGCAGACACTTGGGGTGGGCTTTAGATCTCCATAGAACATAGAAAGGGAAGTCAAGCCATTTCGTTTATTCATTCATTTATTTATTCATTCAACAAGCTTTGATTGTGCACCAGAGACTGTGTTAGTTGCTGAGGCAACAATAGGTACAAAAATAGCCAGGGACTGGCTTCATGGAGGTTCTGCTTTAGCAGCAAAAGACAGGCAATAAACAAGTAAGAAAATATAATACAAATAAAAATGCCAGGTCGGCTGACATCTGCAGAACCTCAGTGGCTTAAGACAATGAAAATGCGTTTTTTTCTCAGAGAGAAACTCAGTATGGGGGTTTATTAGGAGGTTTTCCTAGATGTAGGGGTGATGTGAGGATGTAGGCTCCACTCTCTCCTGACTCCACCGTTGGCCAAGAACATCTAGTCCTCACTGAAACCCCTGTGCCTGCCCTTACAGACAGGGGTACGGAGAGAACAGAGGACACCGTGGGAGATTTTTTTCAAACCAGGACTGAAAATGGACCACACTACTCACACCCACGTACAATTGACTGGGATAGCGTCATAACGCCACCCACACTTCACTGCAGACAAGGCTTGAAATGCAGTCCCGCAGGATGTCCAGGAGGAGGAGGGGTAGGAGGAGGAAGAGTGAGACAAATGCTACAAAGGAAATAAAGAAAGTATCAAGCCTGGGAGTACTAATTCATACTGGGGTAACTAATTCATATTGAGTGGCCAAGTCAGGACTGTTTGAGGATGTGGGATTTGGGCTGAGATCTTAAGAGGAACTAGACAGCTTTTCAAATTCCTGGGGAAGAGTGTTCTAGAATCAAGGGAAAACAAGGACAAATCTCAGAAGTGGGACCTTGCTATGGTTTAAATGTGTCCCTCGGAAACTCCCATATTGGGAACTTGATGCCACTGTGACCATGTTAGCCCTCATAAATAGATTAATATTGCTATCATGGGAGTCAGTGAGTTACTGTGAAAGTCTGGCCACTGTTTCTCTCTTGCTTCCTCTCTCCCTTCAGCCTCCTGCCTCGGAATAACCCTTACCAGATCCCAGTGGGATGCCCTGGGACTGCCAAGCATCCCGAACTGTGAGAAATACACTTTTCTTTATAAATTAACCAGTCTGTGGTATTCTTTTATAGCAAGAGAAACTTGAATAAGACAATCACAGTCCCATGTGTTCAAGGAACAAGAAACAGGTCAGTGTGACTGGTGCCTGGCAAGCCAAAGAGAGGATGATTTGGGGTGAGATCAGAGAGGCAGGCAGTGGTCAGATCACGCAGTTCCCACAGGCTCCAGGGGGGGCATTTAGGTATTAATTTTAAGTGCTAGGGGAGGTCACTGCAGGATTTAAAGCAGGGAAGTGCTAATATCTGAGCTGTGTTTTTCAAATATCCTGATTCCAAGGGCCAAGGAAGCTTCACAGGTATCTGAGTTATGTGGCCACCATTTCAATCCATCCTCACAGCAGCCTATGAAAGAGACAGTTTTGGGTTTTTTCATGTCTATGAAGAAATGGAGAGTCAAAAGAAGACTAAATCACACATGACCTTGGCACAGCCAAGTCTGGTTGCAAACCCAAGCCCAAGGGAGGAAATACGGTTGAGAACAGAAGCCGAAGCTCCGTGGGGTACTGCTGAGGGTCCAAAGCCTGGCAGCATGAGAACCTCCCCACCTGGAGGCCCAAAGGTGCCCTGCCTTCCTGAGGGAGGGGGTCTCCGTGCCTACTCCCTGAGCCATGGGGATAGAGCCTCAAGCAAGAAGTCTGGGATGCCTGTGCTTTTGGGTCCTTGGGAAACTTGGTGCCCTTTGGGACAAAGTGTCTGTCTATGATCATTGGAGGAAGAGCTCCGGCCACTGCAGTTTGCTGAATAACGGCCCCCATGTCCTAATCTCCAGAACCTGGGAATAGGTTACCCTGCATAGCAAAAGGGATTTTGCAGATGTGATTAAATTAAGGATCTCTAGGTGGAGATACTACCCTCGATTACCTGAGTTGGTCCAATGTCATCACAAAGGTCCCTATAAGAGCGAAACAGATAAGGAGACGTAATAATGGAGTGATGTGGGACCCTGAGCCAAAGAATAATGGCAACCCCCAGGAGCTGGCGTGAGCAAGGAAATGAATTCTTCTCTGGAGCCTCCCGAACAAACGCAGACCTGCCTCAATTGAAGCCCATGGAGATGCATTTTAAGCTTCTGACCTCTAGAACTTTAAAGTAACAAATTCATGGTGTTTTAAGCCAATGAGTTTTTGGTTATTTGCAATAATCCCCATAGCAAACTCATGTACCCACCAACCAGGACAGTGACGGGGGGAAATGCAGAGCTTTTCTTAATTGTTGTTTGGTTCCTCTGGCAGTCATTCTCCTTCCCATCTCTCTGTTTCTCCGTAAAAATTATTCATGTAGGCCGGGCACGGTGGCTCACACCTGTAATCCCAGCACTTTGGGAGGCCAAGGCGGGTGGATCACGAGGTCAAGAGATCGAGACCATCCTGGTCAACATGGTGAAACCCCGTCTCTACTAAAAATACAAAAAATTAGCTGGGCATGGTGGTGCGTGCCTGTAATCCCAGCTACTCAGGAGGCTGAGGCAGGAGAATTGCCTGAACCCAGGAGGCGGAGGTTGCGGTGAGCCGAGGTCGCGCCATTGCACTCCAGCCTGGGTAACATGAGTGAAACTCCGTCTCAAAAAAAAAAAAAAAAATTATTCATGCAAATTTTGAAGCCAGGAACACTAGATAACTAAGCTTATCTTGGGGGTGCCAAAGAATGTCACCAGTGTGCCTGACTTCAATCCAGCCTGAAGACCAGAGGAGTGGTGGCAGCTGAGGCCCTGAGTTCAGTGGGAGAGAAGACAGCTAAGCCCCCCAGATGTCCCCGGGGAAGGTAAGAAGAAAGCCCATTTCCCCATTTCCCCACAGAGAGCCACATGGGGTCAGAGGAGGCAGGACTCAGGGACAGCTTTCCTAAAATCACACAGCAATGGGGCCTTTACGAGGCCCTGGGAGTTGGCACCAAAGTCAAGGCTTCTTTCCACTGCCAGGTTTTCAGATTCCTGATGAGCCAGGGCTGGCAAACAAGCCCAGCCTCTCGTCCTTGGTCACCTTGGCAGAGGCAGTAGCTTTGGCCCTTCCACAGCTGCTGGGAAGCTGGCAGGCCTGGAAGGCAGATCCTTGGTTAATAAGCAAGGCTCTTGTTTGTCTGGCTTGGCCTTTTGGTGACTTACCACCCTTTGTCCTATTTATGACGGTTTGCGATATCAGCATGTAGTACAATGTAATGAGTAACCAGGGTCTGGAGGGTTCTACACCTGCCTTTTATAAACACAGCTGATTAGCCTTAATCTCCCTGGGGACTTTGAGCTCCAGGTTTGGGGGTGGGGTGCTGGGGTAAATTCAACGTAGGTGAGGATGTGTGGCTTCCTCTGGGGCCAGGGGCCAGAGCCCTGAGCCAGCTAGTCTTGGATTCAATTGCCAGCTTTCTTTATCTGCTGTGGGGTGGGAATGACAATCAGCCTCTTAGAGCCTCCATTTCTGTCTCTGCAAGGGACGTGCCTTTGTCCACTCAATGAATATTTATTAGCTATAAACTCTGCAACCTGTCTTAAGAGATATGTGATATAATGGAGCAAAGCAGATGTGAGATTTTTGGCACTTAGTAAGTATTCAATAATTGAAAATCTCCTTCCTCTGAATCCATGGGTGTAAATGAAGGTGGTGATAGTTTTCTTTCAAGGTCTCCCATAGACCCAGGGCCCCTAAGAGAGAAGTGCAGGGTGGCCGGGGCATGCCTAAGGTGAGAACGCTGCAGGAGCTGCCCTCCCAGTGAGATCAGGTTGGGCTCTGTGTCCCGACCAGCATGTGGCACAAGGCAAGGTGCTCAGGCTCAGGCACCCCTGATGTATATCCTCCAGCAAGTGACCCGGTGTCTTCAAGCCTCAATGTTCTCATCTCTAAAACAAAGATGGTTTGTCATGCCTTCCAATGTTACCAGAAAGGGGTCCACATCCAGACCCCAAGAGAGGGTTCTTGGATCTTGCACAAGAACGAATTAAGGGGAATCCATAAAGTAAAAGCAGTGGTTCACGCCTGTAACCCCAGCACTTTGGGAGGCCAAGGCAGGTGGATCATCTGAGGTCAGGGGTTCGAGGCCAGCCTGGCCAACACGGTGAAACCCCATCTCTACTAAAAATACAAAAATTAGCCTGGCATCGTGGCATGTGCCTGTAGTCCCAGCGACTCCAGAGGTTGAGGCAGAAGAATCGCTTGAACCTGGGAGGCAGAGGTTGCAGCGAGTGGAGATGGCACCACTGCACTTTACCCGGGGGACAGAGCAGGACTCCATCTCAAAAAAAAAAAAACACACTAAAAAAGAAAAAGGAATATGGAATGGCTGCTCCGTAGCTGCTTCTTGATTATATGTTAAACAAATGGCGGATTATTCATGAGTTTTCTGGGAAAGGAATGGGTAATTTCTGGAACTGAGGGCTCTTCCCCTTTTTGGACCATATATGGTAACTTTCTGATTTTGTCATGGCATTTGTCAGTTGTCATGGTGCTGGTGGAAGTGTCTTTTACCATGTTAATGCCTTATAATTAGTGAATAATGAGCAGTGAGGATGACCAGAGGTCACTCTCATTGCCATATTGGTTTTGGCAGGTTTTGGTCAACTCCTTTACCACAACCTGTTTTATCAGCTAGGTCATCAAGATCAGTAGCTTGTGCTGACCTCCAATCTCGTTCTGTGACTTAGAATGCCTAACTTACTGGGAATGCAGCCCAGTAGGTCTCAACCTTATTTTACCCAGCCCCTATTCAAGATGGAGTCGTTCTGGTTTAAATGCCTCTGACATTAAGAAAAGTAGACAAAGTTGGCCATTGGCAGTTGGCCTGAGATCCAGCTGAGCCACACAGAGCTACCAGGGTACTCCAGGGTGGCTGACCACTGGGGAGCCGGGAGCCATAAGGGCAAAGGGAGCTGATGGGTCACGAGTACTCACACCTTATTCTTCAGGTCCAGAGAGTTTGAAAACATCAAGGATATTTTGTAGAGTATCCACTCATATAATCGGAACATGTTAAAGCTGGAAGAAGGTTCAGACATGAATGGGTCTAAACCCTCATTCTACAGACTAAGAAACTGAGCCTTCAGGGATGAGGACTTGCCCAACGTTACAGCCAGGAATCTGAGCAGCTCTTCATAATCAGAGTCAACCTGCAACCTCAACCACACCAGTTCTAACCTAACAGGCTTCCCTCCAGGGTCTTCAGGCTCCTCAGCCACCCCTGATGGAGAGAAGGCCCCATGGTCCGAGCTGGGCACTGGCAGCCAGAATTATTCCAGAGCCCAGATGTGGGAATGTGGAGATGCCTTGACTCAGCTACCAAGGCCAAGGGCAGGGAAAGATAGCAACACCCCCAGGAAGCTGTAACAGAGCCACTATGAGGGTCTCCACAGGGGGTGATTGTGAGGACAGGAAGTAGGAAGGTATACTATGCCAGAAAGTGACAAATCATTTGAGCTGAGATGTTAGTAAGATTTGGTCCAAAGAACAAAGCAAGGGAAATATTAAGTACCATGTATAGAGTTATTAAGTACTTTCCATATAGTGGGCATTGTGCCATGTTCTTTAAATATATGTTGTCACGTAATTCTTAAATATCTCTTCCTTAAAGAGGCCACCTATTTCAAATAGTTATTTCTATGACTTTCTGTACTAGTTCATTTTCATATTGCTATAGGGACATACCTGAGACTGGGTAATTTATAAAGAAAAAGAGGTTTAATGAACTCAGTTCCACATGGCTGGGGAGACCTCACATTCATGGTAACCAGCAAAGGAGGAGCAAAGGCATGTCTTACACGGTAGCGTGTGCAGGGGAACTGCTATTTATTTATTTATTTATATGTATTTATTTGTTTATTTTTGAGACAGGGTCTCACTCTGTCACTCAGGCTGGAGTGCAGTGGTGCGATCTCGACTCACTGCAACCTCTGCCTTCCAGATTCAAGCAATTCTCCCGCCTCAGCCTTCTCCCACCTCAGCCTCCTGAGTAGCTGGGAGTACAGGTGCATGCCACCATGCCTGGCTAATTTTTGTATTTTTAGTAGAGACAGGGTTTTTCCATGTTAGCCAGGCTGGTCCTGAACTCCTGACCTCAAGTGATCCACCTGCCTCAGCCTCCCAAAATACTGGGATTATAGGCATGAGCCACCATGCCCGGCCAGAACTGTCCTTTATAAAACCATCAGGTCTTGTGAGACTTATTCACCAACACAAGAACAGCACTAGAAAAACCTGGCCCCAGGATTCAATTACCTCCCACCAGGTCCCTCCCATGACATGTGGGATTATGGGAGCTACAGTTCAAGATGAGATTTGGGTGGGGACACAGCCAAACCATATCACTCTTCATCTCAGCTCTTAACGTTTATTATGTTTGTTACTAAAAGTATTCATTTATTCGACATATACTATTAGGTACATACAATCTGTTAGGGCTGAGAATAACACAGTGAGAATAAGTTTTTTAAAAAAAATAAATTGTCCCTGCCCTCACAGAGCTTCTAGGCTAGAGGTAAGACAGTTATATATTAATTACACACATGGCTCTTTGTTTTCCCTCACTGAATCGTGAACTCCATGAAAAGCAGGACCAGGCTTGTTTTCTTGGGACAAATGGTGTGCTGATGTTTATAGATCCCAAATAAAGTTGATTGTCAAATACGCAGGACTCTTGCCAACCAGTTAAACCTTGGTGGCTTGAAATTGGCCCGAATGGGAGTATTCACAGCATGGAAATTGGTAAAGGCTGCAAATCAGGGATTTTTTTCTTCTTTTGCAGAATGTGGTTTCCCAGAACAGCCTCTTCCCCTCTGTACCAGCGCCGTACACATAAAGAACTTGGTAAATACACATCTGATGCCTGCCCTCACAATCCATTCCTTCGAGAGCGCCATTGCATTACCTCCATGTTTCACATTAGGAAACTGAGCTTTAGGAATTTAGCAATCTGTACAGTTATTAAACCCTGTCACTTGTGAGTGATGAAGCTGAAATTCAGACTCGGGTCTTTGGCTCCCAAACTGTGCTCTCAACTGTGCAAGGCCCAATCTTTTGAAGAAAGCACAGTCTACCTGGCAGGAAGGAGGAGGGAAGGAGCCTGGTTCCCTCAGAGACTGGCTGCTGCCCCATGAGGACAGGCCAGGCTGGAGTGGAGTGTAAGGGAGGGGTTTGTGAGGGTCCACTGTGCAGTCAGATCTGAATCTCCAAAGTTGGGACCAGGCTCCTGAAAAGTGGAACCAGAAAATGCTTTTGCCTATTGTTGTTCAGCTTGTTTCCAAAACTATGGTCGTCTACCTGAGAGGCGTAGAACCTTTACTGGGAAGGTATGTTGGAAACCTGCACTGAGCTGAGGTCAGGGCCGCTCTGGGGGCTGATTGCTGAAGATGCAGCTGTTGGTAGAGGTCCACGGACAGACCTGTTTTTTATTCTAAAATCTTTTCTTAAAAAGGTGGCCCACTGGCCAGGTGCGGTGCTCATGCCTGTAATCCCAGCACTTTGGAAGGCCAAGGCGGATGGATCACAAAGTCAAGCGATCGAGACCATTCTGCCCCATTTCTACTAAAAATACAAAAATTAGCTGGGTGTGGTGGCACACCCTGTAGTTCCAGCTACTCAGGAGGTGGAGGCAGGAGAATCGCTGGAATCCGGGAGCCAGAGATTGCAGTGAGCCAAGATTATGCCACTGGCACTCCATCTTGGGCAACAGAGTGAGACTCCATCTCAAAAATAAAGAAGGTGGTTCACTAAGGGATCTGTGTGACTGGGCCAGCCACGGCGTTCACATCCTCCATAAATCTGAGAGCTCCTAGAAGAAAGTCACACCAGGCCTTAAGAGTCTCTGTAACTCCTGATTTTATGAGCACTTACCACATAGTATAGGCACTTGGTCAATGTAATGAGTGAGTGAAACAGTATAGCTCAGATTCAGGCTAAACAAACAACACCTATATTTATTCTGATTTAAATGTAATGTTAATATAATGTAAATGTAATGTTAATATAATGTTATTTTGGAAAACACAGATAATTATAAGGAGAAAATTAAAAATTACAGAGATAACCATGCTTAACATTCTCATGTATTCTTTAAACAATATGTGTGTGTGTGTACACACATGTATATGTACGTACGTGTATGTGTGTGTATTCTTATTGAATCACATGGTATACACAAATTTGACTCTTCTCATTTCCATGTAATCCTTTATCAGGAAAAATGTATCATGTTAACAATATATTACAAAACTTTCATTTTCTAGTTAATTTAGCATAGCCTCCTAAAGAATTACCAAAATATATTTATTTTATTCCTTGATGTTTGACGTTTGTGTTGCTGTTTATTTTCTATTCTTATGAATAATGCAACGATGATGGCTTTTCAACATTAATAATTGTCCAGATGTCTGTTTCGGTTTTTTTCTTTTATTATGCATCCCTAGAAGTAGAATTAGGGGCTCAGAGGGTAAGAAGTTTATAAAGGAATACACAAGGCCTAGGTGAATCGTAGGAAACTTGTTGCAGGAGCTTCAAGAGTGATGAGTATTGGCATTTTTTTAACTTTGGGAATTTACTAGGTAAGCAATGTGTTTCTTCAACTGCTAGTGGGGGAAATGCTTTTTCCATTTATTCATGAACCGTTCATGTTTCCTCTTGCTGTCGTCTGTGCCTGTGGGAGCCCAGGGAGTAGATCTCAGGCACTGACTTTGGAGAGGGCCTTGGCCACTGAGCCTGGACAGTCTGCCCCAAGCTGCTGGGGCTCAGCCCCCACCTCATGCTGCCTGCTCCAGGGAGGCAGATCACTGCAGCAGCATGGGACTCCACCTGGCACAGTGGGCAGGAAGATTCCAGAGAGATCTGGCACAGCACAAAGGCTTCTGGTAAAAGCCACAGCCCACCTGGCTAGATCCTGTGACTGACTTGGCGCCCCACCACCTCCTTTCCTCTGCCGGAAGCTTGGATGGGGTAGGAGAAGGGGAGCCTTGAGCTGTGAAGCCTGTTTCGCTCAGGGAGCTGCTTCCCAGCTCACATGGCTCCCCTTAAGCCTGTTTTCTTCTTAGTGCTAATGGCTTCCTCATGAGGAAGGAAGGAGAAGAGATGAAAAACTGTGGAAAAGGAGGAAGAGATTCTTGCTTCTGGGGCCTGGATTAAGGAAGGATCTAGAATCTAGATTATCCTTCAGAATTGATACTGAAATAGCCAGCCATTGAGCCTGTGTATCACAGAGATGCAGGTCTCTAGCTTTCTTTTATTCAGGGGTGACACTAAGAGCTGGGGCTCTGGAGCCAAACTGCCTGTGTTCCAATCCCCACCTGCCACTTACTATCCAGGTGGCAGTGACATCACTTCCTTCAGCCTCCAGGAGCCGAATGCAATGTGCAGAGCACAGTGGAACCACGTAGGAAGGCATCAGTCACTGTGAGCTGCTCCAGAAGATTGAGTGAACATCTTATCACAGGCAGCATTTAGCTGCCAGAAACTGAATGTGGTATAATAAAGAGTGTTCATTGGGCAAAATGGCCTAGGATTGAGCAACTGAGTTTCAGTCATTTTAAACATCCAGCATCATGCTGGCTCATACGGCACGGGAAATATTAACTGATACATGGAATGTCTTTTAAAAGTTCTTCAAAAATCCTTAGGAAAATGGATCCAATTTTCTAATATGTAAAAGCTGCACATATAATTGTCGAAGCACAAAGAAAACAATATCTTAGCTTTGTTTCAGTCACCACCCCCAAAAAATGTGAGCTGTTATCACTTGCATTAGCTTCCACTTGCTGCTGCAATGACCACAAATGTAGTGCCTTAAAACAGCACGAACTTGTTATCTTCAGTCCTGGGGGTCTTATTATCTTACAGTCCTAAAGGTCTGGCACGCTGAATGGAACTCCATGGTGAACATCAAGATGTCAGCAGGGCGACCCTCCTTCTGGAGGCCTTAGGGAAATTTCGATTCCTTGCTTTTTCCAGTTTCTAGAAGCTGCCCGCACTCCTTGGCTGGTGGCCCTTCCTCCATCCTCAAAGTGAGCAATCACATTTTTCTGACATCTGATTCCATCATCACATCTCCTTTACTGGCTAGGCTGCTCTTGAACTCCTGACCTCAAGTGATCAACCCTCCTCAGCCTCCCAAAGTGCTGGGATTACAGGTGTAAGCCACCACGCCCAGCCAGTGATTTTGTGAAACTTACGTATGAATTTTCTCTTAAGTTCAAGCAATACTGTAAAGAACAAAGAGATGGTAAAAGGTCATCCAAAATCCCACTACCCAGAAGAAAAACTGTTGTTATTTGGTAAACATCATCACTTACAGTTTATGAATGGACAGCAAGTCCCTTCTACCCCTGGGCCCCCACAGAAGTGCGCCCTGGGGAGAGAACAGCTGTCTGCCTTGTTCCCTGCGTCATCTCCAGCATCTAGAACAGTGACAGCACAAAGCAGGTGCTGAGTACATATGCGTTGAATGAATAATAGACATACTTTAACGAAAATGAGGTACCCCAGATTACTAAAGTATTCCTTCAAATTTTAAATTAAAATGAAGAAAAGGAAATGAAAATGCAACTCAAGAGAATGTGGAAATTGATAAACATTTTCCCAGCAAAAGATGCTATTTTCTGAATATTTTGTCCATTAAAGTTAAAATATATGTCAATAGAAAAAACACTGAGGTTGCATTTCTTTTTTCTCTCCTTGGTTTTGGCTCCATGCTCCAATGTCATGCAGTGGCCGTAACTTCCCCCAGGTAAAATGAGAAAGCCTGTACCCTTACCTATGTTTCCAACATTTCTTTGTATCCATCACCAAGTTATGGTATTTTTTATTACTGAATTTTAAAAGGACTTGCACTCTGTTTCAGAGAAATGAGTCTCACATTTGTTTTGAACTACTTCAACATTCGAATGAACTCAATGTTCATCATTAGCCTGTTTCTGGCATTCTCTCCACCTCTATGTCCTGTGCTAACAGTTGCCTTTACTGTGTCCCTGGGGTAAGGTATATGAGGAGCTGAGAATGTTTACGAGGCTGCAGCAGCGCCAGTGAGGGGTCTCACGTCTTAGGTTGAGCTTCCCAAGAATCAGACTCTGACACAGGGATGTGTGGACATAGTTTACTCAGGAAATGATCTCAGAAAGCACCGGAGCAAGAAAGTGAGGCAGGGAAGAGAACGTCGATGCAGAATGCACCAACAAGCAGGCACTACTACTGTGGGCACCAACGCTCAATCCTATTGGGAGTCTCTGGGAGACAGCAGAGAGTTTGACTCAGCACCGGTGGGTGAAAGAGTTGGACCTGTATCCACCAACTCCTATCTGTCATCGATTACAGGCTGCTCCTGGACTCCAGGGCTCCTCTGGTCTGCCCTCGGCACAGACTGAGCAAGCTTCTGCTCAGACAGACATGCAGGTGCTTTGGGAAGGAAGCAACAAACCACTGAGGGCATCTGGATGGGACATTGACAGCATCAGCTACAGGCAGGATGCAGAGATTTTTTCCTAGGTTGCTGTTGCCTACGGGTGAGCACCATGTGGGCGCTGATGGATTGCATATCATCCTGTCCAGCCTCAAAGCCGCTCTTCTGCTTCAGATCATTTTGGGAGCAATGGGAAGAGTAACTCTAGTCTAATGGGCTCACAGACCCTCCCCCTTTGCCAGTTGATGGTTTTCTGGGAGGAATGCTCATTTTCAGCTTGACAGAAGAAGCCGTGAAGCTAGCTGCCACTGCAACCATGCCCTACTTATGCAGTTCTGTCAGTGCAAGTGGATGCATGCCTTTCTCCTCCATTTTTATGGCACTAGAAGTGATCCTTGCCCATTATGTAAGATATGGAAAACATCAACAGGTGCAAAGAAGGAAATAAATGTGCCTGGAATCTCTGCAACCACGTCCCACTCATGCAGTTCCCTGTCAGTGCCAGTGGATGTATCTGTTTCTCTTCCATTTTTATGACACTAGAAGCGATCCTTGGCCATTATGTCAGATATATGAAACATAAAAATATGCAAAGAAGGAAATAAATGCACTTGGAATCTCATCAGCCAAATATAAACATTGTAATTATCTTTAATGCTATTTTTCTTGCACATGTTTTACATGATAGAGGTCGTTTTGTACATAAGTTCTCTGACCTGTTTTTTGAACCTAATGCATCCTTGTTGTTGTTGTGCAGGTTGAACATCCCTAACCTGAAAATCCAAAATGAGAAATGCTCCAAAATGCAAAACACTTTGAGTGTCAATATGATGCCACAAATGAAAAATGCAATAGCTGACCTCATATGCTGTGTCACAGTCAAAACTCAGGCACACAACACACAGTTTCTTCAGTGTCCCCAGGGGAAAAAAGATGCTCCCAGCCCTGTTTAGCAGTGATGTATCTTTTCTGAGCATGCCCAGATTTTCTCATGTAAGCAAGCACACAAAGGATAACTACCTGACAGGTGTGCAGGCTGGAGGCACCAACAGCAGATTCTCCACGATGCCTCATGTGGGGCCAAGACCTTCATGCATTATTCACAGTTTATTTGCCTATTCTCTGCTCTGTGGTGTAAAGACATTGATAAAAATGTCAATAAGGCCCTCAGATACCTGCATGGATAAGAATGAGAAGAAAAAGAGGAAGTATTTATGCTTATCAGACAGAAAGTCAAAGCTGTTGGGGAAACTAGACAATGGTGTAAGTGTGGAGCATCTTATAGAAGACTAGGGTGTTGTAATGTCCACCATATAGAACCTGAAGAAATGGAATGGTAAGTTGTTGAAGTTCTATGTGGAAAGTGATGAACATACATTGAAAAATAGAAAAACACTGAATTTTTAGCATCAAGCTAAAACCGAAGGTCTCAGATGTGTTTTGAAAAAAATGGCTCTGTCAGGATTGCAGTGAACACATGCCACTTAATAGTATGGTAATCCTGAAACAAGCAAACATCGATCCCAGTGAGCTGCAAATTGACGGGAACTGTGATAATTCAACAAAATGGTTGCAGAATTTGAAGAAAAGACATGACATTAAATTTTTAATGATTTGTAATGATAAAGCATCTGTTGATGATGAAGCAACAGAGAAGTTAATTGATGAGTTTGCCAAGGCCATTGCCAATAAAAACCTGATGCCAGAACAAGTCTGTGATACTGAATAAACATCCTGGTTTGGTGGTGTTATTGCCCAGAAAAAATATTGACTATAACTGATGAGACAGGCTTTATAAAAATTAAGGATGCCAAAGACAGAATAAGTGTGTTGAAATGTGCTAATGCGGCAGGCATACATAAATGTACACTTGCTGTGATAGGCAAAAGCTTGCATTCTGGCTGTTTTAAAGAAGTGGATTTCTTACTAGCCTACTATTATGCTAACAAAGAGGCATTGATCACTGGGGGCATCTTTTCTGATAGGTTTCAGAAACACATCGTACCAGCCACTCATGCTCACTTCAGGAAAGCTAGACTAGATAATACCTGCAATATTTAATTATTCCTAGACAATTGTTCTGCTCATACTCCAGCTGAAATTCTCATAAGGATCAATGTTTACACCATGTACTTTTGCCAAATGTGACTTCATTAATTCAGCCATGTGACCAGGCTATTCTTGGATCTATGAGGAATAAATATAGAAACACTTTTTTGAACAACATGGTAATAGCAGTGAACAGAGGTATTGGTATCAAAGGCTTTTAATAGGTGTTTAGCATAAAGGATGCTATATGCTTGGAAAACAGTGACTGAAGACACAGTTGTTTGTGTCTGGTACAACCTCCAGCCAAGACAATGTTCAGTGATGACGATGAATAAGGTGTGGTGACTTTGGAGGATTCCAAATATCAAGTGAGAAAAAAATATGTCTCACCTTCTTACATAAACAAGCAATATACCTTCAGAGTCTGTCAGTATGTTGTAGAAAGTGGATTTTGAAGTTCTGAACATCAGTGAGCCTGCTGTGGTTTATTCATTGATTGATGGTAAAGTAGTCAAAATGATTCTGAATCAAGGTGATGGTAATAACCAGATAAAGAGGGTGATGTTGTTAACACTACAGTAAAAGAGCCCACAGATAACATGAGGAGCATGAGTGATGGGCTTCTTGAAAGTATGCATTCATAGCAGAACAAGAGATCGTGGCAGCTTATAAAATCAAAGACAGACTTCTAACAGAAACCACTGTGAATGAGGAAAATGATTCTGGAGGAAATCCTGTAGAAAGCCATCCTGCAGAATGCCTCCCCACCTCTAGAAGGTGCATGTTCCTGTCCCTCAAATGCTTCTGATGTTCCTTCTCACCTAGAAAAATAAAGTGCAGTGTGCTATAATCTTTTAGTCAAAACACAGCTGCCTAGATGGAGACCAGAAGCCAGCCGCTGAGCCAGGTATTTGGAAGATGCCATTGTACATCTTGGTTAACTGAACACACTATTTTTCACTGTATTAATGGTAAATCATATTTTTTACTGTTAGGTGCATGTATTAGTCTGTTCTCATGCTGCTGAGAAAAACATACTCAAGATTGGATAAAAGTTTATGAAGAAAAAGAGGTTTAATGAATTCACAGTTTCACGTGGCTGGCAAGGCCTCACAATCATGGTGGAAGGCAAAAGGCATGTCTTACATGACAGCAGACAAGAGCAAATTGAGAACCCAGCAAAAGGAGTTTCCCCTTATAAAATCATCAGATCTCACAAGAATTATTCACTACCACAAGAACAGTATGGAGGAGACTGCCCCCATGATTCAATTATCTCTCACAGGGTCCGTCCCATACATGTGGAAATTATGGGAGCTACAATGCAAGGTAAGATTTTGGTGGGCACACAGCCAAGCCATATCAGTACGTAGGTGTGAATAAATGTAAGAAAGTGATTGCTTATTGGTGATATGTTGGTTTGGAGTCAGGAATGATAATGATGCCAAAAAACCCCACAGATTTCTCACATCAATAACTGAGGTAGCGACACTTGCTTTCTAATGGTTTATCATAGACAAACTTGGTTTCATGCACAAAATTAATAAAATATTGTATAAAGTTATCATCACGATATGTATAGAAGCTGTACGTAAAATGAATAAATTTTGTGTTTACACTTGGGTTTTAGCTCCAAGATATCTTATTATAAGTACGCAAATATTTCAAAATCTGAAAAATCTCCCAAATCTGAAACATTGCTGGCCCCGAGTATTTCAGATAAGGAATACTCAGCCTATATAACAATTGCAAACACGACATTTAGGACCGCCTTTAAGTCCCACATGCAAATTATCTTTATATTGTTTAGTAAATACATAATGGCCAGACATGAAGATTGTTTCAAATGTTTGCCATCTTAACAAACTCTCTGATAAGAGTGCCCGTATGCCCAAAGCTATTTTTGAGGCTCAGGTTATTTCCTTAGGATTCCACCCCTCTTCGTGACTTTCAAGAAATGAAAATATTACAGTCAAACATACAATAAACCTGAAGTAAAGCCACGTGGTAGAGAAGCCAGCAATACATGGCAAGTTCTGCCATAAAACAGCTCAAGAACAGGGGGATATCACAATGATCTATTTTAGTTTTTTTTTTTTAATTTTAAAGTTATGATTCCTAGTGATAAGGGCAATAATCTGAGGCAAGAGAGAAAATGTCTGTGCTTGTTGGCAATTTCTTTCATTTATTCTGAAACAAACAATGGCAGAATAATTTAGAAGCGGCTTCTAGTTGTGAATATCCTTTATTTTTGGTAGCAAAACCCAAATTTTAAAATAGACACTTTAATGAACAGCTAAGAAACTATATTTGCCACTTCTCTTGCATCTATTGTGACCATGTGACTAGGTTTTAGCCAAAGGGAAAAGAATAGAAATGTCTTATGGGATGTGGTAGACAGACTGTTACCATGGTCCCCATGATCCTCACCTCCATCATTTACATAATTGTGAATAAGATGGAAATGCGATGGTAATGTCCATCTTTCAAGGAGTCTCTTTCTTTTTTCCTTCCTTGCTTGATGAAGTAAGTGTCTCTGTTGGGGAAGTCCACGTAGCAAGGAACTGCAGGCAGCCTCTAGGAGCTAGGGGTCCTCCAGCCAATAGCCAGCGAGAAACTGAAGCCCTTAGTCCTACAGCCACAGCAACATAATTTTCTCAACAGCCACATGAACTTGGAAGTAAGTGCTTCCCCAGCTGAGCCTCTGCTAAGAACATAGCCAAGGTCACCTGGATTGCAGCTTCATGAGAACCTGAAGTGGAGAACCCAGCGAGGCCATGCCTAGACTCGTAACCCACAGAAACTGATGTAATACAGGCGTGTTGTTTTAAGTTGCTATGTTTGGGCAATTTCGTATACAGCAATAAAAAATGTGCATAAAACTTCCAGCAAGCTACCTTGATGAGAAAGAGTAACTCTTCTGACCTGCCCCACCCTGCCATTGATGTGGAATGTGGATGTAATTGGCAGGGCTTAGAACAGTGCCTAATATTTGTTTGACTGGAGCAGTATAGGCCACCTTGGGCCATGACACCTCGAAGATAGACGGTGTGTACTAAGGAGGTACACAGAAAACAGAAACTTGGACTCCTGTTGAGACTGCTGTGTGGCCAGGCCAGCCTGGGCTTCATTCCTTTGGGCTTCATTTGGATAAGAGAGAAATAACATTCCTCCTGTCTAGACAACTACCACTTGGGGTTTTCTGTTATATGCAGCAATCCCCGATGCAGTGGTGAGGTGGGTAAAAACTCAGGCTTGGAATGGGCTGACCTGGACTTGAATCCTGCTCTGCTAGTTTCCATTTGGGTAAGTTTCAAAATTCCATTTACTCCTTTGAACTTGAGTTTCCTGATGTGTAAAATAGACAAAATCATAGTCCCTATTTTGTAAGTCTGTGGTAAAGATTAAAAGAAATAATGTAAGAGCTTCAAAGTGCACCCAGCCCAAGTGTTCAATAAATATTAGCTACTATTATTCCCATCTAGGGTGTTCATTTAATCAAATGTACGGAGTGGCTTTTAAGTGCCAGGCACTATACTAAGTGGCTGGAGAAATGGCAAAATTTCTGTTCACAAAGAGCCATGGACTTAAAGGAAATATTGAGATTAAACAAATGCAACAGTCTAGTAGCTCAAGTGGCATGCTGGGAGATGTGCAGGCTCCAAGGGCACAAAGGAGATACCAACCCTCGCAGTAAAAGGGATGGTTAAAAAGGTGCCACGTGGTTTAAACTCCCTAATCAAAAGACATGGATGGGCCAAACAGATTTTTTTAAGAATAGAATCTAATAATATGCTGCCTACAAGAGACTCACTTAAGATCTTAAGGACACACATAGGCTGAAAGCAAAAGGATGAAGAAATATATTTCATGTAAATTGTAACTCAATGAGAGTAGGGTTGGTTTACTAATATCAGACGAAACAGATGATAAATCAAATGCTGTCACAAGAGATAAAAAAAGGACATTATATAGTGACAATGGGGTCCATTCACTAGTAAGATGTAACAATTATAAATATTTATGGACCAAACATTAGAGAACCTAAATATATGAAGTGAACATTGGCAGAACAGAAGGGTGAAATAGAAGGAGAAATCAAAGAAGGCTCAATGGAAGAACTAACATTTGAATGGATTCTTGAGATATTAGAAAATATTTTCTTAAAGAAATGAAATAGCAACTAGAATGTCATATAACATATACCAGGCACTGTTCTAAGCCCTACCGATACAAATTCACTAAAACTTGCCCCTGCCTCTAAGAAGGAGGTATATTATTTTCCTCTTCAGAACAATGATAAAGCAAAGGCCCAGTGAGATTAAGTCATGTGTCCAAGACCACACTGCTGGGAGATGTGAGAACTGGGGTTATGACCACTAACGCTTGCCCATGTGACCATGGCTCTCTATCATCTTCATGGGCCTGGCATGGTGGGCAGAGGAAAAGGATGGAGGACAGAAAATCCAGAGTGGGTGGGGAGCCAGAGACATCTCATGTGGCTGGAATAAAAGGGGGTATCAGGACCCATTGTGGGAAAGGGCAGGGATGGAGTTGGGAAGGCCTGGTCTGCCATGCTTAAAAGCTGAAGCATTAGCCTGTGATCAACAGAAAGCTTTCATGAGTGTAAAGCAGGGGAGAGTTAATGCTCAGCACCCCAGCCTCTTAGAGCATTCCTGTTCTGAGGAGAAGAGACACCGGAGGCCAAAAGAGAAGGGTACAGGTAAAACGTAAAGATGGTGGCTGGGCATGGTGGCTCATGCCTGTATTTCTAGCACTTTGGGAGGCTAAAGTGGGAGGATCACTTGAGCCCAGGAGTTTGATACCAGCCTAGGCAACATAGGAAGACCCCATCTCTACAAAATATTTTAAAATTAGCCAGGCATGGTGGCATGCCTGTACTCCTAGCTACTCAGGAGGCTGAGGTGGGAGAATCCCTTGACACCAGGAGGTGGAGGCTGCAGTGGGCTGTAATCACACTACTGCACTCCATCCTGGGTGATAGAAAAAGACCCTGTCTCAACAACAACAACAAAATGAAGATGGTGACGGGGAAGACATAGAAACATGATTTCTAGAGATATCTGAGTTAAACAAATAACTGAAGGCTCAGACCAGTGGCACTAGGAATGCTTTCATGGAAATGAAAACAGTAACAAAATCAAAGCTAAAGCGAGTGGCCTTTGCATGAGCTCTCTGCATCACACGCTCTACTCTCTTCAAACCCTGAAGTCATAAATGGGGTGACCGCTCTAATCTCTGAGCTACCATGATGCATACAACCGTGGCCAACCCCCTCAGAAAGATTCCAGACTCTGCTCATCATTCTCCTGTATTTTCTCTAACTTTTTTTTTTTTTGATACAGAGTCTTGCTCTGTCACCAGGTGCCAGGCTGGAGTGCAGTGGCATGATCTCAGCTCACTGCAACCTCCGCCTCCTGGGTTCAAGCAATTATCCTGCCTCAGCCTCCCGAGTAGCTGGGACTATAGGAAGGCGCCACCATGTCCAGCTAATTTTTGTATTCTTTAGTAGAGATGGGGTTTCACCATGTTGGACAGGATGGTCTCGATCTCTTGACCTCATGATCCACCCTCCTCGGCCTCCCAAAGTGCTGGGATTACAGGCGTGAGCCACAGCTCCCAGCCCCTGATATTTTCTTAAAGGCAGCTTAAGGAACATGAAAACTTGCATTTGTTACATTCAGCACAATATTCTTCCTTTGAGTGTTTGCAACAAGTCTAAACAAACATCATTAGCACATGCCTTATCAGCTATTATGAGTCAGAGCTGCCAGCCTAAATGTGAAATAAACAACCAGAGGAGCAACGATGTGGAGCAAACAGCACCACACAGGGTGGAGAACATGCTCAGCTGGGGAAAGCACAGTAGAGTAGCTCTTCGGTGGAGCATGGGCAAAGTGCAATATCAGAAATCTCACAGAATCAAAGAGAAGGCTGGACAGGCAGGCTCAGGAAAAGGCTGGAATCAGGAGTTCCAGGGCTTCAGTGCCAATGTCTCATCAGGGCCTACATTAGACTCTTCTTGCTGTTGTAACAATTACTGCAAATTTGGTGGCTTGAATTAATACAAATTTATTCACTGATAATTCTTCAGGTGTGAAGTCTAAAATCCAGATGTCAGCAGGTTTGCATTCCTTCTGAAGCTCCAGGGGAGAATCTATTTTCTACCTTTTCCAGCTTCTAGAGGCTGCCACATTTTTTGGCTCATGGCCCCCATATCAAATGCCCTTTTCACCCTTGCTTCCATCATCACATCACCTTCTTCTACCTCTGACCCTGATCCTCCTGCTTCCCTCTCTTAAGGACCCTTACAATTACAGTAGTCTATCAGGTCAATTCATATAATTCCCTCTGCTGCTATAGTTTGAATGATTTAGTTCCCCCAAAACCCATGTGTTAAAACCTACTCCTTACTGTGGTTATAGGAAGAGGTACAGCCTTCGGGAAGTGATTAGATCATGAGGCTCCATCTTCATGGATGGGATTCATAAAAGGGACTTGGGGGAGCCTGTTTGCTCCTTATATCATGTGAGGAGACAGATAGAAGGTGCCATCTATGAATCAGAAAGCAGACCCTTTCCAGACACTGAATCCGCTGGAGCCTTGATCTTGGACTTCCCAGCCTCCAGAACTGTGAGAAATAAATGTATGCTGTTTATCAATTACCCAGTATCAGGTATTTTCTTATAGCAGCCCAAATGGACTAAGACATCATCTCAAATCTTAACCTAATAACATCTGCAATTTTTTATTTTTATTTATTTATTTATTTATTTTGCCATCTAAAATAACACTTTTACAGGTTCTAGGGATTAGAAACGTCCATATCTTTGGGGGCTGTATTCAGATGACCATGGGCCAATCACTGGAACAGATGGCCTCTGCTCATTCTTCCATCTCATAGAACTCTGCCAGAGATTCAAGGTCTGGTAAGATGCACACAGGGCCTGGCTTTGCCCAACACCCACAGCTCGTCCAGCGGTGTGCAGCCCATCCTGACTTATGTCCCACCAAGCTGGCCCACAGTGAGGGAGAATAGCTCTTAAACAAAACCTGAGGAGTTCCTGTCAGACTCTAGGGGGGATGGATATTGAAGAGCCAAAACATGTGCTTGCTCCATTTGGATTGGAGAAGAAGAGGTTAACAAATGAGAAAGACGTTATTGCTTTCTGCAAATATGCAAATGCCACGTTGGCTCTGGGGATGTCACAGCTGTACAACCCCTCAGAGGTCACTAGGCCTCTGCTTGTTCAGGCGAGAAAGTTGTGGTCCAAAGAGAGCAGCATTTTGCCTGAGATCACCAGCAAGTGAGTGGCCGAGCAATCGTGTGGGGAAGAAGGAAAACTTTCTGGATGAACATAAAAATAGCACTGGAGCCAAGGACTGCTGCAGGAAGACACTGTGGCTGTCCACAGCAGCAACGACCAGTTCTGTCCTACGCTGACCACAGACTCCGTACCAAGAGCTGCGCTGCCCCGCTCCCCAGAACGGCTCACTGGCCCTTCAGCACCCAGCAGGAGCGTCATCACTGTACCCATTTTGCATGCAGGAAATGGGGACACTGAGCTCAGAGAGACTAAAATATCTTGCCCAGGAGACCCAGGTAGGAGACAGTCAAGTGCAGAAACCCAACTCTGAGAGACTTTAAAATCCATGCAATGACTAAAGCAAATGTTAGGCTACTTTGTTTTTTTCTTCTCTATTTTGTTTTCCATGAAATTCAAGGCTGGGTGGGTAAAGAAAGGAATTTGATAAACTTGCTCAGGCCTGGAACTTTTCCCAGAGGCCTGGGGGCAGAGAACCAAGTTGTGTAGACACACCCTTTTGGCCAGAAAGTTCTTTTAAACAGCCATTCCAGCCCGCTCAGTTCCTGTTTGTACCGCTAGGAAAGGACTGCCTTGAGTTTGAAGTGGAGTGGAGGAAACTGGCTTGCGTGGAGGATCTGTGCAGCTCCTGACTCCAGGCAGGGTGGGGCTTCTTTTCTGTGCATCCCTGAGTTGTACGTGCCAGAGACTGCAGAGGGGTTAAGCAACCTGCCTGAGGTCACGCAGCAGGGAAGAGGGGATCCCAAGACACAGAGTCGATTCTTCCAGACCTCAGAGCCCATACAGCCTGCTCCTGAAATGACTCTCAGAACGGAAGTGGCCTTGGGATCAAGGAGCATGAGCCAAGGACTGGTTCTTGGGGGGGCTGGAGGAAGACACCCTCATTCTACTCCAGACTCAGAAAACATCTCTCCTCTCTGGCTTGCAGTGGCCTGAAGTTTAATGACTCAGAGGGGCCCAGCAGAACGCTGCCCCAAGAGACCTCAGCTTGTGAGCAAAACAAGAGTCTACACAACACATTGTTTTTATTGTTCTGTTCCCAAACCAACAAAGCAATGTTCAGCCGGCAGCCCCAGCTTGCTCGTTTGTAGAATGAGAGCTTTTTGGACTGTTTGCAGGGGCTGTTGGCTAGAAACAGTGCAGGATACCTGTAGGAGCCTCGTGGCTTGGGGCTTGGCTCTGCTACTAACTCACAGTGCCACTTTGGCAAGTCACGTCCCTTCTCTGAATCCAGCATCCTGACGTGTTGGAGAGAGGGTTGAGGAGATTCCTGTAAGTGGAGTCTTCTCAGAGTCCTGGCCTGAAGAAGGCTGCGCTTCTGAAGAGGTCAACTCTGATTGTCCCCATGACCCTTTGTGCCTGAGCATGAAGGGGTTCATTGTGTCTCCATCAAAAGCATGTTTTGATCTGGGAAGATGCGGGGGGTCTGCCCCTTTATGGGATAGGTCACCAGGCAGAAGTCAACCCTGGATCAGGGGCTCCGGCTGTTCCAGTGGTTGCAGCAGGGTCTCCCTGTCGGGGCCTTCCCCAGGCCACCTGTCAGCCTCACCCAGTGTCCATGTCACCTCTGCCACAATAACTTCTTTCAGTTTCTCAAACTCCTTTCTCACCTCTGGGTCCTGCTCCAAATGATACAAAAATCCAGAATCCCAGCCCCTGGCCAGGTCCTTAGCTGGGTCAGAGGCTCCTTATGTGACGCAGGCCTCAGTTTCCTCACGGGTTCAAGAGGCACTCGGGCCAGCTGCAGCTATGACATCATTCTCATATTAGAGGGCCCCGTTACCCAAGGGAAGGAGGCAAGAGAGAACGCAGCAAGCCTCCTACAGTCCCTGCACGCTCGCTCCTTTCTGCATGGCGGCTCGCAGGGCGCAGTGCAGGAGGCGCCATTCTGCTCTCATTGCTGCTGTGACCTATGGCATGTGGGTGCAGAGGTGTCAAGTGAGAAAAGTTACAGGACTCAAGTTCCAAGACCACCTTTATGAGCCTGGTGAAACCCACAGACCCTGGGGCTTGAACGGAGCTACCCCTCAAAGATGTAGGTGCCTGGAACCTCATATGCAAAGATATCGCCATCTGGAACCTCATTTGGAAAAACCTTACTTGGAAAAAGCATCTTTGTAGAGGTGGTGAAGGATCTCATGATGAGATGGTCCTAGATTTAAGCATGGGCTCTACATTCAAAGTCAGGTCTCCTTATAGACGAATGGAGAGGGGGATTGGAGACACAGAGAGGGGAATGGCACATGGGGACGGAGGCAGGGATTCGAATGAGTGGTCTGTGTGTGCACAGTGTGGTGTGTTTCTGGTGTATGTAGTGTGATATGTGGTCTGTGTGCACAGTGTGGTGTGTG
Organism: Sapajus apella; assembly: GCF_009761245.1. Lineage (NCBI taxonomy): Eukaryota > Metazoa > Chordata > Mammalia > Primates > Cebidae > Sapajus > Sapajus apella. The sequence goes on along the minus strand of NW_022436943.1, from coordinate 56,524,444 downwards.
TGTGTGATGTGTGTGGGTATATGTGTATGGTGTGTGCAGTACATGGGGGGTATATATGTGGGGGTGTATGTGGTGTGTGGAAAGATATACGTGTGTGGCATGTGTCATATGTGCCTGGTGTGTGGGTATGTGTGTAGCGTACATGTGGTGTGTGTGTGGGTATATGTGTGTGGTGTGTGTGGTATGTATGTGGGGGGATGTGATGTTTGTGGTATATGTGTTGGATGAGTATGGTATGGTATGTGAGTTTTCATGTGTGGTGTGTGGTATATGTGTGTGTGTATGTGTGTGTGGTGTGTATGTGGTGTGTGTGGCATGTTGTGTGACTATTTGTGTGTGGCATGTGTGTGGTGTATGGGTATATGTGTGTGGTGTGCAGTGTGTGTGTGGTGTGGTGTGTGTGTGGCATGTGTGTGTGGTGTGTATGTGTTACGTGTGTGGTGTGACATATGGTGTGTGTGGTGTGATATATGGTGTGTGTGTGGTATGTATGTCGTGTGTATGTGGTATGTGTGCAGTGTGTGTGGTGTGATATGTGGTGTGTGTGGTGTGATATGTGGTGTCTGTGTGGTGTGATGTGTGGTGTGTGTGTGGTGTGATATGTAGTGTGATGTGGTGTGGTGTGGTGTATATGTGGTGTGTGTGGTGATATGTGATGTGTGGTGTGTGTGTGTGTGGTGTGATATGTGGTGTGGTGTGGTGTGTATGTGGTATGTGTGTGGTGTGATATGTGGTATGTTGTATGTGTGGTGCAGGTGTGTAGACTGACAAGAGTGAAACACAAAGCGAGGCCCAGCTGAGGCCCCCTCCGTGCTTCCCCCACCTCTCCCTGCCCTCATCCACCCTCTGTCAAGCAAATCACTCACCCATAAGCCTGGACATTGTCACCCATCAGTAGCTGTCACAGGGGACAGAAACACAGTCGAGAGACTGGAGAAGAGCATGTCTGCACAGCCCCGTCCCAGGCCCTGAGCCTTGCTGGCCTGTGGTCTTCATGGGCACCGTACAACACACTATGTTCCTTGCAGGCTTGTGGGAGGGCGGACTGAAACCCTAGCTGGTTCCACAGAGGATCTGAGAGCCTGGCCTGCGTGTCATGAGGACATCTGAGTCACTTCAGCCAGCCCTGGGTCTGTGTCACCTGCCCTGCTGGAGCCTGGCAGGGGTGATCAGCCAGCTGCAGGCAGCTTCCTGGTCACCAGCTGCCCCCATTCCAGTCTCCGCAGGATCCAGAATGGGGCTAGGGCCTATGGCCAGCGTCCACGTGACCAGAGCCTCAGCCAAGCAAGAAGAAGGAGCGTTTATTGTGCTGTGTCAAAATGACTGTAAGGAAGTCACATTTCCCTTTCTCTGAGGCAGCCGTAAGGCCTGGCATGAGCCTTGACATCTCCGGAGCTTACAACCAAGGACAAGGGATGTGACCAGCTTGCTGCACCTCCCAGCCCAGCAGGAAATGGGAAGATTCCCAAAGGACTCCATTTCACGTCCCTGAGCACTGCTGGGCCCAGGTGCCTCAAACAAGCCCAAGCTCCGCTCCACAGACTCCGAGGCCCTGTGGCCTGGGCCTCTCCCCACTCCATCCTCATCCTGGGGACCCTCCCTCTCACTTCTCCCTTCTACGTGGCCTCCTTTCCCTTCTGCAGGATGCTCCTGCACAGGGCTTACTATTTTAAGCATTGGCCCTGATACTTATCCTGTTTATGTAGTTGAATAAGAAAAAGTCTTTAAGCTACAATCGAATGGAGCAGAATCCATAGGTACCTAAACAGCCATCTAGCAGAGAAGCGGTGATGAGGTACACTGGAGAGGTTCAGGGTGTGACGAAGACCTGGAAAGGAAGGAGGGGAGGGAAGGGGAATTCCGAGGGTGGGTTTTGGAAGGTTTCTGGGCTGGGAAATTAATTCATGCTGAGTATTTTGGGATGTAAACTACTTCCTCCTCCTGGTTTGCAAGGTTTTTTCCATCTGTGTGTCAGAAAAAGTCACAGAAGGTCTCAGGGCAGGTGTGGGTGTGCTCCAAGCTGCCATTAGCAGGTCCCTGCAGAAGATGGGTCAGCAGCGGGAGAGGCCACCACCAGCCATGCCAGCCAAGGGAGGGAGAAGAGAAATGACAGGAGATGAAGCACAGACAGCGGGGCCAGGAGCATGAGGAGAAGACAGGATGGGAGGATCGCTGGTCCAGGGGAAGGCCAAGGAAAAGAACACGGCAGGAAGCCAGTTGGCGGGTTACGGAGAGACCCATTTGAACATGATGGGTCTGCAGAGCCTGCACACATGCCAGAGAAGATGGCAGGAAAGCGCCAGCTCCCGGGGATCTGCAGCTTAAGAAAGCCTGGGCAGCTGCTCTCAGAAGAAGGGTTCAGGGATGCTAGCAGTTCCTGGCTTCTTGGCTACATCAAGACCTGGACACCCAGCTCATTGTCTGGTCATAGCAGCTGGGAGATGAGTGGCTCCCAGCCCAAGGCAAGCCCGGCCACCATTTCTGGTTGTCTTCCATGAGCCCTGTCTGTTCCTGCTCTGGAAGCTGGCCTGGCTTAGACCCTCAACTTGTGGGATCCCTGACTTCCCGTGGATACCAGTTTTTGAGTCCTTATTTGAAGTGCTCCTCTATTTCATCTACTTCCCACTTTCTCCCCCTACTCTTGACTTCCCCCTACCTTGGGCCTCCCGGACTTTGTCTCCACTGAGCCCTTGAGGAAAGACTTTCTGTGATGACCATCAATAAAGACACATGCATGGGTATGTTCACTGCAGCACTATTCATAATAGCAAAGACATGTAGTCAACCTAAATGCCCATCAATGATAGACGGGATAAAGAAAATGTGGTACATCTGCACCATGGAATGCTACGCAGCCATAAAAAAGAATGAATTCGTGTCCTTTGCGGGGACATCAATGGACCTGGAGGCCATTATCCTTAGCAAACTATCATAGGAACAGAAAACCAAATACCACATGTCCTCACTTATGAGTGGGAGCTAAATAATGAGAACACATGGACACATAGAGAACAACACACACTGGGGCCTTTTGGAGGGTGGCAGGTGGGAGGAGGGAGGGGATCAGGAAAAATAACTAATAGGTACTGAGCTTAATACCTGGGTGATGAAATAACCTGTGTCAAACCCCCATGACACAGCTTTACCTATGTAGCAAACCACACTTGTACTCCTCAACGTAAAATAAAAGAAATAGTAGTTGCCACTTAGTGAGTGCTCAGTCAGAACGGATTTCTGCCAAGCACTTCATTGCATTAGATCATGTAATCATCATAGCAGCTGTGTGAGTGAGTGGGATCAACCCCACGACAGATGAAGAAAACTGAGGATTCAAGATAAACTGGCTTATTGAGGGCCCTGATCTCTGACCTCAATTCACGTACCTGCAGAAACAGGTACATGAATACCTACAATGTTATCACATTCCGAGTGAATCCAAACCCTGCGATTTTGATGTCACGTGATGTAAAACAACAAAGCATTCTCAATCGGTGTGTAAAATCTGAAGTATTTCCAGTATCCCACCCCAGCCCCACCATACATGAATCACATAATTTCAAAGTTGGCACACAGAGTAAGCTATGAGCTGTTTCCGCTGTCCCCACGTGGCTGTGCCACCATAGCCGGGGAACAGACATGCTCATCTCCACTCTTTGCAGCACTATCTTGAATTAATTTCCTATGTTTACAATTATGGGGAATCTTTACAAACACACCTCTCTGTGACACCTTGGCAATGAGCGCTGCAGATGTGCTCTGTGTCTGCACAGGCCATTGTGGGTGGCAGGGGAGTGAGGCCATGCCTATCTGGAAAAAGAGGGAACGTTGGGGAACAATGTTCGCTGGCACTTGCTGAGTAATTACTATGTATCTGCTCCTTTGCAAGCATTTTCTCTTGTAAACCTTTCCCCAGCCCTATGAGTGTGGGCTGCCCGTGGTGACTGTATTGGACAGAATACGGTAGAAGCAATGGTGTTAAAGACTGAGTCATAGGAGGTGCTGGGCTTCCCCTTTGCTCTCTCTGCTGGATCTCTCATTGTGGGGATGCCAGCTGCCATGTCATGAGGACACTCATGCAGCCCTATGGAGATATCCACACGGTAAGGAACTGAAACCTTTGGCTAACAGCCATATGGATGTGCCTTCTTGGAATCCTTCGTCAAGCCTCTTGAGGGAGAATCCCTGAGCCAGAATCACCCAGCTATGCTGTTCCCCAAATTCGTGACCTGTAGAAACAGTGAGATAATAAGTATTTATTGTTTTTAGCTGGTAAGTTTTGGGATTATTTGGGACACAGTGATAGATAACTAATACATTTTTGCTAGGTCACACAGCTAGGAAGCTATGGTGCTGTGTTTCAGTTCACGTTTACAGGCCTCCCAAGTTCATATCTTGACCTCTGTGACAGACATGAGTTGCCCTTCAATATCCACTTTTTCCCCCTCCTTTTAAAATTACAGAATTTTTACCTAAGCAGAACACTTGGCTAAAATATACATTTCCCACAGTCCTTTGCTATTAGATCATGGGACTAAGTTCTCATTCATGGAATATGAGAGGAAGTAGTAGTGCAACTTCTGCTTTCCCCATTCCCGTTAGACAGAATGAGGATACAATAAACAGGAGTGAAGCAGCCATCTCAGATCATGAGGTATAAGTTACACATTGAGAATGCTAGAACAGAAGCTTGAATGCTGTTTACTATAGAGTCACTGTATGAGCCCCAGGTCACTTGGCCAAAGTTTTTTTTTTCTTTTGAGACAGATATCACTCGGTTGCCCAGGTGGGAGTGCAGTGGCATGATCAGAGATCACTGCAGCTTTGACTTCCTGGGCTCAGCTGATTCTCCCACCTCAGCCCCGCAAGTAGCCAGGACTACAGGCATGTGCAACCACGCCAGGCTAATTTTTGTTTGTTTGTTTGTTTGTCGAGATAGGGTTTTTTCCAGGCTAGTCTTGAACTCCTGACATCAAATGATCCTCCTGGCCTCCCAAAGTGCTGGGATTACAAGTGTGAACCCCTACGCTTGGCCCACCTACCCAACCATTTATGGAAAAGATAATTAAATTTACATTTCTGCACTATTTAAGCCATTATTATTTTAGGACTGCATGTTACAGCAGCCAAACTGATATGCTAACCAACACAATCAGTACATTCTACTGACCTGTGGCTAAGTTTGCCAAAGCATTAGAGAGTGATGGCAGGGTTCCTAAAGCCATATTGCACCTGGCATGGCATGTACGCCAAATGAATCTTTTCTCACACAAAATGCACTGCCAGTCTTCAAATATACATAGGTACTACTAGTCAAGCTATTTAGAAGTGTCACTGAATTCAAAAGTCTGCATGAGGAGCAGATGAGAAAAATAATATAAGAAAAGCACCTGGCATAGAATAAGCCTTCAGTAGAGGGTATCACTATGAGGGTATAAACAATAATGCATCCCAGTCATCATTTGGTTCCACACGAGGGCTCACAAAGTGTATTAGTCGCAAAGGTAACAGAGGCACCTTACTCCAAGGACTAGGGCTGCTGTACTTAGGCCTAGTTGTTGCAGATATCAACTGCAAGAGGCTCTTTGTTGCCGATATCAGCTGTTTATCTGAGATCTCAGTAACCCACACTCACCTCAGCAAGCAGAGAATTTACAACCTGGAATCCTCCTGCCTCTGCCAAAGCAGGGGTCAGGCTGCCAATTGATCACCAGCATGTTATAGGCCAGGCCCATGGGGGCCTTAGGATTCAACATACACACACACACACACAAAGTAAGACCTTAGAAGGCAAAGGCACAGCCTGATGGGAACTGAGGCAGAACAAGGTCAGTCCACTATTTTACCCATGAAGCAAAGGCAAAAACTCAAGTCCCTGGGGGTCCCTTAGATGAGGTATTCTCACTATCTGTGCAATTTGTGGGATTACTGCACAGGTGGTGAGAATACCCCATGTAAGGGACCTTAGATGGGGTATTCTCACCACCTGTGCAATATCATAGGGATGAAACCTTTACATCGTTACTACCAAATAATGTTCTGAAGCATTTCATTGTTGTATTCCATAAGAATTTGTGACGAATTCTTCAGGGAGGCAAGAAGGGCGTTAGTGCCCCCATTGCACCTGACACTCAGGTTAACTGACTTACTCCAGGTCACACAGGTCACCAGAGGAAGAACCAGGACAAGACTTCAGTTTCTTCCCCTTTTTGTTCCTCAAATCCATAGCATTTGTCCTGTCATCTATTGGCTTATATAAAGTGCATTCAGCCAAATATAGAAGAACCCAACCTGTGGCCCAAGCCCCCTGGTTTGGTAACCTTGTGGGGCATCTATGCATCACTGGATTTGGGCAAAGTCCCAAGGGAAGCTGTCCCAGTCAATTCAGGCTGCTATAACAATGTACCTTAGATTAGGTAATTTCTAAACAACCAGAAATTCATTGGTCATAGCTCTGGAGACTGACAAGTCCAAATTCAAGGCACCAGGCTGGATGCAGTGGCTCATGCCTGTCATCCCAGCACTTTGCTAGGCTGAAGTGGACAGATTACCTGAGGTCAGGAGTTCAAGACCAGCCTGGCCAACATGGTGAAATGGTGAAATCCCATCTCTACTAAAAATACAAAAATTAGCTGGGTGTGGTGGCAGGTACCTTTAGTCCTAGCTATTCGGGAAGCTGAGGCAGAAGAACCACTTGAACTCAGGAGGTGAGGTGGAGGTTGCAGTGAGCGGAGATCACACCACTGCACTCCAGCCTGGCTGACAGCAACACTGTCTCCAAAACAAAAAATAAAAAGTACAAATAAATTTAAAAATTCAAGGCACCAGCAAATTCGGTGTCTGGTGTGGGCCCATTCCTTATTAATGGAAACTTCTTGCTGTGTTCTCACAGAGTGGAAGGGGCAAGGGGTCCCGCTTGAGCCTAATTTATAAGGGAACTAATTTCATTCATGAGGGTGGAAGCCTCGTGATTTGATCGCTTCCCAAAGGCCCTAACTTTTAATACTACCACATTGTATCAGATTCCACCATATACATTTTGTGGAGACGCCAACATTTAGACCACAGCAGACACTTTGGACCCCCGAGAACGGTGTATACTTTTGTGCCTTTTCTGATCCACTTTCTTCGTATACTCACACTGTCACCCAGTCACCCAGGCTGGAGTGCAATGGCATGATCATGGCTCACTGCAACGTCAGTCTCCCAGGTTCAAGCGATTCTCCTGACTCAGCCTCCTGCGTAGCTGGGATTAAAGGCACATACCACTATGCCTGGCTAATTTTTGTATTTTTAGTAGAGACAGAGTTTCACCATGTTGGTCAGGCTGGTCTCGAACTCCTGACCTTGTGATCCGCCCACCTTAGCTTGTGCTCACGTATTATTTTCCAAAAATTAAAGCAGGACCTCAGCCATCCATCGGAAACAGAGAGAATGTTCAATGTATGTGCCCAAACCATGACAAGTGAAAATACAAGCAAAGTTCACAGACACTTGCCACCTCCAGTGGGCTAAGCACTTTATAAAATTTATTGATTTTATTTTATTTATTCTCTTGCAGACACCTTTTATGTAGGTGCCATTCTCTCCTCTTTCTACAAGAAAATGAAACCGCAAGGAGAAGTGACACAGTCAGTTTCCCCCGCCACAGGTGACAGAGTTAAGATTTCAACTCAATGTCCCCTGCTTTATACCTCATGCTCTTTCCACACCAAAGTACTGCCTGCCTGCCTTTTGCTGTTTAGGATTTAATTTCTATAGATGTCAACCATTTATTTTATTTTATTTATATTTATATTCATTTTTTGAAATGGAGTTTAACTCTTGTTGCCTAGGCTAGAGTGCATTGGCGAGATCTCGGCTCAGCACAACCTCTGCCTCCTAGGATCAAGCAATTCTCCTGCCTCAGCCTCCCAAGTAGCTGGGATTACAGGCACGTGCCACCACATCTCAGCTAATTTTGTATTTTTAGTAGAGATGGGGTTTCTCCACGTTGGTCAGGCTGGTCTCAAACTCCCAACCTCAGGTGATCCGCCCTCCTTGGCCTTCCAAAGTGCTAGGATTACAGGTGTGAGCCACTGCACCCAGCCCTACAACCATTTATTTTTAACTTTTATTTTGTCACTAAATTATCTAATGTTTTAATAAGAGGAAGATTTAATTGCTGTGATCTTTCTTAGTAACGACCAAAGTCAAGCAGACTTTCTTACAATGTTGGGAGGGAAAAGCAGCTAGAGCTTGTGCTCTTTCAGGTTATTTTTCTAAATTCTCTGAGAGAGGGGGAAGAGAGAGAGAGAGAGGAGAGAGAGAGAGAGAGAGAGACTCATGAGAATGTGACTGTTTGTGCTTATGAGTAAGGAATCTTTCCAGAAAAAGCAAATCAACATTTTTGGCAGAATTGATTTCTTCCATTGAGTGAGAACAAGCTGCCCTCTTCCTCATCCAACTTCATTTCCAGTTATTTCTCCCAGACGACCTTTTAGCCCCACCAGCATGCTTTCCTCTCCTCCCTCCCTCCGAGCATTCCTCAAGTGGTGCCCTGTGACCATCACTCTGAGATCTCACATCACCCCTAAGCTGAGTTTGTCAGAGGATGAGCCTCGCCTCTGTGAGATGTCCCCCAAACCCTGGATAGTAACCACCTGGAGGTCAGAGACCATGTCTTATTCTTCCTTGCATCCTTAGAGCCATGCTCATTGATTGACCAGTTGCAAACACCCTGCATGTGAGAAGTGTGGGGAACCCCAAACGGACAATCCTCAATGCCTTTATCACCAAGTGCCTGCCTTCGTGAGTCCTCCCTGTCCTTTGGGGAAGTAGACCAGTTCTCCAGTTCTTCAGAAGTCAAAACAGAGACTAGCAAGTAGAAGTTTCAAGAAATTGGATTGCAGTACAATGGAGAAAGAATATTCTAGCAGTTGATACTCTCCTTTTCACCTATGTTCAAGGAGAGATTGGTGGAACAGTTTTCAATAAAGATTACTAGCATATTCTTTCAACAAATATTTACTGTTACAAAATACAGGAAAATAGGGGTGTGGACCTCAGATTCTAATCAGGGGGATTCTGGAAGCATCGTTGGCTTTGTCTTTCTCTGTTGTCTTTGGCACACCATCTTTCAGGACCTCTCTTGCCTCATCTATAAAAGGAAGGGGTAGAGGAGACGTAAAAGGGAAAGGAGCTAGCCATCCCACTGTGGACATCTCTGCTAAAAAATAAAAGCACTAGTGGCAAGGCTATTTGTACCAAATGACTATTGTAGCAAGGTTTATATTAGTCGAAAAATGACTAGAAACCTCCTCAGTATAGCAATAGGACAATCATTAAATGAATTATGATGTGTAATTGGATTATCTGTATTTTAAGAGGAAACTAGATCTAAATTTTCAGGTCAGCTCTTTCACTACCATTTGTTGGCGTTTGGGTGTTCAGGCTTTTTCTGGGCCAGAGAGTTATTTCCAGGCTGTCTTGTTGCAATTGGAAAGTCTGATATTGGTTTCTGCTAGGCTCCGAAGATCGAGGAGGAGCTTAGCACTGTGTCTAGATTACCAATGGACCCAACACAGAAGTTTAAACCCACCTTGATCCCAAAGCCTTCAAAAATGCTCACTGAAGAAAATTCCCAGGACAAGTCAGGGCCTCTCACAACTTCTGCTCTGAGACATTGATAATGAACATTAAACTTGATTCTCAGCTCTGGTGACATATTCTCTTCCTCTCTACCGGAAGTTTCACTCAAACAACAGGGGAAAAGAGACACGATCTTCCAGGACATCAGAGATGGCTTACCTTACAGGAGGAGAGGAGCGAGAACATTGCTATCTGTGTGGAAAGAAAGGATGCTAAAATGTAGATACCTGTCACTCAGGAGGTTTCCTAGGCTTGAAAGAAAACAGACACTGGGCTTAAGGGAGTTCAGAATGATCAAGATGAGAACCATTCAAAGGTGGCCATGGTTTCTGTGTGTATCACAGTTGGGATTCTTCTGAGAATGCTAGAATAGGGAATTACAGCACTGAACCAGTTCAGCCAGAAAGCTTATTCTCATACTTCTCTTGCTTGCTGGTAATTTTACGTAGCAGGTTGAGAAAGCTCCACTATGCTAGAATGGACTGCCTACAAACAATTTTGATGAGTTCTGTGATATGTTTTCTTATTTTTTTTCTTCCTACCATAAAATCAGTAATGTATAAGAGATCTGTGCTATGTATTTGAATAACCTCAGTATACTGTAGCTCTACTCACTGTTTTGACCCAAAGAAACACCAGAAGGACATAGGTATTCCAGTATTTTAGAAGGCTAAAGTCAGTGAGATGAAGCCCAACATCAAGAATGTGATGCAAAGTCACTTGTGGGGAAAGAATATAATGAAAACATTGGGTAGTTTGGCTAGAGCATAGTAATTAGATTTTCCGGTTTTCAAAAATTTGGATTCCAACAAAAGGAAACTTTGATGTGCTATTTTTTTTTTTTTTTTGCAATTTTCAGTGTGTATAGAGAAACAATAAAATTGACATATTTGAGTAACTTTAAAAATAAAATAAAATAAATAATGATGCATCCATACTATAATTTTATAGCCTAATGTTAAAAGGATTATGTTAGAGATCTGAATATCCTGACCTGGGAATTTTACCTTTATATGTATATAAAATTAATCGATGGAAAATATGGTATAGAGCATGATACCATTTTATGCGTGTATGTATATAAATACTTTGATGTGCTTTTTTTTTGCAATATTCAGTTCAAATAATTGTGTGTATAGAGAAACAATAAAATTGACATATTTGAGTAACTTTAAAAATAAAATAAAATAAATAATGATAAAATAAATCAAGCTTTTCTATGATCATAAAGAAACTTGTAGAAAAACGCAATTGTTAATGCCAGTTGTGTCAAGACATGGGAATAGAAGGAAAAGACATGTCATCAGTTATAATTAAATTCAGGTTTCTACAACAGAAATCCCCAAAATAAGTGGCTGAAGTAAAGAGGAGGTTTCGTTTTCTCTCTTTCTTTTTTTTTTTTGGAGTGCAATGGCGCGATCTCGACTCACCGCAACCTCTGCCTCCTGGGTTCAGGCAATTCTCCTGCCTCAGCCTCCTGAGTAGCTGGGATTACAGGCACGCACCACCATGCCCAGCTAATTTTTTGTATTTTTAGTAGAGACGGGGTTTCACCATGCTGACCAGGATGGTCTCGATCTCTTGACCTCGTGAACCAACCACCTCAGCCTCCCAAAGTGCTGGGATTACAGGCTTGAGCCACCGCGCCCGGCCTCGTTTTCTCTTTTAAAGGAAGTTTAGAAATAGATGATCCTGAACTAATATGGCTGCAGCTCTAGGTCATCATTCAGGCTCTGTCTGCCCTTCTGCTTCACTGCCCTTAACAACAGCCTTCTATCGTCAAGGACACCTGTGGTCTAAGATGGCAGCTGGTGCTTGCAACATCATGCCCAAGCAAGAGCATGGAAGAAACAGTTTATGCCTCCTTTAGGGAGTTATCCTAGAAGTTCCACCACCCATGCCTAGCTGCAAAGGAAGCTGGGAAATGTAGTTTGTTTGTTTGTTTTCTTCAGCTGGCCACAGTATAACACAATATAACTGTGTTATATTGTATTCTATCATGTAGTATGGTATGGCATTGGGCAGCCCAAATAAGATAAGAGTTTTATCACTAACAAAGAAATGGATAATGGATGTTGGATGGCCAAGTAGCATTCCCTGACACAAAAAGATTATCAACTTTTTTTTTGAAATAGACATTTGTACTCTTTAGCTAAATACAATGAAAATTGTTTTACAATTTTAAAAATCCAGTTAGGAAAGTTTCTTAAAAGAGAGGGAAGGAAATAACATTTTTATTTTTTAAAAAAGCACAGATCATGAGGCAAGCTCATTTGCTGGCCATTTCACAGGTAATCTCATTTCACCCTCGAAAGATCCCACGGAGAGGTGTGACTGCTCCTGCCCCTCCACAGAGGAGGCATCAAGATGCAGAGGGATGACATGGCTTTCCCAAAGTCTTGTTGTCACCGAGTATCACAGTCAGTACTAAAATCCAGGTGTGTGTGTGACTCTAAATCCACTGGGGGCAATCTCTAGGGTCGTTTCCAGGAGGGAGGAAAGTATGATTCTAGAATACCAGATTTGATGGAGGCTGCATTCCCTAACCAGATCATTAGCATGAGAAGAGGAAGGTGAATACTGACGCTTCTTTGGCTGCCTGATCTCTGATGGACATCATCCAGTGGATTGGCTTACCACACCAGCCTGTTTTTCTCCTTAAGATGTATTCATTTCCCAGCAACATGACTCAATCTTTCTTTCCTTTTTTGCTTCCTTCCTTCTTTGATTCATTTTGTTATTTTTCATGCAAACATACTTAATTATACAAAGAAAAGAAGATAAAATTTTTTTAATTTATTTTTTTCTTCATTTCTTAACTCCTTTAATCTAACTTCATAAGAGGAGGAAGAATAAGATCAGAGTCTTACATAAACACTGGGCTCCTCTTGGATTTTCATGAGGGTGAATTTATGAGGAAATCATGGAAGGAACCTACAGAATAATATTATCCCAACCAAGATGCTGTCTGCCGCCTGCTGTGTAGGAAAACATGAGTGCCTTCGGTATTTTCCCTAGAGCACTTTCAATTCTAGACAGGACAGAAACAGACGTAAGAAGAAGATATTGCATTACTTCACCTGAGCTAACCTGGGGCTGGATTCTTAGTCTCTCCATACCACCAAAGATATACTGTAGTCCCTGAAAGGCAAGCATTCCTCAGAAATATATGAGCTCCCCTCCATGAAAATTCTTCTCCATATTGAATCTCTAAATCCCAACTCTCCCATCTGGAATCCCAGAGAAGAAGGCAGAACTTCTTCCCCTCAAGGGCCCATCGAATAGTATTAGCACAGAGCTGTCATGTCTGCCAAAGTACATTCTTTTTTTTTTTTTTTTTTTTTTTTTTTTTTGTGAGACAGAGTCTTGCTCTGTCACCCAGCCTGGAAAGCAGTGGCCCAATCTCAGCTCACTGCAACCTCTGCCTCTCGGGTTCAAGTGATTCTCCTGCCGCAGCCTCCTGTTCAGCTGGAACTACAGGCACCTGCCACTACGCCCAGTCAATTTTTTTGTGTTTTTAGTAGAGACGAGGTTTCACCGTGTTAGCTAGGATGGTCTCAATCTCCCGTGATCCTCCTCCCTTGGCCTCCCAAAGTGCTGGGATTACAGGTGTGAGCCACCACGTCCAGCCCAAAGTACATTCTCTACTGACTTGGGAGCATGGAAAGGAGGCAGTCTGACCTGGATTAGAATCCCAACTTTACTCCTCCCTGCCTATGGGACCTTGGGTCAGTTTCATGCCTCTCCTGATATTTCATCATCTGTCAAAAGGAGAGACTAAAATTATGGCTTCATTTTTTTCTTCTTCAGTAGGTTCTAAGTCCTTCAAGGGCCAGGGAAGGTATCTTACTCATCTCTGGACCCATATAAACTTTCTGTGAACATTCAGAAAAATAATAACATTGAACAAGGATTGTTCTTCTATTAGTAACCTGAAAAACTATCCCCTTTACCACTGAAGAATTGGCTAGAGGCTGGCTTGCGGCATGGGAGGCAGCAGGGCAGGAGAGACTAGAGAACACTCTGAAACCAGAAAGCCCACGTTCAAACCCCACGCAGCTCCACCACCTACTAGCTGTGTGACCCTCAGCAAATTATCTGACCTCTCTGTACCAGTCTCCTCATCTACAAATGGGAATAAGAATAGGTGGCTCATGCCTATAATCCCAGCACTTTCGGAGTCCGAGGCAGGCAGATCACTTGAGGTCAGGAGTTCGAGACCAGCCTGGCTAATCTGGTAAAACCCTGCCTTTACCAAAAAAATACAAAAATTAGCTGGGTGACTGAGTGAGACCCTGTCTCAAAAAAAAGAAAAGAAAAGAAAAAGAAAAAGAAAAGAATAGTGTTTATCTCACCCAGGAATTGATTCATGCAAAGTGCTTAGAACAGTCTTAATAACAGACTCCATCATCATGGGCTGTTGCGTGTTATTCCCAAGGCTGCTGAGGGAAGGATGAGGTCTCACCCTCACTATGTTCTCTCCAGGCAATAGCCACTCCCAGAAAACATGGTGCTTCTGTGGCCAGAGCTCAAAGTTTCAAACCAGTGAGAAGTGTTGCCATCACCCAGCCTTCACCTCCCAGCTGTGTCTATGGTGGTACTTCAGGCTCATACAGCGTGTCAGCTGAGTAAGGCAAACGGCGTTTACAGCTATTTTTCTCAGTGGGAAAGATGTTCTTTGACTGGATTTTCAGCCTCTCCAGGGCTAGCTCAGGACACTTGAACTTGAAGCATTTATGGAGCATTCTGGGGTATTGGATTATGCATGGCTTTATCTCAAGAAAATCTGCCAACTCCCCTCAAGGGCAGTTCCTCTGAGGAGCTGCACACCATTTATGGAACTCCTACTGAATACCACACCCTGCATTAGGTTCTTTATATACACCACCTTGTTAAATTCTCCCAAGAGCCTCAGTTGAACATTGAATTCCATCAGTTCAAGTAATTCTTGAACACATATAGTACTGCTGTAGTGGGGTGGTTAAGCTGGCAGGTTCTGGAGGTGTCAGCCCAGCTGTGATTTGATGGCCACCATGTCCTAACTTTACCTAGGGCATGGTGACTTCCCCTCTTCAAGCCTCTGCCTTGTCACGGGTAAAATGGAAATACTAACTGGGCTAGTGAGGGTAACATGAGAAGTGTTGTGGGTGCCTTGCAGGGTGCCTGGCATGCACTGTGCACTCAACAGTGCCAGTAAATGCGGTACCTGGACTGGCTCAGGCCCAGAGGATAGGGAGGAGACGGAGTCACAGTCCCCAGCATGTAGAGGCTCAGAGTTCAAGGGGAAAGGTGGTGACGTGAGCCTGGAATCCCAGTGCTCTCCTTTCACCAAAGAGGACCTTAAGGCTCAAAAGCCTCAGCAGCTGGCCTAAGACCACCCACACCACCAAGTGGAGTACTAAGACCTCCCCTTGGAGAGCTGCATGCTGACCCCGTCTTCCCTCATGAGCCAAACCTGAGTCCCCAGCTACACACAATCTCCACCTATTCATGCCCTCCTCGCTTACCCCAGAGGGGGAGCATCGCATGTGCAGAATCTCCTTGGGAGGCCTTGCCTGGTTGAAGAATATGTGCTTCCCTGGGCATGCCTCCCTCTGAGTCTGGGTGAGCCCCCAGGGTGTGGTCAAGGAACTGGAGAGACCTTGGCACATCTGCCTTTGGTACAGGAGATGGAAAGAAATTATGTGGGCAGATAGTAAGGGCAAAAGGGTCCTTGGCAAGGTTTCCCTTTTAACAAAAACAGCCCCCAAATCATTTAGTTTCTAAAGAAAGAGCAGCCTGAAAAAATTAGCTGCAAACGTAGATAAGCAAGCTGCAAGCTTGCACGGGCGAATGCTGGCAGGCATACCAATAGAAAAGGGCTACCTGGAAGCCAGGTGTGTTCAACATGGAGGCTCCATCTTCCATTTTCTTTGTCACAGCACGTACAGTAAAGGAATAGGCAGCGTGGCGCTGACCAGGCAAAGAATCCGTCTGCATAATAAAAGCCTAGGCTGGGGGGGGCAGCTTCTTTGTGCACAATGCAAATGGCACACCTAGTTCTAACCAGTTTCTTGTGCACCATGCAAATGGCTCACCTGGTCTGACCAATGTTTCGTGCCCTATGCAAATCAGAAACCGACTCCTCAAGCTCATCCATAAAACCTTCTGCATTTTGCTGCCGAAGCGAAGCGGTAGCCCATTTCCCCAGGACCCCTGTCTGTCTCTGCAGCAGGGAGAGCTCTTATCTTTCTTTCGCCTATTAAACTTCCACGCTGAACCTCACTCTTTGTGTATCTGCGTTCTAGTTTTCTGTGGTCGTGAGACAACAGATCTCTGGTATTTATCCCAGACAATTATGCTGTTTCACATTCATCGGGAGGCCTTGTGTTTTGCACGCAGTGCTGGCGGCCCACAGCCCCACTGCTTTGCCCCATTGCTTTGGAATAGGGTGGGGTGGGGGATGGGAAGGCTTCATCAGAAGAAAGCAGATAGCCAGTGAGGCTGGCCCTGCGTGGGAAGCATGAAAAGGGGGCTCGAAAGAAATGGAGAGGGAGTTTCCAGTGTTCACTGATCCTTGGGTCACATCAGCCTTCCCATGCTTGCCTCCAGAAGGCTTCTGAGTGACTCAGGGATGTTTGCTGTGTCTGTTTTGGCAGGGAAACAGAAAGGAAGGCACAGGTGCTGACATCAGGACTTCCTTGAACTCCCTCAAAGTCTGCAAACCAACCAGGTTCATCAGTTTCTCCTCTGAGACATCTTGGCAACAAGCCTTCCTCTGGTCCTCACAAATCCAAATGTGTGGAATGACTTGAAAGTTCTCCAACTTCCTGATTTCCGCTGGTCATTATCCAGGCTCATGACTTCCCAGCTCTACCTCCATCCCGTCTGGACTCCAGTGTAGGACTTTGGCAAGAAAGAGTCAACCCCCATGCCAGCTCCAATTTCTAGCAGCACGATGCCCTTGGGCAAGTTACCTAATTTCCCTGCATTTAGTGGCTCCACCTGTAAAATGGCAATAACAACAGCATCTCCCTGAGCTGTTCTTTCAAAGATGAGAAAATATGAGCAGCTGGACTGCCTTGCCCAAGCCATGGTCTCAGTGCTTCCTAAAAATTAAAACACTTCATCCTGCAGACAGACGCTGAGGTAGGTAGGATTGTTACTGTATGCATTTTACAGAGGAGAGGAGTGCAGCCCAGAGAGGGTAGGAACCCTTAGGTGCCAGTGGTGTGTTAGTAAATAAAAGGATGATGGAACTGAAAGCTGAACTGGGAGGTGCAGGTACTGATTCTTGATCCTCACCCAAGGAAGGAGGGTACTGAGCCTGGATCCTCACCCAAAGCAGGAGTAGACTGAGCCTGGATCCTCACCCAAGGCAGAAGGGTAGAGAGTCCAGGGGTCAGATTCAGCCACTGTGGCTGGAAAGGCACTGAGCTCTCTATGTCTCAAGCTCCTCATCTCATGAGCAAAGTGGAGCCTTGAAGGGCTTCAAGCTAGGTGGGGACAGAGTCTTAAGTGTTACTAACTAGCCCGGCCCTGTGGCCTGTTGTGAGGATTATCTGCCTGAACCCAGCATGGTGCCTGGGCTTTGGTAAGGGCTCCCTAAGGTCACTTCAGCAGACAGGTTGTTTTTGCAAGTAGATTTGGACCGGTGGAAGACCTCCCTTCTCTTTTGATCCCCAGATGCTCTCTGCACTTGGCTGGAGGAGAGATTAGCAATGCTCTGGAAGTGCTGAGGCCTCGGGCTCTTGGAGCTGCCTGCCTGAGGCTGAGCCCTGTGGGAGGAGAAGGAGAACAGAAAGAGCCTGGGGAGACAAACACACAAACAAACCTACAAACAAGGGATGTGCTTGTTACTGACAGAGAAAGGGCCCATTCAGCTCTAGGCCCTGGGTGCTCAGTGCTTCCTCCAGGCCTGGAGCCCAGGCAGCTGTCACATTTATCTATCCCCAAAGCCACCTGTGACCCCTGGCTGCTGCCTGGGAGGTCCCTGAGCCTGCAAGGGTGGGGATAGTGACCCTTTCCCTGAAGCCTCGTGGGTTTGCTCCTCGGCTCCGGTCTCATGGCCTGCGTGGGGTCTCCTTCTCCTTCCTCTTCCTCCACTTGGCTCTATTCTTTTCCTTCACCTCTAAAGTCCCAGGGACAAACAGTGGAACCCACTAGATGAAGAGGGTTCGACATGCTGATGGCTGGAATGGAGATAATTATTCCAGCCATCTTGGAGAGAGAAAGAGGAGAAGGCAACGTAACATTTTTTGAGCACCTACTGTGTGCGTGACACACTGCTGAGCCATTTCATCTAATGCTTCCAGCCAAAAGAGGTGGAGGCTTGGAGGGCTGCAGCGGCTGGCTCTGACTGACAGTGCATTCCCTTTCCGGGAAAAGAGCCACCCATGGGGCTGTGATGATAAGAAACTGGATAGGGAAGCATAAAGGCTGCCGTGAGTGAGGGAGCAGCTGAGACACAGTAGTGTTCAGCAGATACTGTGCCCCCATTCTGAGTCCCTGCGGGTTGTGCAGAAGACTTGCTAAATGGAAAGGAAGAAACAATGCTCTAACTGATCTATTTTTTCATTCAACAAATCTTTTTATTTTATTTTATTTTATTTTATTTTATTGCATTTTAGGTTTTGGGGTACATGTGAAGAACATGCAAGATTGTTGCATAGGCACACACGTGCAGTGGGATCTGCTGCCTTCCTCCCCATCACCCACATCTAGCACTTCTCCCCATGCTATCTCTCCCCAGCTCCCCTCCCCCCACTGTCCCTCCCCTCTTTCCCGTGTCATTCAACAAATCTTTACTGAGCACCTACTATGTGCCGGAAACTGCGTAGCAGCTGAAACACACCAGTGGCGGAGATGGAAAATGGGAGAGTGCCCCTGCCCTCGTGCAGTTTGCATTCCAGTGGGATGGCCAGGAGAGGGACCCTCCGTGTGCACTTGTGAAGCACAGCTGTGCTGAGTGCTGACTGTGTGCCAGCTCTGTTCTCTGCATGGTGTTCTTCAACCTGAGTAGCAGGCGAGGAAGCAGCATTGCCCTGGGCTGCACCAAGCCTCTGTGGGGACTTCAGAAAAGGTGCTCTTTCCTCTGACATCTGCCAGAAAAATGTCCCCAATCAGTATGCAAGTTGATGATGATAACAACAATATGAACATCAGCCTCTGAGGTTGTACAGTGAACGAACTGCCCAACTGTCCCCATCAGGGCTGCTCAGAACCACTCAGTGGCCCCTCCAACCCTGCGTGTATGTCCCTCAAGTATTCTTCCACACACTGCAATAGCTCCATCATGATGCATAAGAATTGTGATGAACGAAAATAAGAGCTTCCATTGACTGAAGATGCACTAATATTCCATAAACCACTAATATTCCAAATTCCTGATTCCATTCAGTCGCCGCATCCCCCTATCAGGTAGCATCAGGGGATTCAGTTGCATGCCCCCAATATTCATATGTTGAAGTCCTAAGCCCTGATTTTGGGATGTGACTGCATTTGGAGATAGAATCTTAGAAGACGTAATTAAGGTAAAATGAGTTCATTAGGGTGGAACCTAATCCAATGTGACTGATTTTTCATACAAAGAGATTTGGACACAGAAGGGTGCAAAGGTAAGACAGTGCAAGGACACAGGGAGAAGATGGCCAGCTACAAGCTAAGGAAAGCAGCCTCAGAAGAAACCAGCGATGTAGGGACCATTCCTTGATCTGGAACTTCTAGCCTGCAGAATTGTAAGCGAATTAATTTCTATTGTTTAAGCCACGCCGCCGATGATACTTTATTGTGGCAGCCCTTACAAACTAATACAGATAGATTCTATTATTTCCCCCATTTTACCAATACACACACTGAGTCACTGAGAGGTTATGTATAATGTCCCAGGTCACACAACTAAGAAGCACGGAGATGGGGCTGGAGCTCAGCTCTGATTTCACACCCATGCACTTAGCCCCACTGCACTGCACAGACTTTTCTTTAGTCCCTTTCTGGCCCCTTTTTGGCATGTCTTAACTGGATGTCTGCAGGGCGAGCATGTCAAAAGAGGGGTTGGCACTGAGACCCCGCACATCCACAAACCCTTACGCTGGGCCAACCCTGCAGAGCCCTGGGCCATGGGCTCTCTGCCCAGGCATCTGGGACAAGCTAAAGAAGTTCTCCACTCATTCTGTTTTATTTTCTAAATATTATCGATCTTTGGAAGTAGTGACCTTTGAAGAAAGAAAGAAAAATTCCAGCTATTCCCAAGATGGTGAGTAATCTCTGCAGTCAACCCTAGACCAGGGCACAGCAAAGGTTCTCCGTGAAGAGCCAGACAGCAAACCTCCCAGGCTCTGCTGGCCAGACAGCGTGTGGCAGCCACTCTACTCCACCACCTCAGCTCAAGGCCACCATAGGCAGTGTGCAAATGAGTGAACCTGACTGGCTTCCAATATGACTTTATTTATAGATGCTAATATCTGGATTTTGCATCATCTTCCTATGTGACAAAATAGTCTTCTTCTGATTTTTTCAACTATTTAAAAATGTAAAAACCATTCTTAGCTTTCCATCCTTGTAATAAAGGACTCTGGGCTGGATTTAGGTTGGTCTAGACTGTTGTATTTACCATTTCTGAGGAGTGATTTTAGGCTGACAGAGCTGGGCAGGTCTGGTGATCCAGTGAGGCTTAGTTTGGTTTACAGATGGAGATCCAAATGCTCGGAGCTCTGGTGACTTCAGGATCCTGTGCTCTTGAGGGCCATGGCTCCATCTACTGTCTCACGACCCAATCTTTTCCTCCCACCCTGAGAACACAGGCCCCACCAGGAGAGTAAGGGTGTTTCTTTCCAAAATAAACTCTGAACCCAGGGGCCTACTGGCTCAGCTGCTATCTGACAAATTTCCTGAAGCAGTCCACTGCTAAGGCAGAAAGGCAGTGAATTACAGCGGGTAGACTCCTCAGAGTGGTGCGTGGTGCACAGCAAGTCCCATGTTCAGGTTTGCGGTGATGTCGATACAGTAACTCAGGCTGAACTCACAGTCCATGCTGGGCTCTGCACAAAGGCCTCCTGGAGCATTATTGCACCATCGCCATTCATCCCCCTGTCAACCCTATGAGGTGAGTCATGTCTGTTTTACAAATAAGATCAAAGCTCAGAGGTTAAGTCAATTCACCAAAGACACACAGCTAACAAGCCGCCGCCCAGGCCTCAAATCCAGGCCCAACTGACTTCCTTGCTGGGTACTCAGGGGTGACATGACCAGGCCCCCCTCTGCCCTGCTGGCTCCAGGACCATGTTCCTTCCTGTCAGATCACCAGGCCTTCTGTTGGGGTTGGCCATGATCACATGATCACCCTCGCCATGGGGCTGATGCAACGTGGCATGTTCCTGGTGTGTTCATGGGGATATTTCTCCAAGATGAGTCATGCAGAAGCTATCACTGAGACGCCCCTACAGGCAGGAGACCCAGAAGCCCAGGTGACATCATCACCATCTTCCCTTTCTCCTGCCAGAACTGTTTAAAACCGATCCTGACAGATAAACAGTCACGTAGGAAACGACTCGTATATGAGGCTGCCTGTTGTTGTGTTGCATCTGAAAGCAACAACATGAAATCAACCCAGATGCCAAAAGAAAGGCTGAGTTTCTTTTGAATGAATGATGGTCTATCCAAATGGCAGAACACTGCGCAGCCATTACAGTGGTCCTAGGGAGCATTTGTGTGTATCGCCCTGGAGCAACAGCTGCAGTATATCAAGAGATGAAACCGATTACGAAATCATGTGTCTGGTAGAATCTCATTTAAATGAAAAAAGTATGTGTGAGGAATATGTATGCATAGAAAGTAACTGGAATTTGGCTGGGCAGTGTTGCTCATACCTGTAATACCAGCACTTTAGAAGCCAGAGGCAAGCAGATCACCTAAGGTCAGGAGTTTGAAACCAGCCTGGCCAACATGACAAAACCCTGTTTCTACTAAAAAATTTTTAAAAAATAGTTGGGTGTGGTGTTGGGCGCTTGTAATCCCAGCTACCCTGGAGGCTGAGGCAGGAGAATTGTCTGAACCTGAGAGAGGTTGCAGTGAGCTGAGATTGTGCCATTGCACTCAAGCCTGAGCGACAAAGTGTAACTCTGTTCCCCACCCCGCAAAAAAAATAAAATAACTGGAATTTTAGACACCAAAATGTTAACACATTATTTTGGGTTTATTTATTTTTTTCCTTCATTCACCCAACTAACATTTATCGAGTTAACAGCTCATTTATGTGCCAGGAAGCATACTAAGTGCTGGAAACAGAGTAGTAAATACAACCAAAACAATTCCTGGGATGATCAGTGACTTTCTTATTAGACTATTTTTTAGAGCAGTTTTAAGTTCACAGCAAAACTGAGAGGAAGGCACAGAAATTTCCCATGTACTCCCTGCTCCTACACACTCATAGCCTCCTCCATTGTCACATCCCCCATCAGACAGTTGATGTCTTACGGTGACACATTGTGACAGCTGATGATCTTAAGGTGACACATCAGCATCACCAAAGACCATAATTTACATTAGGGTTCACTCTTGATGTTGTACATTCTACGGTATTTGACAAATATATAACGACATGGAACTAGCGTTAGAGTGTCATGCAGAGCTTCGCTGTCCTAAGCATCCTCTGTGCTCTGCGTATTCCTCCCTCCCTCTGCTCTAGCCCCTAAAAACCACTGATCTTTTTACTGTCACCAGTTTTTTTCCTTTTTCAAAATACCATATAGTTGGAGGCAGATGGTATGGCACCTTTTCAGATTAATTGCTCTCACAGAGTAATATGAATTTAAGTTTCCTCCATATATTTTATGGCTTGATATGATTATGATGTATATGATATATATGTTTCCTCCATATATTTTATGACTTGATATGATTATGAAATGACGTGATAGCTCATTTCTTTTCAGTGCTGAATAATATCCCATTGTCTAGGTGAGCCACATTCTATTTATCCATTCACCCCTAAAGGACATCTTAGTTGCTTCCAAGTTTTGGCAATTGTGCGCAAAGCTGCTATAAACATCTGCTTGGACATTCGTTTTCAACCCTTTGGATAAATACCAAGGAGCACAATTGCTGGGTAATGTGGTGCTATAAATTTTTCCACTGCTAAAAATACCTGAAATTGGATAATGTATTAATAAAAAGGAAAAAGGTTTAATGGGCTCACGGTTCCGGAGGCTGCTCAGGAAGTACAGCCAGTGCTCGACTTACGACCACGGTTGGGACAGAGACTGGTCGTAACACGATTTGGTTGTAAGTTGAGTAGGCTATATGTACAGTTGAAATGGTACACGCGGAGATGGCAGTGCTGCCGGAAGCTGGTCCGCACTGTCGTATGCCCAGCTGGGCAACGTTTGCGCTGCCAGACGTGGAGCAGTCATGGCTAGCGATTGTGGTCTTAAAGTCGAATGGTCGTGAGTTGCATAGGTGGTAAGTCGATCAATACCTGTATAGCGGCTTCTGCTGGGGCGACCTCACGAAACTTTTACTCAACTTCGCTGGCAAAGGGAGACCCAGCATTTCACATGGCCAGAGCAAGAGGAAGGGGGGTGCCACACTGCTTGAAACAATCAGATCTCATGAGAACGCACTATCGCAACAACCACACCAAGGGGGACGGCATTAAACCACAAGAAATCGCCTTCATGATTCAGTCGCCTCCCACCTGGTCCCAGCATTGGAGATTACATTTCAACATGGGGTTTGAGTGGGGACACAGATCCAAACGATATCATATGGAAAGAGTATGTTTAGTTTTGTAAGAAACTGCCACGCTGTCTTCCAACATGGCTGTACTATTTTGCATTCTCATCAGCTGATAGTTTGGCTCTGTGTCCCTGTCCAAACCTCATCTCCAGCTATAATTCCCACATGCCAAGTGAGGGACTGGAGCAGGTGGGAGGTGATTGGATCATGGGGGCGGTTTACCCCATGCTGTTCACATGATGATGAGCGAGTTCTCACGAGATCTGATGGTTTTAAATTGTGGCATTTCCTCATTCTCCCACACACTCCCTCCTGCTGCCTTGCGAAGAAGGTGCCCACTTCCCCTTCACCTTCCGCCATGATTGTGTTTTCTGAGGCCTCCTAGCCATGTTTTCTGGTAAGCCTGCAGAACTGTGAGTCAATTAAACCTCTTTCCTTTATAAATACCCAGCCTCAGGTGGTATTCTATTTATTTATTTATTTATTTAGAGACAGATGGCACCATCTCAGCTTACTGCAACCTCCGCCACCCGGGTTCAAGCACTTCTCCTGCCTCAGTCTCCCAAGTAGCTGGTGTTACAGGCATGTACCATCATGCCTGGCTAATTTTGTATTTTTAGTAAAGATGGGGTTTCTCCGTGTTGGTCAGTCTGGTCTTGAACTCCGGATTTCAGGTGATCCACCTGCCTCAGCCTCCCAAAGTACTGGGATTACAGGAATGAGCTACCATGCTCAGCTATTTATTTATTTTTTTGATATAGAGTTTCACTTTGTTGCCCAGGCTAGAGTGCAGTGGCATGATCTCTGCTCACTGCAACCTCCGCCTCCCCCAGGTTCAAGCAATTTTCCTGCCTCAACCTCTTGAGTAGCTGGGATTACAGGGGCCTGCCATTATGCCCAGCTATTGTTTTGTATTTTTAGTAGAGACAGGGGGTTTCACCATGTTGCCAGGCTGGTCTTGAACTCCTGATCTCAAGTGATCCACCCGGTTTGGCCTCCCAAAGTACGGGGATTACAGGCGTAAGCCACCGCACCTAGCCTCAGGAGGCATTCTTAATAGTGTGAGAACACACTAATACACCAGCAATGAATGAGAGTTCCTGTTGCTCCACACGACCCCCCCAGAATTTGGTGTTGCAAGTGCTTTGGATTTTGGCCATTCTAATAGTGACATCTCATTAGACTTTAGTTTGCCAGTCTCTAATGACATATGACGTTGAGCATTTTTTCACATGCTTATTTGCCATCTGTGTGTCTCCTTTGGAGAGGCATCCTTTCAGGCCTTTTGCCCATTTTTTAAAATTGTGTTGTTTCTTTACTAAATTTTAAAAGTTCTTTGTATATTTTAGATAACAGTCCTTTATCAGACATGTCTTTTGTAAATATCTTCTCTCAGCCTGTGGCTTGTCTTCTCATTCTTGTGCTAAGAGGTGAGTTTTAATTTCCTCTTGATTATCTGATTTTAGTAACTTTTTTGCAATAAGTGTACATCACTCGACTATTGTTTATTAATCTTTTTGTAAAAAGATTTAAAAGTTGAGCTCAAAGCAGGAAAAGGAAGCTTTATATGTATACTGTTTAATAATATTTACATTAACCTTGTGAGGCAAAAATATGCCACGCTCGTGTGTGTGTGTGTGTGTGTGTGTGTGTGTGCACCCGTGCGTGGGCACATGTGCATGCATGCACAGGTGCAGAAACCCGGAGTCTAGAGAGGAAAAGTGCCTGACTCCAGGTTACACAGCTCGGAAGAACCGCCGCTGGATTTGAACATGGCCCTGTCTGACTCTGGAGCTCGGGGCACTTGTTTTACACAGAGGAGACCTGGCTCTGCTGTCCCCTCTGGCACGAGCTGCCCCTTCTAGGACTCTGCGTCCACCATGACCAGCGTGGCATTGTCTTACCTCTTGTATTTCATCATGTTCTTTTCGGCTCTAACTCCTAGAAAAGCTTCCAGATTCTTTGCAGTGACCAGCCCAGCTTCAAATCACTGACAACTGTCTCCAGGGCAAAGGGGGAAGCTAGGCAGGGTGGGGAGAAGCAGACAGGAATGGCCAGCACACAGAATAGGCCAGGAAACCCCCGCCCCCCTGCTCGGGGCAGTTCTCCCTGCTATTTCTGCCAAAAGCCGGGCTAGCCTGGACCGCAGCAGGTGAACCTGCTCATCACCTTGCTCACGGCCTTGAGCTGAGCTTAATTTGCTTCACCTGAGACCGTAGCTGCACCAGCCAGATACTGACCTAGCAGGTAATGTTCTCACCTGACACCTCTCTAAAGCCCTCACCCAGGGCCTGACCCCTAGCAGCCCCTGAGTGCATGTCAGATGCACGACACCCGCTGATTGGCTGGCCTCACAGACGCTTCCTCACCCCTTTCTGTGGGTGCCACGTTATTACTGTTGCATCATTGCTTTATTGTTGCCACGCTTTCATTCATTTATTGAACAGAAACTTACGGAGCACCTGTTATATGCCAGGCACAATTCTGGACTCTGAAGGTTCAATGGTGAACAAGAAAGTCCAAAACATTCCTACTCTCCTGGAACTTACTTTCCAGTGGAAGAAGATAGACTTCAAGCAAAATAAATTTGTATCTTACATAACGCTGCATATGAAACAATGAGCAGTGCTACAAAAGGAGAAACATGGGAAAGAAGAACGGGGCATGAGGTGTGTGGGAGGTTTGCAATTTTAAATCAGTGGTTCCTTTAAAGAAGTAATTTTTTATATTGTTACCCAGTAAAGCTACTTGCAAGCCTTCTTTAAAGTTAATCACGCCAGTGTTTCACAAGCAGAATCACTTTACACTTTTTGTTTGTTTTCCCTTTACGGTGTTTGTTCCTCTCTTAAAGTGAATGTTCACAGAGCCATGAGCAGATGGAAGATGCAGGTGGAGGCATCTTCCTGTCACTGTTGGTGTGTCTGACTGACACCTGTGACCAGGTATGTTTGGTGTCCTTGGTTGGGTGGGAGGCTGCAGCTGCAGCTTGGAGTTAAACAGGGCCTCAGGCCACACGGGGCAGAGCCAAGTGGAAACCCGTTCCCTGGAGCCTCCCATCCGCAGTCTCTGTGGTCTTCTGCTGGGTCCCCAGCCCTGGGCAGCAGCCTGTGGCACCACAGGGGGCTCCTTGCACAGACCCTGCCTGGTCCTCACCGTACACCTGTGCCTCCAGTCACGTTCTGCAGGTGCCTTCCTGTTTCCCCACATGACACTGTGGCGGCCGTCTGGGACTCCTGGCTGTGTCCCTTTCCCTCTCTGTGCTCAGGCAGCATCCTTACACAGGCTGGCTTTGCAAGTCCTCTAGCTAGTCATTCTGTTTCTTCCTCTCTGGGGCCAGTGCCTGGCTCTTGAGCAGTCACCCCCTGCACCTCCCTGTCCTGAGCTCACCCCAGCTGTCCTTCCTCAGCCCTCAGCAGAGCCCTCTCTTAAAGCTCCCATGGTCCCAGATCAACAGTTTGCAGTGGCTTCCCAGTGCTCAGAGGCTCAGGCATCACCCAAGGCACTCAGTGACAGGAGCACTGCCAATTCCGCACGCCCCACCCATCACTCATCTGGAGGCCGGTCACATAATAACGAAGGTCAGAGTCCAGCTCCAGAACCTCAAATGCAAACCCCAGCTCTGCCGATTTCTAACCGTGCAGCAGCGGGCAAGGATTTCAGTTTGTCTGTATCTCCTCATCTTAGAACCTTAACACTGGCGTCTTTTTCCCCTAGGGAAGTGGATGGAATCATGGAGGTAATGCAGGCCCAGCTCTGAGAGGTGGACCTGCCGAGTCGGCACTTGCGACTGTGACTAAAGCACAAAGTGGAAGGGATTTGGCAGACAGGGCAGCCAGGTGCTCTGGCGTTGCCACTCCTGGGCTGTGTGATCTTGGGCACGTCTCTTGACCTCTCTGAACTTCAGGTTCTTCTGGAAAGTGAAGATGTAGGTCTTGGTGAATTCTGAGACTCGAGAGAGCAGATAGAGGCTGTAAACTGTTCTACCCGTGCTGAAGCATGGTGCAGACGACGCCGGATGTCTTGAAATACATCAGCTGTCGACAGCACAGATTTTTTACATTTAAATTAAAATTAACTAAAATAAAATCAAATGAGATATTCCGTTTCTTTGTCACATGTCAAGTGCTCCATAGCCACATGTGGCCTGGGACCATCACATTGAAAGAGCACACCCAGCACCTTATTCACCACACATTCCTGGGGCAGGGGGCCTTTCCCAGTGCAGCCAGTGTCCTGGGGATACAGAGAGCCACTGTCCTGTCCTAGGACAACATCATGCTCGTCCTTTCTCTCTCCCACCAGTCACCTCCCTTCCCTGTGCCTCCGTTTCCCCTCCCCCTCTGTAAAATGACAAAAGGGTGTAGAGCTTGTCAATGATCCCACTCAGCATGGCTCCTGAGAAGGAAATCACACAGTCTTCGGGGTCAGACGGAGCTAGGTTTGCGTCACAGTTCCTTGCATAAGTCAGGAACCCTCTCTGAGTCTCGGTTTCCCCACTTGCCCTGGCAGGACTGCAGAGAGGATTCCCGAAGGTAGCTTTTGTGGAGCCATTGGTACAGCAAACCACCAGTCCTGCATTTAATGACTGTGGAGTGAGGCGAGGGTTGAATGGAGGCAGGAGAAACATGTGAGGTCCCCACAAAGAAGAGGAGAGAGGTTGGGAGGAAGAGGCAGGGGCGGCTCTATTGCTGCAGGCAGGGCTGCTACAGGGGTGCAGGTGGCGGATGGCATGGTCCCTCCACCCCCGGGCTCTGCATCTGGCAGGAGAGGCACAACTCAGGCAGCTGAGCTCACATGGTGCTGAGTCACCTCTGGGCCTTGAGGGATTCCAGGGATGGGCGTGAGGCGCTGCACGTCTCCATGTGGGAGGGGGGTGGGAGGTGGCTTCCAGCATCCTCGCTCCTTGACTTCAGCCTTCCCACTGCCATCCCCTTCTCCAGCCTGGAACAGTGGCCTTGGGATTATGCCAGGCAGTGACTGGACAGACCCAACAGGGAAAAGACTCTGGTTTCCAGGCCCCAGCTAAGGGCCCACTTAGGGTTTAGGAGTTGAACCCAGACTCTGCCCAGCCCTCCTGAAGCCCAGGTCAGTGGAGGACAGGCCTATAATTCTACCCCAAGGTGCATGGATGTTAGGTGACAGGCCCTGCCAACAGCAACACTAACCTGGGGTGGGACTCTTTGCTCTCTGAGCCACAACTTGCAGGCCTGAAAAATGGGTACGAACAACACCTGCTCTGCCTAGTCTCTTGTGGACCTGAAGGCATGTGCTGGGCAGACGGCAGGACCTCTCTGAAGTCAGAAGCGGAGACTTGGAGAAGGCTGGCGGCAGCGGGCCAGCCTGGAGCAGGGAGGATGCCGGATTCTCGCTGCAGGGAGGCCTGGCTTTGCCATTCAGAGGATTTGGATGATGGAAGACTTGGGAAATCATTTAATCCCCCGGCTTAGTTTGCTTCTCCCTCCTAAGGCAAAGTGTGTGCTGAAGGTGAGAGGAGAGGTGGTTGTGAGCAGCAGGGGCTTCCTGGGTACCCGGGGGTCTGGCTCCCCTTACAAGGCAGCAGGTGCCTAGGCAATCTGTGGAGTCACTTGGCTTCTTACTTACTTGGTTACCGTGTGTCTGCTGTCTAGACTGTTAGCTGCCTGAGGCCAGGGGCCTTGATCCCCCATTTGCAGCTGTACCCCCAATTCCTGGGCTCTCGGGAAATGTTTGTTGAATGAATAAAAGGGATCGATGTCAAAAGGCATGCTGAGAGTAGGTATACTCCCACCTTGTTGCCCCAGGAGGTCTTGTCTTTCCATAGGGACAGTAACAAGGGTCACAGTGAGACCCCAGCTGGGCACCAGATCCCAAGGAAGTGAGTGAGAGCAGACTGAGGGAGCAGAAGTTTTCAGCAGCCCAAAAGCACTAAAAAAAAAAAAAAAAAAGGAGAGGAGACTCACATTTTCTCTCCAAGAGGCCCCAAGGAGTAACTGTGACATCCGAGGCGGGGCGTTGCTGATGAGGGACCCACCCCTGCCTGCACAGCAGGAGACCGGGCCAGCTCAAAGCAGTGAGAGCGGAGGAAGGGCGCAGCGACAGGCTTGGGTTTGGCTACATGACTCCGCCTGTGCTCTGCACCTCACCACATGGGCCTTGGTCTCCTCCTCTGTCAAATGAGTGGTTGAAGATTGAGATGAGTGAATGAATGAATGAATGAATGAATATTATTATGGCGCAGAGAAGACAGCTAGTTGGGTACAGATCTTGAGCTTCCTGTGGAAGGAAGCCCGCAGTGCCTGTGTGTCTTTCGTGTCTTGTGCCTTCTTGTTTTCACCAGCCCACTCTCACCCCCTTTCTTTGGTAAGGCGGCTCTGTGTGCCCTTAGTACTTGCCCCTCCTTCACACTCAGTCCGTCTAGTTTGGTGGACTTTCTCTGTCCCCCAGCCGCACCTCCAGGGAGGCACATGTGAGTCAGCCTGGTGCATGAGCTTCCCACAGCTACTGTAACAAATTACCACAAAATTGGTGGCTTACAATACCACCAGTGTACTTTCTTACAGCTCTAGACATCAGAAGTTCGAAATGGGTTCTGCTGGATCAAGCGGTGTCAGCAGGGCCACGCTTCGTCTTGGAGTCTCTAGGGGAGAATCATTTCTTTGCCTTTCCCAGTTTCTAGAGGCTGCTTGCATTCCTCGGTAGAACTGTTTCCTCCACCTTGAAACCATGGCTCCAACTACGCTTCCAAGATCACCTCTTCTCTCCTAGCTTCCCCCAATAAAGACTTTGTGATCATGCCAGGGCTGCTCAGACAACTGGGGAGAATGTCCCCATTTCAGGATCCTGAATTTAAATCTATCTGTAAAGCCCCTTTTGCCATGGAAGGTAACATATTCCCGGGTTTCAGGGATTAGGATGTGGACATGGGGAAGTGGGTGGTGTGTGGACATTATTCAGCCATGGAGCGCATCTGGCCATTGGGAACATTCCACCCCCGCTCATTGTGACTGACTCTAATTGGACCATGACCCAAACCAGTCCAGCGAGAGTTGCCCCCAGGGCTTTTGCTGAAACTCTGGAGGAAGTGGTAACTGGGTAGAGTACAAGCCTGAAGCTGCTGCGAAACCGAACCTTAATCATTGCTTGGGAAGCCTGCCTGACATTGAAGACAACGTAAGAGCCATGGCACATGAATGTGAATACATTCACAAGCACGTGTGTGCACACATACGCACACACACATGCACGCACACATACACATGCACGCACACATACACATGCACGCACACACACACATGCACGCACATACACATGCGTGCACACACACACGTGCTATTCTGATGACAATGGGTTAGGGCTAGGGTTAGGGTTGGGGTTGGTGTTAGGGCCTGCCTGAATCCAGCCCTGCCTGAAGCTTGTAGCACTTCAGAATTTTGGGCCACATGAGCCAGTGTATTTTCCTTGTGTCTTAAGTCCATTTGAGTGGAGTTTCTGACACTTGCAATAGAAAGAGACCTTAGAAACACCCACCTGTGATTCTGTTCCCCCAAAGACTCTGGAATTCAACATAAGAACTTCTCAGACTGTGGCACTAGCCACATTGTCTCCGATGCTCAGAACTTTTCTGCAGGGCAGTTTTAGCCTCGCTGGTTTACGGATTCCCCCCGCCCCCCACCACCCACTCCGCACTGCCAGACCTCTTTCCTGCTCCACAGGTCACAGAATCGCCCAACACATCCCATCGGTTACGCAAGTCCTGGCAAGAGGAGCTGCATGTCCCAGGCTGTATTCACACATCTCTGAACTGCCACCATGCTGCTCACAGGAAGAGGGCTGCCATTTTCCCATCTCTAGCCTTGTGCCCCAAACTCTGCTTCCATCATCTCGTTTAACCCTGATAAGGTCCCTGTGGCTTGGGAAACTTACCAGTCCTATTTCATGGTGGAAGAAATAGAGGCTCAAGAGGTCCTAGTAGCTTGCTCACAGTCACACAGCCAGCTGGTGCCAAAGCCAGCCTCAGCATCTGATCTGGCCCCACAGCTGGGCTGCCCATCACAATGTGGTACCAAGTCCTAAGCAGGTGCAGGTTCCCACCAGCAAAGAGCCTCCTGGAAACAGCTTCTCCATGGCCGCCCTGCATCAGACACATAAGAGCCTCCCAGGCTGTGGGCCTGGAACAGGGGCACCTGGAACAAGGCCCTGGGAAATCAGAGCCAAGCTGGAGAAAGAGCTGCCCAGGGAGGCACATACGAACCTCAGTCAACACCGTTTTCACTGTGCTTTTTAGACCATTAAGCTTCCTCCTTCCTTTCTCTTCTTCCTCTTCCTTCTCCTCTTTCTCCTCTCTCCCTCTTCCTCCTCTTCTTTCTCTCTTTTCCTCCTCCTTCCTCTTCTATTCTCTCCCCACGCTCCCCAACTTTTCCGGACTATGGCAATCCCCTGCCCCTCTCCCTCGGCATGTTCCCCTCCTGCCTGTGCCCCCAACCTGTGGCTTGAAACTGTCAGCCTCAACCTAGTTGTGGCTAGGAAAAGTACTGTCTAATAGACAGAGAAGTGATTTTGTAAACATTTTAAAGTGAGGACAGCCAGCTGGGGAGATGAAGAAGGAACTTGGTGACTGTGACCCAGCGCAGAGTGCGGTAAGTTCCAGGAGATAACAGACTTGCCTCTCAAGCCAAGGTCTTGGACTTTGGGCAGCTCCAGGCCAGGGGAATGGAGACATAAACAGGTAATTATTGGTGGTTTTCCATAAAGGCCATAATAGAGCCGTGTGCAAAGGTCTGGGGGAGCTGAAGGAAAACAAAAGCTCTGC
This sequence comes from Sapajus apella, assembly GCF_009761245.1. Classification (NCBI taxonomy): domain Eukaryota; kingdom Metazoa; phylum Chordata; class Mammalia; order Primates; family Cebidae; genus Sapajus; species Sapajus apella. The sequence goes on along the minus strand of NW_022436943.1, from coordinate 56,492,316 downwards.
CGGAGCCCACGGGAAGCCCTGTCGGGGAGGACCCTGTGCACTGGGGCCTGCAGGAAATGCTGGAGCTGGAACTGCCAGGAAGGTGGGAAGGCCGCTCCAGGAGCAGAAGCGTGGGATGTACGGAGGTGTCTAGAAATGCACCCAGGCACCACGTCTGTGGAATCGAGAGGCTTGCACTTCATACTTTTTGCTGCTCCTTACTTTCCAGGTGGCCCTGGACACACAACCAGGGCCCCCTCAAAGCTACTGCCAGAACAACGGCATGGGGGCTGAGTGTGAGGCATGCGCCCATGCAAGTGAACCCGTGGCCGCAGGGGTGTCTGCATTTTCAGTGGGACCAGCTGTCTCCCTGCAAAGAAGCAAGTCGCCAATTCCAGGGCCTCCTGGGCTGTGAGATGCCAGCAGAGATACCCTAAAATGTCAGAACTTTCCAGCGCTCTCAGACCTCTTCATGTCTTAAGGAACGATGACAACTAGCATTTATTGAGCACTTACAGTATATGGGGAACTTTGTTTGCCTTACCTCTGACCCGCACAGTAACTCTGAATTCTCACTTTATAGATGAAGCACAGAGACAAGCTATGTGTCCGGGGTTGCACAGCTCGTGAGAGACAGAGCTGGGAGTAGAAGCCAGCCCTGTGTATGCCTGGCACCTAGGGGCACTCAGTGAATACTTGCAGACTGATTGGCAGTGAGTAAACAAGGAGGTAGATGTGGAATTTGGGCATTAGACCCTGTGAGGACAGGGAGTGGAGGTTGGCTGGTCCCGATTCTCCCCAAGCGTCTCTATCTTTCCACAGCCGGTCCTTGATTACCTTTAGTGATGGGGGAGTCAGTGTGGAAGCCTGACTTCCAGGCCTGGTAGGACCCGAGGGACCTTGAGGAAGGCCCCTTTCCTTTCCCATCTGAGGCACTGTGCTGTAGATCACTCCAGTTATCGGGCCCTGCCCTGCTGGAATCCGGGTGTAAGCAAACACGTTATTGCAGGCAGGGCACCTATGGCCGAGGTTATCAAGTCAATGGGTCATGGGAGGAAGGAGAAAGTGCCTTTTGTTTCCTCACAGGTAGGGTGGAGCAGGGAGGAGGGTGCACAGTGCTGAGAGGCGGGTGCCTGGCGCTCGTGTGCTGTGTAAGGGCAGGTGGAGGGGCCCCCGCTGGGTGCCTGGGTGGCCAAAGGATTGGGGTTAGGGGATGGTTCAGGGAAAGCTGCCCCTGTCTCTGCCTGGCATGGAAACGTCTACAAGCTCCCTGCTATAGGGAGGATGCCAACTTCCTCGCCTCTCTTCCTCCGCTTCTGCCCCTTCCCTTCTCACATTCTCACTCTAGCAAAACCAAAATTCTGTGCCTCTCTACCCCCACACCACAGCCATGGGGCCTCCTGTTCCTGCTCCAGCTGTCGGGCTGCCTGGGATACGTCTTCTCCCCTTCTGCCCCTGGTTAGTCCTCCTCTGCCTGCCACTTCCTCCAGGAAGGAACCCAGGCCTCCTCTGAGCCGCCCCAGCCTCTTGGGCCTCCTTCTGTCAGAATTTTGGCTCCCTGTAACTGAAATGAAGTGCGTGTGATGTCTCCCTCCCTTCAGGCTGTGTGTCTTTTCCTAGGGGTGGGGCTGGGATGCCCCAGTTCTCTCTGAATGTCCAATCTCTAGGCCAATGCTCAGGAACCGCTGCCAAAGTAACCCGTGGACACAGGGAGCAGGGGTCCCCACAGCTCCCACCGGGGAGGTGGTCCCTATCCCACAGGGGCCAAGACACGCGTGTCCGAGAACCATAGAATCTCCTTGCAGACTGCGGGACCCGGCCTCAGACGGCCCATGTGGCATGAGAAGCAAACCAGCAGGAGAATCGCCAAATTGGGAGGAGCCTGTGCTGGTTTCCCAGGCTTTCCCGGCAGTGCCATGTGTCTTCTTTGAGGCTAGAGTTTAAGGCCCGACAGCTGTGCCTGGGAGGAAGTGAAACCAGTCTGGCAGAGGAGCTCTACGTTGCCATGGGGCAGGGGGAAGCCTTATGATGGGCACTTCTTGGACTCAATCCCTCATCCCCTTCCTACAGCTGCTGGGCAGAATGGGACCCAGGGGACATTGCTGAACATATGGCATCAAGGAAGTTCTACCTTACTCAGCAGTTAAATTATAACTGGTTATATCGAAGTATTATATAATCAAAATTACCTTTGGAGAGCTTGTAAGTCACCCGTGCTATGCAGCTGAAGGAACCACACCATGCAGGGATTCCCATGTCCATTCTCCCTGCCTCATGACTACCATTCCGGGCCAAGCTACCACCTTCCCATGCCTGGAGTGCTACAAACGCCTCCTACTTTGGGTATTCCTACCACTTCCCTTGTGTCTATTTCCTGGTAGTAACATGAAAATTCCCACATGCCAGGAATCCTCTCCATCCTGCTCAAACTGGGTCAGCTGGTCACTGTACACCACACCTTCTCAGGGTTAAAACCAAGTCCTTTCGTGGCCCCTAAGACCGCATATGCACTGATGCTGTCGATGCCCCACGGCCAACCTGGATCCTCTCCAACCTCCTCTCCACACGTTTGGCCTCACATCTTCTGCACCATCCCCACTGGACTCCCTGCTGTTCCTCATATATACCAAGTACGTGTCTGACTCTGGGCATTTTGCACCTGCTATTCCCTTTACCAAGATTTCTGTTATTTTTTGAAATGGAGTCTCGCTCTGTTGCCCAGGCTGGAGTGCAGTGGTGGAATCCTGGCTCATTGCAACCTCTGCCTGCTGGATTCAAGTGATTCTCCTGCCTCAACCTCCCAAGTGGCGGGGACGACAGGTATGTACCACCGCACCTGGCTAATTTTTTTCTGTATTTTTTTAGTAGAGATGGGGTTTCGCCATGTTGGCCAGGCTAGTCTCAAACTGCTGACCTCTGGTTATCTGCCTGCTTTGGCCTCCCAAAGTGTTGGGATTACAGGCATGAGCCATCACACCCTACCTCATTCTCTGCCTGTGGCTGATGGGCAGAATGGGACCCAGGGGACATTGCTGAGCATATGGCATCATGAAGTTGTACCTTATGCAGCAGTTAAATTATAATTGAATATATCGAAGTATAGTGTAGTCAACATTACCCTAGAAAAGCTTGTAAGTTGCCTGTGTTGTGCAGCTGGGGGAAACCACACCGTGCAGGCCCAGCTTGCTGAGAATTCTTTCCTCCCACGTACCCATATTACTGTCTGCCTCACTTTTCTCTGGCCTTGGCTTATATGCTTCTGTATCAGTGAGGCCTTCCCTATACAAAAGAGGCTGTGAAGGGCTGGCTACCTCTAACACCTTCTGTCCTTGTATATGCATGCAGCAGGGTTTTTCCCACCCTTTGATTCTGGGCTGGATTTTGACTCCATCCACCAGCACATGTGAAAATAGCACTGTACCTGCCCATGTCTCACATTGAGAGCTTTCCCTTCGTTTCTCTTGAAAGCCAACTACCATGTAAGAAATCTGCCACTCCTGAGACCACTGTGCTGTGAGGAAGCCCTAGCTAGCCTGGTGAAGAAGCCACTTGAAAAAAAGATGCCTGAAAACCCCCAACTATTCCAGCCATCTCAGGTTAGGTGCCAGACACGTGAGAGTAGATGCCTTCTCAGTTGGTGTAGCACCAGCAGGCTCCACATGGAGCAGAAGAACCACTCAGCTGAGCCCAGCCCAGATGACAGAATTGCAAATAATAATAAATTGGCATTGTTTTAAATGATTATATTTGGGGATTGTTATGTGGCAACTGATAACTGAAACCTCCCTTCAACCTGACTCACCAGATCTCCCTTAGTCTGCTTTATTTTTCTTCTGAACTAATTTCCAACTAAGAAGCTGTTTAGTTCCTTGTTAATTCCTTGTGTTGTCTGCCTCTTCCTGTTACAAGGTGAGCTCCCTGAGGATAGGGTCTTTGCCACTTTGTTCCCTCTAGACTAGAGCCTGATGCTCAATACATATTTACTGAAGAAGTGTTCAGTGGCTCTACACAGTTATACACAATACATAGCAAAAACAGTTTATGCCACATTTAATCAAAATACACTTGGCTAAGTCCTGGAATGGCACTGGTGTTTTGAAAGGTCCCACACCATGTGAACACTTGGGAACTGAGAGAACAGGCTCCTGTCTCCATTTCACACCCACCGGGGGCACACACTCACAGAGGGAAGGAAGAGCAGGAAAACCACCCACATAATTGAAATGGCAAGTGTGGATTATTTTCTTTCCTTTTCTTCTATAGAGCAGGTGTTGTTTAGATTATTTTAATGTGTGCACAATGTGTCTGCACTCTACTTATGCAGATGAAAATATAGATAAAAACTTTATATGCCCAGATATTGTATTCATCCAGCCTTCTTCCCTGAAGATTTCCTTTACTCCCAGTTTCCCTGGGTTCTCCAGTGGTAATTGTCTCCCAGGCCTGTTGAGAGGGCCAAGCTTGATGTTGATGATAGAATCGGAGCTCCCCCAGCACATGCATCACCCAGTAGCTTGTTAAAAATGCTGCTACTCAGGGCCTACCCCCTAAAGATTCCAGTTTTGTATTTCTGGGGTAGAGCCCAGGAATCTGAATTTTGGACACGCATTCTAGGTGCTATTTCAGAGCAGTAGAGTCTGGGTGTTCTCTCATGAACTCTAACTGTGCTTGGTGGTGCTTGCCTTAGTTTTCTAGAGCTGCTGTAACAAACTACTACAAATTGTGTGACTTAAAACTGCAGAAGGTATTCTCTCGCAGTTCTGGAGGCTAGAAGTTTAGAAATCAATTTCACTGTACCAAAATCAAGGTGGCTTCAGGGCTGTGCTCCCTGAAGAGGGTCTAGGGCAGAATCTGTTCCTGGCCTCTTGCAGCTTCTTGTGGCTGCGGGCACTCTGTGGCATGCGGCTGCATCACTCTCATCTCTGCGTCTGTGGTCACATCGCCTTTTCTTCTCTGCCAAATCCCCTTTGCATTATAAGGACACTTGTGATGGCAATTAGGGCACACCTGAATAATCCACAGTGATCTCCCCATCACAAAATTCTTAGCTTGGCCACATCTGCAAAATTCCTTTTGCCATATGAAGTATCATTCACATGTTTAAGGGCTTAAGACCCAGATTATCTTTGGGGAGGTGGGTGGGCATTATTTGGCCTAACACAACTCTTTCCCCTATTCCTCAGGAAGAACGATGGCTCAGAGAAGCAAAGTGACTTTCCTAAGTCCACACAGCTATTCAGAGACCCAGTGTGAATTCACCTTCATCTACACCACAATCAATTCAAATGTGAATGAATTTATAACCCCAAGGTATTTTTGTGCAAGATTTCAAAGCTTGTGCAAGCTGTTTATAGAGATGGAATAATTCACAGTAAAGAGTGATAAAGATCATCCATTATCATGAACTAAAAGATATTTTCATTTTCAATAAAAGAATAGGGACACCAAAAGTAATTCCCCACCTGCCCTCAAACAAAACTAATCATCATTACAAAGAGACTAATGCTTGCTACCCTTCCACAAGGTGAAGGCTCATATTCAGACCAGCATGCTGACTCTTCAGAAAGAGATGACTATCTCTAGGGTTCACACTTGACCCCATTCTTGCAGGGCCATGTGAAGTTAGAGCTAATTTTGGTAATTACCCCTATCTTAATAAGATGTCCTACAATCTTGGGCAGTGACTCAGAGAAGGAGCCAAAAAAAAAAAAAAAAGGACAGACAGCTTACATACTAGCACCACTGACTGCCCACCCCAATAGCTGATTGAAGGTAGAGCTCTACCTTCAAAAAAGTAAAAAAACAAGACAGTAATAATGCTGAAGATTTCTGTGCCTACTTAAGACCATCCATGGTTTTCCTTTTAACTTGATTTTGTCTACATAAAAATGCTGAGGGACAGACGTGTTGGTGGCACGCATGGTTTTCTGAGCCTGGCAGTCTCTAGGACACATGGTAGCTAACATGATCACGTATCTTCTATGTTCCAGAACTTACTGCAATATCTCACACAAGCTACAATGGTTTTAGCTACAAGAAACAGCACATGCATACAACAACCAGACTAAATGGTGAAGGAATTTTGTTGGTGTAAGATCTGAAAATCTTGGCGGTTAGAAATGGCTTTAGGAAAACCTGGATTCAGCACCTCCATCGCAATTGACAAGGCCCAGTTTCTTCCATGTCTCCAGCCTTCCCTCCACCATGTTGGCCTCATCCACAGGCTCATTCCTCTCTGGTTACAAAGCGGCTGCCAGCAGCAATCTGGGCTGCATTCTTCATCTTTCCTATCCAGTGGGGGTGAAGCATCGTCATCATCTGGTTAATACCCGTGTTTTGTTGCCTCGCGCCAAAGAAATCAGGGACGTGGATACACAAGGGGTGAAGAGCAGAGGTTTAACAGGCAAAAGAAAGAGAAAAGCTCTCTCCTGCAGAGAGAGAAGAGCTCCAGAGTGGGTCTTCCAATCTGTGGCGAAGTGCTGGAGACTTTATGGATGAGCTTGAGGAGGTGGTGTCTGATTTACAGAGGACACAAAAGATTGGTCGGACCAGGTATGCCATTTGCATAGCGAGGGAAAAACTGGTTTGAACCAGGTGTGCCGTTGGGATAGCTTGCAAAGAAGCTGGCTGCCCCACCCTAATCTTGTATTACGCAGATGGGTTCACTACCTGGCCAAAGCCATGTTGCCCGCTTCCTCACCGTACACATGAACAAAGAAAAGGGAAGATGGAGCCTCCATGTTGAACATACCTGGCTCCCGGGTAGCCCTTTTCTGTGGAGCACAGCTGCCTGCATTCACCCGTGCAAGATTCCAGCTTGCTTATCTAGTGTGCAGCTCGATTTTTCAGGTTCTCTTTACTAGAAAAAAAAAGATTTTGGGGGCGCTCTTTTTTTTAAAAAAAAAAAAAAAAAAAAAAACACGGAGGACTCTCTTACCCTCACTATCTGCCTAAATAATTTATTGTTAGCTCCTATATCAGGGGCACCAGGACGAGCCAGACACCATGCCAGGCTTTGGGGTTAGGAGACGTATATAAGACTGCAATACAGAACACATTGCGGGTTTCAATACTCAGTGTCCATTTGTCTCAATTAATGTGTGCAGTGGGCTCTGTCACGTGCTATCTGTCAGATCGCCCTTCAATACAAGGCATGAGGTCTCATCTGCTGGGAATACTGGCCTCTGGCAGCCCTAGCTGTCCACCCCTTCAGGACTGTAGGTCGTCCCCTTGTCTGAGGCCACTGCACAGTCACGTGCAATAGCTAATATTTATGGAGCCTAAGTGCCCAAACAGCTGTTATGAGTGGAATTCTGTGCTCCCGAGAGATATGTTAAAGTTGTAACCCCCAGTACCTCAGAATGCGATCTTATTCGGAAATAGGGTCAGTGAGGATGGAATTGGTTAAGACAAGGCCGCAGTGAAGTAGGGTGGGCCCTGAATTCAATGTGACAGGTATCCTTCTAAGACGAGAGGAGACTCAGAAACAGAGACAGAGAAGACAGTCATGTGACCACGAAGGCACAGATTGGAGTGATGTGTCCACACGCCAAGAAATGCAAGGTTTTTCAGCAAATACCAGAAACTAGAAAAGACAAGAAAGGATTTTCCCCTCAAGCTTTAGGAGGGAGCTTGGCCCTGCCGCCACCTTGCTCTCAGACTCCTGGCCTCCTGAACTGTGGGATGATACATTTCTGTTGTTACCATTCAGTTTGAAGCAATTGGTTTGTCAGCTCCAGGAAATAAATTCACCATCTCAACCCAACTCCAGACCACTCCCCAAAGCTGGCCCAGCTCGGCTGCGCAGGGTCCCCATGGGATTAGCCAGCATTGGGACTGCATTTCAACACAGTTTCTTCCCCAGCTCAATCCTGCTTCCTTCCTCTTCCTTTTGTCCACAAATGTGTAATAAAATCCTGCCTGCTGATCTCCATCTCTGCTTCCCAGGGAATTTAACCGTGCCATGACTTGAACCTCACCTAACCAGAGGTCTCCCCTTCTCATTGGCTTTAGAGGACAGAAATAAACACAGAGAAGCAATGACCCAATCACACCTTCATCCCTTACTCAACAGGGGCCCTTGGAGCTCCTCTACAGCCCCGGATGCTGTGCCGAGTGCTGAGTTACAGATATAAACAAGACCTATCCTTGCTCTCAGAGATCCTGAATCCAGAGGGAGAGTCTGGCAGTTGACGGGAAACCAAGGGATGCTTGCTCTCAGAGAAATGCTTTCCAGAGGGCAAAGCTGGAATGACCTCATTGCTAGAGGAGGGAGGATTGGAAGCCAGGGCAGGATGACTCCCTAGGCAAGGGCTGGAGACAACAGGTGTGACTGAGGGGAATCTTCCAAGGAAGAGGGAACAAGCAAGTCGGCACCTGGAGGAACAGGAATGTGAACAGAGATGCAGGGAACAGAAGAATGACTGTTCTTCTAATAAAGGTCATTTGGAGTATTGACCTATAAACACAGTCTATTAAATGCAGGCGCATACATACATAAATAAATACAGAAAACCCACCTATAATTAAGGGCATAACACTTTTGGTAGAGGAAAGTTAAATTACAGCTCCAGAAAACCGCCAAAGCATATCTGTTATTTTCCTCCTTCTTTTTGACCTTGCAGTTTAAACCTGTCCTCCTTTCCCTCTCACCACGGGGAAACTTGCTGTGGATTGAATCTTCACAGGACCCGTGGTGACCAATTATCAAAGAGTTGACACCGGAGAGCCAGTAGAACAGAGGCTCCATTTCAGAGGCAGCATGGCAAGCACTTGTGGGTGATGCTGAGTGTTTATGTCAGGCTCAGTTTTGTGCACCCAACACTCAACCTTTCAAGGCATACCGCTGCACACGCCCTGCTCACTACAGCTCATCTTTCAGCTCGCTGACCAATAGCAGAAACCTAGTACTTAACAGGAAAAGAAAAATAATCCTGGGCAATGAGTGAGGGCTTAACAAAACGCCTGATGTCTCAACCCTGCCACAAATAAATTAAATTGGTTTTTCTGGCAAAAAGACTGGAACATCAGCATTAAGAGCCTCCCCTATCCTCACCCTCATCCCTCCAGTGATTCTGCTAAGAAGTTAGAATTGAGAATAATGGATCTAGTTCTAGATGGTTCGCAGAGAATTTTGATAGGGTAAAATAATTCTCTGCAAGGAAATATCTGTATCTCTGGAGAGTCCTTCAATAAACAAAAGAGGGAGGCAAGGCGGTGGAGCAGGACATCTTAGAGAGAGTGACTACACAAAACTTACTCTAAAAGAATGAAGCAAAGGAGGGTAGAGTGCATTCATTACATTGCTGGTGTTTAGCTGAATACAGGACTGCCAAGAAGGAAGATCAACCTCGCAACCTCCGTTACAGCAGGCTGAGGCCCCGGGATGGTTTTGGTCTGTGGTTTGTGAGCAGAAGTGAGGTACGTGGCTTCCAGGGTGAGTTTTAAAGGGAAGGGATGTCCTCTTCACACTCATTTCTTGTTTCTCTCCTCACAGAAGCAGTACTGTGTTGCAGAGCTCCAGAAAGCACCACTCCCCTTGTGTTCTATGCAAAAGGCTCACGGGTTATTATGCATTGGGGCACCTGGCCCTCAATCATTACCAACCCTGTGGATGAAGCAACACCCCAGGGAGGGTTGAGAAGTAGGGGAAGGAGCCAGGGCCCCCGTGAAACAAGCATTTCTGCCAGGAACTTCCCAAGCCCAGATCACTGCATGGAAAGAGAAATAAAACACTCTTTTGTTTCCATCACATTGTTTTGGTTTCCGTTGGAGCAGCCGACCCTATATTCCAACAAACAGCCTGCATCGCCCTCATGACCAGGAAAGTCATCTCTGCAGCAATTCTTCCCTTAAACACCACAGGGTGTTTTGGGCATTGAAGGAAAAACCTGACACAAACTGAAAGTAACAGAGTTTAACTCAGCAAAAAATGATTCTCAAATTGGGCAGTGCCCAAAACAGAAGAGGTTCAGAGGCGCTTCCAAGCTACCACGTGGCCAAGGATAATTTATGGGCACAAAAAGGAGAGTCAGAGTGACATGTAGAAAATGGGAGTAAGGTACAGAAACAGCTGGATGGGTTACAGTGTGGTATTTGCCTTATTTGAACATGGTTTGGACAGCTGGCCATCTTTGATTGGTGAAACCCAGAGATTGGTACTAGAGTTGGCTACAGCCTGTTTACACATCCAGTTAGGTGACAGTTCACTATATATGCAGAAACATTTAAACTAAACTGAATTTAACATGGGTCAGACAAGGCCTTTCGTTAAAAGGCCATGAGGTCGAAGGCAACTTTCACCTCCAGAGCCCCTGCCTACTGTGCCTGGAAGCTCAGAGGGTCATCAGCATGTGACGTCACATGGGATATCACCATCCTCCTCTGAGAGCCCCAGCGGGATAAAGATATGGCAAAACCCAGACTGTTGTATTCATCACTGTATACCTAGAGTCCATCACTGTACTAGCACACAGTAGGGCTCAAAGGTGCTGCTTGCTCAGTGAAGGACTGAATGAACACACTGATGGCTATAGCCAGTGCATTATGCAGCAGGTGGGTGCTTGCGTTCCTCCATGCTTTGGCTCCACCCAACCTATCTGCTTCCTCTACATCTGTCTTCTTCCCGTGTGGACCACCAGCAGCAGCAGCACCTGGGGACTTGTTAGAGCGCAAAATCACAGGCTGCTCCAGATGGCCCAAGTCGGGAGCTCTGGTGCTGGCACAGGGTACAGAGGTCTGTGTTTTAACGCACCCTCCAGGCGACACCTGACGGCCAGTAGGACAGAGGCTCCATTTCAGAGTTTGAGAGCCACTGCTCCCCATGACTGTTCCACAAATCGCACGGCACAGCCACTCCTTTGTTGTTTCCTCTGCCTGGGATACCTTTCTCCCTCTCTCTGCTAGTAGCAGGCTCTTTCATATTTGGGGGACTCTGAGCATGCCACCTCCTCCAGAAAGTACCCCCAGATCCCCACAGTCTGGAGGAATAACTCCCTGGCAATGCCCACAGATGGTGCTTGTCCCCTCAATCCCTGGTTTATTCAGACCAGAGCTTTCTGCCTCCCCGACTGGGGTGTGAACTCCTTCATGTAGGACCAGTTTTTCCTCAACTCTCCAGCCCCTGGCTCCATCAAGCCAAACTTACAATGGTATTCAATAAATGCTGTTGGTTTGAATAACACCAGAGAGCATCAGTCTAGTCCGCTTCTAGATATAGACTCACAAAAAAGAAAGCCAGGTGGCATACAGCGATTTTATCACATTCTCAGGAGCGACCTCTTACGAATGCATGTCTCTCCAAAGTGCATTTCTGAAAAAGAAACAGATAAAATTATTCCTAACAGTGAGGAAAGGGAAAAAAAGTGAACATAAATCAAGAATTGCCCATCTGTCAGCAGTGTCTTTGTTTCTTCTTTCTTATTATTCCTCACTACTCAACGGGATATGTGTAATGATTCCTCTTGAAGACAGTAACACTGAGATAAGTGACTTGGCTGATGTGACACAGCCTACACCCAGAGACCTGTAATTGTAAAATGTTCTTTCTGCGTGCCCATCCACTTAAAAGGGAAGGATCCAGTAGGATGAGAAACAAAAGCTTTACAGGAATTGACTCTTTCCATCCTTGTTTATGTCACCCCCAAACTAACTACCATCTCTTCTACAAAGGGGCAGCTTCAGCCAGTGGGAGGCATCATGGGTGGCCGTTGATGGGGTAAACAGAAATGTGTGTCCTTCCACAGGCTGTTTACTGGGTTCGTCCTTATGGGGTTAGACTCCACCTTGGTTTAAAAGTGAGGGTCACAAAACAAGTGCTGGTGAACAGTCTGTTACTCAGTTGGCATAAGTCAACTCCAGCGGCATTACAAACAGCCCAGGGGCAGACAGCGGGGGAAAGGACATGGACCCAGGCAATGCCTGCCCCTGAGTCTGCGCTTCTGAATTCTCATGTAAACACCCCACGTGTATGGGCAGTGCTGTGTCATGAACTAAGCGACTCACCTGGGTGGAAAATCCACTCACAGTGCAATTCTTGCATGGTTCAGAACTTCAGTTTTCTTTTTTTTTTTTTAATTGTACTTTAGGTTCTGGGGTACATGTGCAGATCATGCGGGATTGTTGCATAGGTACACACATGGCAAGGAGGTTTGCTGCCTCCATCCCCCCATCACCTATATCTGGTATTTCTCCCGATGTTAAACTTTAGGGCAGCCACGATAACAGGAGCTACCTCTGGGTGGCTGGGAGGATTTGGGGATGTGTTAACGCACCTGTCCCACTGCCTGCCCTGGAGCAAACTCAGTGGATCTTTGCCCAGTCTGACAGTCCGAGCTAGGGTTTTCACACATGCTGCTACTTCCAAATTCTTGTAGCAAAACCAAGATGAAAATGTGATTCCTGAGGCTCAGGGACAGAACGCAGACAGAGGCAAAGCTGGCAGGTGAATGCACCTCTTTGACTTCAGGCCACTGCTTCTCCTCCAGGCAAGGTCTTCAGACTTGGTGAGGGTTGGTGTCATCTGTCGGATAGAAGAGCCCATATCAAGCTGAGTTGAGGCAATAAATACCCCACGCTGCTTCCAGATCAAAGTCCTTATTTAAAATCCATGTGCCATGTGTAGTAGGGCAAAGCCCGCCGCCTCCCATGCCCCTCCTGTCCCCCAACAGTGCCGTGAGAGAGGCGGCAGACATGGCATGGTGGCCTGCCTACACATTTGCAAGCTTGAGTTCTGATATCAGCTCTGCTCTTTATCGTCTGTACATCCTTCGGCAAATGTCTGCTCCTGAGTTTCCACGGTTTCCTCCCCTACAAAATAGGCAGAAGGAGAAGAACCAAACTTCCTTGCTCCGAGGATCCACAGAATAATGGTGGCCAATTATTCCCCAATTCATGCTAAGGAGGGAAATAAAAAGCAGAGATGTTAAGTGCCTTCCCCAAGGATACTGGCTTAGTGAGAGGTGGCTCTAGGAACTGAACGCTGGAACTGTTCCATGATAAACTCACAACTCCAATATCCCAACCCCACCTGCTGGTGCTCCCACCCCCATTAGACCCACCTCTGCCTTTAGGAAGTTGCCAGTCCCCTGAAGAGAATAGGAGCAGCTCACCGATGGTTGAAGTACAAGTGGAATCAAAGCACCTTGAAAAAAGGCACGAGCTAAGAGATGTGAGAGATCTTAGGAGGGAATAATCCTAGTTTGGAGAAAGGGTCTAAGCTTGCAGGAGGAGGTGGTGCAAGGGTTGGCTCTTGAATGAGAAGGGTTGGAAGTGTAGGAATTCTGGCCCGGCAAGTGGGAGCCTGCCAGGGGTTTAGCACTGGAGCGGACCTGGGGCAGGTTGGCTGCACTGGGAACAACTAAGATGTGTGCTTCTTTCTGGATTCTTCCACCCACCTGCCTCCCTCCCGGGGGGTGACCCAAACCCTCACCTTCCATCCTGCGCTGAGTCCTAGTGCCCTGAACTGGGAGAGAATCCACTGTGCAGTTTCTTGCTAGGGAGGCTGCTAGGTCTTCAATATACAAACAAACCTCTACACAGTAAAGATCAGATCGGCAGAGGGAGTTGCTTGAAGTCACAGGATGGGAGGGAAAGAAGCCAGAATTCCAGCTCCATTATCTCTAGTTCCCAAACCCAGCATCTTTCCATTAAAACATGCTACCTTGAAAGCCTAAGAAAGTATTTGTATGGGAGAAAAATGAAGCCTTGGGGAGTAATGGTAGGGCCTCCTTTAAATAATGGCACGTTAGGATTATTAATTGCTTAGTAGCAAACATCTAAGGAGTGTTTATTACATGCCAGGTACTCTTCTAAGGGCTTTTGATATTTTAACTTAATTCCTGCTGCTGTGCCCTATAAGGGAGGCATTACTATATAATCAGCTTCTATTTCACACTAGGAAATTGACACACAGAGTTTAAGTAGCTTGTCTAAGGGCATATGGTTAATAAGATTTAAAGATTGGATTTGAGTCCAGGCAGCTGGGATCCAGCTTACAGCTCTAACTAGAATGTGTGAGGCTGGTCAGGCCGTGCACTGCACAACGGCGCCTAGCCATGGGGGCACAGAGAAGCTGAAATCCAGCTGGGATTCTGCTCTCTCGGGCTGCTTGGAGGAAGGGGCACCACTGTGTTACTTACACACAAAAACTGCCAAACCAAGCCTAGTCTCCTGGGGATGCCAGCTGCTGACTGCACCGTGGCTTTTGTTGACAGCATGATTGATTATTTTTTTCTTTTTTAGATCATGACCTTCCCAAAGCCATCTAGGAGTACAGATAAAAATGCACAGCGTATGAAAACTGTGCAATGGAGTTCTGCCACCAGTCACGGTGGGGAAAAGCTTTTAAACACTACCCAGCTCTGACATTCTTCCTTTAGGGGATGAAAATGAGCCCTGGAAATCTTTGCAGAGGCCTCTGGGCAGGTATGCCGGGACGTGCAGGTGCACACCAATGACCCAGGGCATGCATGTGTACACTACCGACCCAGCCGTCCCTCTTCTAGGAATCAGTCCTGCAGCAGCTCTCAGCAACCTCTGCTATTTGCAAGAGCAGACCATCAGAAACCACCCCAAAAATGCATAAAGAAGACATTGAGCAAATCAATAATGGCATGCTGAGATTTGAATTGCCAAATTGACCTTGAAATGAAGGAGCCAGATTTGCTTGTAATAACAGTGAAAGCAATACAACATTTATTTGAAGTGCAGAATATCCCGTTCACCATGAGGCCCTTTGGTAAATAATGTTTTCATATAACTGTACGGATTTAATCATTAGGTTGAAGACAGCAAAGAGTGTGGTTGGGTCCGAGCATTGTGCAATAAGACTACCTGGGTGCAAACCTTGGCACCTACACTAACCAGGTGAGGATGGGGAAGTTATTGGACTTTTTTTTTTTTTTTTTTTTTTGAGGCAGGGTCTTTCTGTGTCACCCAGGCTAGAGTAAAGTGGCATAATCATGGCTCACAACAGCCACAAACTCCTGGGCTTAAGCAATCCTCCTGCCTTAGCCTCCTGAGTAGCTGGGACTACAGTCATGCGCCACCATGCCTGGCTAATTTTTAAATTTTTCTGTTGAGATGGTGTCTCTCACTATGTTGGCCAGGCTGGCCTTGAACTCTTTGTCTCAAGGAATCCTCCCACCTCAGCCTCCCCAAATGCTGGGATTACAAGCCTGAGCCACCATGCCCAGCCACGTTTGACTTCTTGCCTCTCAGGATTGAGGGCTCTGAGGGAGGCCGATATCCTGGGTTTGAGTCTTGGTTTGCTATTTCCTTCCTGCATGAGCTGGACCTAGTGACTCATTGTGATTATGTCTCAATGTCTCTGCGTGTAAGCTGGACAAGTATACGGTACTTACCTTAGTGAGCAGTTCCATGCTGACTTCTTAGGAGGTCTGTGGTACAGTAAGCCCCCAGGAGTGTTAGCTATGCTGAAGCCTGGAGGAAAATGCTGAAGAAATGCACGCAGCCAACGTTGGTTAGCTCTGAGGAATGATTGCTGTTGGACTCGCACATTTTACAGCATTTAAGATTTTTGAAAGTAGGAAAAAGTGAGTCTTGCAGTTAGCGAATTGCAAAAGAATACCTTTGCAAAAGGCCCTCTTGGAGAGGTAACTATGTCCTTTAGCACATTCCCCAGAATAAAGCAGCCTGGAGACTGCCCCTCTTCGTCAGCACCTCTACCCCACAGTGCACTGGGCTTTCCACTGTCACTATTCTTACCCCTGGGGGCCGTCCCTTGATAGGGGGCTGTCCTCTCCCCAGGACTGTGGAAGAAGCTGACCTATCAAGGGACAGTCCCCTGGGG
Source organism: Sapajus apella (assembly GCF_009761245.1). Classification (NCBI taxonomy): domain Eukaryota; kingdom Metazoa; phylum Chordata; class Mammalia; order Primates; family Cebidae; genus Sapajus; species Sapajus apella. The sequence goes on along the minus strand of NW_022436943.1, from coordinate 56,476,526 downwards.
TAAGATCCTCTCTGCATTTCTGGGGCCTGGTGCAGTGATTGCTACACAGTAGTAGGTGCCTAATGAAGTTTGCTGAGTACTTGAGGGCTTACTGAAGGAAGTTACTTCTGTAGCCTGACAATAAACACGCTCCCTTCTGACCCCTCAGGAATGCTCTTGGCACCCGTTCCAAAGTCAGGCCCTAAAAATGAACACTGTTCATGACACAATGAAACAAGACATTCCAGACTCAGCCTCGGGTGGCTGACTCTTGGGGCTGCCATGCCTTTGGCCAAAGGCTGAAGAGGCTGTCCCCGGGGAGGGGACCTCCAGCCCTTCCAGTCCAGAGCCACAGCCTCCCGGGACAGGCAGCAGACCGTGAAAATGAGGAGCGCAGCTGTGGTCACAGATTAACTCTGTATATTAACAGAAAGAGTTTTCCTTTCCACACACGCATGAGTGTGCCCTACCCCCAAACAAACAAACAAGCAAAATTGAAAGAAAAGAGGAGGGAGAGAGGGAGGGACATGACAGGAAGGAGGAAGGGAGGGAGAGAAAAGAAGAGAAAGAAAGGAATAAAGAGAGAGAGAAAGGAGAAAGGAGAAGGAAGGAATAAGGGAAGGAGGGAGGGAGGGAGGGAGGGAGGGAGGAAGGGAGGAAGGAAGGAAGGAAGGAAGGAAGGAAGGGGGAGGGAGGGAGGGAGGGACATGTACCTTTTTTAGACAGACCCTCTTTCTGACTCCCCCTGACCTTACTTTAGAGAGATTAGATATTGAAAATTATTTCTTTTGGAAAAACAAAACAAAACAAAAAAGCACCAGGACAAGCTTGTGGGCCATATGATACCTGCAAGTTCAAAATTCCTGAAGCTCTTTTCCATTTTACAGATGAGTAAACTGAGGGGCTACAGCTTGCCCAAGGTCACTGGGAGTGAATGAGCGTCCAGCAGAGAGATTTCTGACTTCCCAGTCCAGACCCTTCCCTCTGCTCTGGCCCTTTGAGGCCAAGGGTGTGCACAACCGAGAGGCCGGATGTCTCATGGGAGGAGCCAGGCCTACCTCCCTCCTTCAGAACCCCAGTCCCACCTCTGACCAGGAACCCACTGTCATTGTGGGAGTCCACGTGGCCTTTTTAACAGATGCTGCCAAAAACAGTGCTTCCAGTCCCAGGAGAGAGATCAGGGGTGAGAGACTCAGGTTACCGCAGAGATAGTGGGGTCAGAGAAGACTGGGGCTCCTCTGAAATTGTAGGTCAAGGGCAGGGATACTGATGCTGACGTCAGCATTGGAGCCAGAACAACGTGAGTTGGAATTTCAGTTCTTTCTCTTCTTAGTTGGGTGAGTTTGGACCTCAGTATACTAAGGTCTAAAATGGGCTAACACATGAAGCTGTGTGCAAGGTCAGCTTAATATAAATGAGGCCCTAGCCCCAAGAAGGTGGTCCTTGGCACAAGAATTCTTCCTGGGCTAAACTTGGCTTTTGTAGGAGAAAATGGAGTCCTGTGGGTTTAGAAGGTGAGTCAGCATTTGGTTGTGGGTCAGTACAAGGAGAAGTTCTACCCTTTATGCCTTATATACTCAGCTCCCCAGATGCGCAGGGGAGGGGAAGGGGCTTTTGGGAGAAGGCTTTAGGCCAGGGTTCTTTCTAAGAACACAGGCCCAGGAAACAAGGCCTCTGGTCCTGCCTCCACCTCAATTAGCTGTATGACTTCAGAAAAGTCACCCAACCTCTCTGAAACCCAGTTTCCAGAATCATAGCAGAGAAAACAGCATCTCGCAGCCTGCTGTGTAGACTACTTGGATGTGTACAATGCCAGTGTGTAGGGAGTTCATAAGAAATGTGACTCCCTTTATCGGCCCAGCTCCACCATGTATCAGCTTTGGGGAAGCCCCTTCCAGGGCCTCACTTTCTTCCTGTTTGTGTCCAAGTAATGTTTCCCAAATGGTAGTTTTTTGCACACCACAATTATGATTTTTGCCATAATCCAAGTGCACTTTGTAAAACTCATTCCTCTATATTTTTGAAAATTTAACAGATACCTTTGTATAAACTGAAATATAAAAATTAAAGGAAAACCAGTGTATAGCTTTTCTGAGTACAGGAGCAGTTTAGCTGGTCATAAATCGAAGTCCTGGGTAAAAATAAACATAATCAAAAGCAAACAAGATATTAGCTTCCAGCTAAGTCCAGCTGCCTGGGGAGGTGCCTGGCCCAGAGGCTGCTCTCTCCCTGGTTGAAAGGAGAGCAGAGGAAGTGTTAGCATTTGTCCCAGTGCTAAACTGAGGCCTGCTCCTCAACGTAACCGGAAGGATGCAAGGAACTGGGAAGAAATTTTGTCCACTATGTTTTGATTTTCCTTAACACCTTGTGCATGTGCCTCAAAAATGATGTTGAGGAACCCCCAGCTCCATCCCCGTAAGGCCCCCTCTCTGAGATACTCAGGCCTTGGTGGTCTTGTTGGTCATTTCCTGTGAAAAAGGTGAGTGGGTCTGGAAGGGCCTCGTGTGGGGTGCGGGAAAGGGGAAAGCAGAATGGAATGGAAGACATAAAGGGTGTATGGTGGGGAAGGTGGGGTAGAGACCACCTAGAGTTCAGCCCCTTCCAGGGTGCCCCAGTTGGCAGAGAGTTTCCTCTCAGCAGAGGCCCGTGGGCCAAGCAGACCCTGATTCCTGTCAAATCTGTTCTGGGCGGCCACGATGCTTGGCTGAGGGCAGCAGGAAGTGAGTGGGCGTCAGGCGGAAGTCGTTCTGAAGGGTTGTGGGATGGTGTTGATGACACCGTAACTCACAGTAACAAGGGCAGACAGAAACACTGAGGTGCTGGTCACATGAAGAATGTGCTCAGGAAGCAGAAGATGGCTAGGACCCTAAAAGGGATAATAACCATAACCAGTGCTCCAGCCAGTCCCTTCGCTGGAGGCAAGGGCATGGTCTAGGAAATAAAACTGTGAGATCCACAGAATCTGCTTTTCCTCATACTAAAGCTTGTGAGAAGCCTCCCACGCAAAGTTTGAGTACTTGTATTTTTTCACAAATAGATTTTGATGTTAAAATTGCTGCCCTTTATTGGGTCCTGACCACTGTATGTATGAGCTCATCTTGTTTACTCTTCACGGCAGCCTGTGATTCGATTATGACTATCCTTATCTTATTTATGTCTGAGGAAAGCAAGACGCCAAGAGGTGATGTGACCAGCCAGGATCACACAGCCTGTAAGAGCCAGGGCTGGGCTCAAACCTCCAGCCCATGCCTGTAATCCCAGCACTTTAGGAGGCTGAGGTGGGAGGATTGCTTGACTCCCGAAGGTGGAGGCTGCAGCCGGGATGACAGAGCAAGACACTGACTAAAAAAAAAAAAAAAAAAAAAGAGCAAATACAAATATCTGACTCCATGGTATCCTGCCACAGGATAGGGATAGGACAGGGGACCTCCATTTCTGAAGGGACAAGTGTGATGTGGACTTGCTTTGGTGACTCAGAGAGATAAAACTGAGAAATAAGGTTGGACATTGCTAAAAATTAGAGCATCTGGGTGTTGGAATGGACTCCCTGGGAGGTACAGGAGGCACCCCTGTGGGGCTGGATGACCCCCTCTGTGGATGTCGGACCCAGTGCCTGCCTGGTCTGGGGGGCATATATCAGATGCTTAGCATCACTACGCATGAATGTGCCTCCATGGGACACTCACACATTACCTCCTTTTCTGCCAGTGAGTTTTACAGACTTCTCAGCAGGAGCCCAGAGACACGAAATCACCTTCCCAAAGTCACCTCACTACTGTGAGGCTGAGCAAGACTTGAATCCTGTTGTCCTTTCTATCTTCTGTCCCTCAAATCCTACATCCACCCACTTGTCAGCAGGACAGCCGTTTCTATCTTCTAAACTTAACCAGCTTCAGCCACTTCTCCCCGCCCTCAGCATCCTGCCCTGGTCCAGCCACCATCATCTCTCCACTGGTCTGCTCCAAGGGCCTCTTCTTTGTTTCAACCCTTTGCCCCCTGGAAATTGAGTCAACACACAGCAGCCATGGGGATCTTTTTCAAAAGTAAATCTAGTACTTTATCTTTTGGCTGAAAGCCTTATGTTGGTCTCACAGCAACTTAGAATAAGATCCAAACTCCCTCTGAAGCTCTGCAAGGCCTTCCAAGCCCCTGCCTGTTTGAAATAAACTAAGTCTCCTAAAAACTCCTGTGTTGAAGTCCTAAATCCCAGGACCTCAGAATGTGACTGCATTTAGAGAGAGGATCTTTAAAGACGTAATGAAGATGAAATGAGGCTGCTAGCGTGGAGCCTAATCCAATATGAGTCTTATCCTTATAAGACGATACAGGGACACACAGAGACAGAGGGAAGACCCTGTGAAGGCACAGGGAGAAGATGGCAAACAAGCCAAAGGGACAGGTCTCAGAAGAAACCAGCCCTGCGGACACCTTGGACTCACACTTCCAGCCTCCAGGATTGTGAGAAAATAAGTTTCTGTTGCTTAAGCCCCCAGTCTGTGGTACTTCATTAAAGCAACCTGAGCTGACGAACACACTGCCCTAAGTCACACTGGCCTCCTTCAAGTTCTGAGTACTGATTATGAACACTCCTGCCATGAGGCCTTCGCATGGGCTGAACCCGCTGCCTGCCTTTCCCTCCCGTATACAAACAGAAAGATAACTCTGGAAGCAGGATGTGGGATGCATTAAAAGGGAACGTTAAATGAATTTAATAAATATTCCCTTAGCACCCGCCCTGGGCCAGGCACTGAGCCAGCTCCAGAGTTGCAGAGAGAAATGAAGAGGTTCCTGAGTCCCTGAGGAGGGTGTTCAGGACCCATGGAGGAGACAGACTGATTTTGACAATAGGGTGGGAAGGGTGGGATGGAGATTTCGCAGTTGGGTGAAGAACCAAAGAGGCACAAGGTATACTCCAGTCTTGGGAGGTGCAATGGACTGAATGTTTGTGCCTCCTCCAGATTTGTAGGTGAAAGCCTGAATCCCAACATGATGGCGTTTGGAGGTGAGGCCTTTGAGGGGTGATTGGATTACAGGTCTTGAGACTGGGACCCTTGCGACGTAGGAGTCCTTATAAAAAGAGGAGGAGACATGAAACCTCTGTCTCCTCCATGTGAGGGCACAGCAAGAAGGTGGTCACCTGCAAACCAAGACGTGAGCCCTCATCAGACACCAAATCTGCCACTGTCTTGATCTTGGACTTTGCAGCCTCCAAACTCCTGAGAAATTAGTGCCTGTACGTTAAGCCACCCAGTCTGTGGTATCTGTTTACAGCAGCCCGGGCTGACTAGGCCGGAGAGGATAAAGACCACAGCTGGCTGTCAGGAGACTGAGTTTACATCCCTATTCTGTTGTGGTGACACTAGGCAAGGGCTTCCCGTCTCTGAGCCTCAGTTTCCCCATCTATAGAGAAGGGACAATAAACTTACCCTCTAAGTGTTTATGCCCTAATTGTAGAAGATTCCTGTACCTCAGCTGTTCAGTGCTGAGGGGCTGGAGGGGTTTTGTTTCCAGCAAAAGATGGATTCTGCACCTTTCAGGCTTGCAGCTGCCTGGAGATACCCCCAGACCATGGCGGTAGGGGAGGGGGAGGCAGATGCAGGCAGAAATCCCACACAGCACTTTTCCCAAGTATCTGGGGTCATGGCTGGGGCTGAGTCGTGCAGGTCTGGGGAAGCATGGGACCTACCCGTGCCTTCCCTGGTTACATATTTGCCAGCTTTGGCCCCAACTCCAGAGGAGTTCGACAAACCAACCTAGCAAATTCATCTGGACATGGCCTTGCGCACACGAGGGCTTAGGGCTTAGGCAGCACTTTTGTTATTTGAGTTTTTCTTTAACTAGAAGAGAAAAAAGTAGATATTGGTTCTCTCTCCCGCATATCCCCAACCTCACTGCTCAGCCAATCTTGGCCTCTCTCAGGCCCAAGGTTGACCAGGGCCTGCCAGGCTGCCCTTGCAGGGGACTAAGCACAGGGTTTTTTGTTTGTTGTTTCTTTGTTTTGAGACAGCCTTTCTTTGTCACCTAGGCTGGAGTGCAGTGGCATAAGCTCGGCTTGCTGCAACCTCTGCCTCTCAGGTTCAAATGATTCTCATGCCTCAGCTTTCTGTGTGTCAGGCATGTGCCACCACACCTGACTAATTTTTTGAATTTTTAGTAGAGACAGGGTTTCACCGTGTTGGCCAGGCTGGCCTTGAACTCCTGGCCTCAAGTTATCTGCCCACCTCAGCCTCCCAAAGTGCTCGGATTATAGGCATGAGCCAGCGCACCCAGCCAAAAGTAGCAGGTTCTCATGCAGAAAATGCTGAGTCCAAATTCTTGCTCTGCCACCGGGGCCATGCATCTTTGACAATTGCCCACCGCTCTGGGCATTGCCCCACCCCGGACTAATAAAGCCTCCAGGCTGGAGCCCCTCAGGTCTCAATCTCCCCCTCCCCCGCACATCTCACCCTTTCTCTGCTCTGCCACATTCCCTGCAGCTCTGACGTGCTGCTCTTTCCCTTCCCAGCTTTTGAATTTCTGTCTTAGTTGCGTCTGCCCCTTCCTGATTGTCTGGTGGTCACGGCCAGACTCATGGTCGGGTATCTGGGTGCAGATCCCATCTGCATCATTTTCTTGTTAGGAAAAATTACCCCAACTCTCTCGACCTTGACACCCTGTCTGTAAAATGAGGGCCGAGAATTAGATCTTCTTGGGGTACTTAGGAAAATAAAGATGATGGTGCCCGGGCTGTATTTTCATGAGCAGGAAGCTGGATAAAGACCAGTACTCTTATTAAGTAGATCAGCCTGTCCCCCTGCCCCCATCCTTCCTCTCCCTCACCCTGGGTTGGTTGAGATGCTGACCCCTATTCCCCCAGTGTCATGCCTGGCTCTGCAAAGTGCTCATCACCGTGGACATTTAGCTCATGCTTGTTTGTGTTTGACCAAGAGTGTCCAGAGGACAGAGACCAGGTCTCATTTATCTTCCAACCCCCAGGTCAGCAAGCACTTCATCAGAGCCAGCTCCTTGAGTAAGTGAAGGCATGGGTGAATGAATAAATGAATTGCCAATGACATTTTCTGCCCTGTGAGGAAATGCTCTTGGATTTCACCAATCAATAGTGATCTGTGTCCCAGTTTCTAAGTCGTGCCCTAGAAAATGATTGCTGGGCTTCAAACGCATGATACAGTGTTCAGTGGACGAGATGTTGGCAGGGTAGGGGAGGGAAGTCACAGAGGTGGTGTGGGCCAGCCTTGGTACCCTGGATGCTTCCTGCAGTGGGACAGAAACATCACACATTTGTCTTTTCACACACACACACACACACACACCTTTTCTTTCAACCCACCCCACTAGTGGACTTACAGCACTTCCGGCCAAAGCTGGCCCTGGCCCCTGGAGTGGGTCCTTAAATTACATCTGAGGGTCAGCCTGCATATGTTTGCATGAATCACAAGACCTAGAGTTCAGATTCCACGAGGGAGAATACTCCTCTGCTCTACCTAGGCCAGGGGCACCAACCAGTTCTGAAGCTCAGCTCTGGAATGGGCCAGCACCCTGTAGTACCACAAGGCTGACTGGCATCTTCTTAAGGAGCTTAATAAAATTCTAAATTACTAAAATAACAAGAGGATTCCAGGAGATTATATCTAAAAGCACAAACAGCATCACAGAAGTTTCCGACCTGATATCTTTTTCTATTCACTGTTTCCACTTTAATTTGTTCAACCCATATTTCCCAAGGGACTGCTAGGAGCCAGGCACTGGGCTTTGCTCTGAGATACACAACCCAGTGAGACTCGGCCTCTTGGTGTCCAGGAGCTCTCTTAGGGGAGAGGTGGATGTGGCTGAGACCAGCCCAGAGAGCAGAGCTGCCCTGAGGACCCCTGCCCTGAGACTTCTGGGTTACTCTGTCCCCCTTGGAGCCAGGCTCTGAGTCATGAGCTACAGTTTTTATCTTCTGAGTTTCCACAGTTACCTCATGACATTGAGAGCAAATGAGTCTTCTCCATGAGGAAACTGAGGCTCAGAGAGGTTAAGTAACACACCCAACTTCACACAGCAAACCCACAGCCAAGTCTCCAGGAGCTCAGATCCTGGCCAGTTTAACTCCAAATTCCATGTTCTTAACCCCAACATAGGTGTCCCAGAGAGGACAGAAGTTGTTGAGTGAGGGACGGGTCATTAATTGGTCCTCTCGGGCTCAGAGAAAATTTCACATGAAAATGGAGCAGAGGGCAGGAATCTTACACTATCCCCAGTCCATACGACATTCTGAATATGTTGGTGTTTCTGTTGACATTTTTTGGGGGGAGATTTTGGTGTGGGGTTTGGAATAAGACAGTTTTTGGTCTGAGTATCTGCTCTGCCATTTGCTAATAGGATGACCTTGGACAGGCGACTTAATCTGTTCTAACCTCACCTTCTTCACCTGTAACGTTTAATAATAAGGATTTCTAAATTCTGGGAGTATGTCACAGATTACCTGATATATTAGTTTGCTTCTGTTGCCATAAGAAGACCTAACACAGACTAAACAACAGAAATTTATTTATTTTCTCATAATTCTGGAGGCTGGAAGTCCGAAGTTAAGGCTTTGGCAGGGTTACTTTCTTCTGAGTCCTCTCATGGTGGCTTGCGGATGAGCTGCTGATAAAGACATACCTGAGACTGTGCAATTTAAAAAAGAAAGAGGTTTAATGGACTTATAGTTCCACATGGCTGTGGAGGCCTCACAATCATGGTGCAAGGCAAGAAGGGGCACGTCACATCTTACATGGATGGTGACAGGCAAAGAGAGCTTGTGCAGGGAAACTGCCTTTTTAAAACCATGAGATCTCATGAGATTTATTCACTGCCACAGGAACAGCACCCTACCTCCGACCAGGTCCCTCCCACAACACATGGGAATTCAAGATGAGATTTGCGTGGGGACACAGCCAAACCATCTCAGATGACCTTGGATAGGTGACTTAATCGGTTCTAACCTCACCTCCTTCACATATAGTATTTAATGATAAGGATTCCTAAATGATGGGAGTATGTTAAGGATTAACTGCTATATTAATTTGCTTGTGCTGCCATAAGAAAGTACCACAGACCTAAACAACAGTAATTAATATATTTTCTCACCATTCTGGTGGCTGGACATCCGAAATCAAGGCTTTGGACATCCAAAATCAAGGCTTTGAGACTTTCTTCTGAGGCCTCTCAGAGTGGCTTCCAGATGGGCCTCTTCTCTCTCGTGTCCCCACACGGCCATTCCTCTGCGTATCTGCATCTTAATCTCCTCTTCTTATGTGGGCACCACACATATTGGAATAAGGCTATCCATAAATCTCATTTTAATTTAATTACCCCTTTGAAACTGCTACCTGCAAATACAGTCACATTCTGAGGCACTGGGGATTTGAACTTCAGCATATGAATTTTAGGAAATGTGATTCAACCCATGACAGCTGCTGCCATAGCATTCATCTCTTGACCATCATTTTACCCACATTGTATTATATTTCAAGGATTTTCCTGTGCCATGAAAACATAAGTGGTGGATGTAATAACAACAGAATATTTCACCAAGGGCCTGAACCAAAGTAGACTGAACTAACATCCTGCTATCAGACTGAATCACTAAAGAGAAAACAGAAGCTTCAAGAACTTGGGTGTTCTGAGGGCTCAGAGTGCCCAGTCTTCTCTCTTTCATCTCTAAAGCTAGAACAACATCAGACACTCCATTCTGGGCCATTCCTGACATAGCAGACCACTGAAGGGAGACATAGTTTATGTTCTACTCTTCAGGAGTAGTTTTCCAGATATTCCAGGCTTTCCCTCTGAACTCAGGCTGAAGGCAGCCAACATCCCAACCTCAACCTTAAAAACCATCAGAGGAAGAGGCTGTTTAAAGAGGCTGTATAATGAACATGAGGAATGATCTTCCTCTGTCACATAGGCATTAATGCTGATAATCCAATATTTGCAGGTCTTTTCCCAAGCAATAGTTAGAATTCTACTTTTCTGCCACCTTAATATTAGGTATAGCCTCATGACTTGCTTTGGCGGATGAAATTCTAGCAGAAGTGACATATATTTTTTCTGTGCAGAATCCTTAAGAGCCAGTGCTTATGTTGTCCTATTCCTTTCCCCTGTGGAATCTGTGGAAGCATGTGGCATGAAACCTCCATCAGCTTGGGTCCCTGAATGACTATGTGGAGTAGAGTATCTCCATTTCCCACCAATGACAACTCACGCTGGGTGCACAAAAAATAAGCCTTGTTTTTCTAAGCCATCAAGATCTGATGGTTGTTTGCTTTCCCAGAGTGCTAAGCTCTCATGGGAGATACAGCTCCTTATCTATAAAGACATATCCTCATTAAACTCCTCACTCCTCTTCTGGAACAATTAAGACCCTTAGACTGGCTAAACTGAGAGTAGCACAGAACCAGGCACAGTGCTTTGTGAATGAATATACTTAATACAATTGACTTACCCTGACCATATGCGATGAAAGACCACACTAAGACTTTCTTTTCACTCACATACTTACGGTCCCTAGAGTCCTAGGGAGACCAGACCAGAGGATGACCTTTGGAGAAACAGTAGGATGTTCAGGGCAGCTTTGCTGGGCTCATTTTCGTGAGGCTTGGGTTCAGCCGATTCTTGTACCACCCTTTGGTGTGTGTGGAGTCTGACATTAGAACTTCCCAGTTTTTCCTCTAAGGAGCATGAGACCTACATCTTCCCTCTGGGAAAAAGCCCAGAGACTCCAAGCTTGTTCTGTCCTTCCCTCACAGCCAGAGGATTCCAGGCAGTAACCAGGAGCCTTAAGGCTGGACTGTCTGTGCACAAGTGTTTTGCCTTCCAGAATTCTGCTTCCTGCAGTGGGCCCTGATACCCACTCTCCAGAACAGAAAACTGGCATGGGGATGGGAAATGCCACCTAAACAAACAAGAACAAAAGAGCCAAATTATGTCCCATGGTGATGTTTTTATGTGTAAACAAACAAATGATTTGGTGATGAAGGTGTTAACAGCCAAAAGTCAAATTCAGAGAGATTATGGTTCTTTTCCAAGTCCTGCCTTAGTTGGCTACGGAAATGGGTGGAGGTCACTTTAGTTCTCTACTTTTATAGTTTTATCATCTTTAAATGGGTGTATTTTAGGTTGCAAAGGAAATAGTATATATAATCTTTTTTTGGCTTGTTTCAAAATTCTTTAAAAAATGTTTCCCACTAATTAGTTGGTACACACATAGATTGTCTGCAAAATAAATAACAAGAAAAGAAATTACTCATAACTCACACAATCAATATTTTAGTCCGGGTTTTCATTTTCTTTTTGTACAGAATTGTAGTTCTGCTGCACAGAGCAGAAACAATGCTGTGTGTTCACTGTGCTGTTTCTTCTTCCTAGCCCCTAACAAGGCAATATTTCCCAGTCTCCCTTGCAGTTATGTTGAGGTCATGTGACTGAGTTCTGGCCAATGGCTGCAGCTGCAGGCTCTACAGGCCCCTTTGTGGCCTGGCTATAAAAGCTCCTGTGAGACTCCTTAGCTCTCTTTTTGTCTGCTGTGTTGACCCTAGTGGACACATGTTGAGGCGGGGACAACACTAATTTTGAAGGGAGCCTGGGACCCTGGAGGCCTGGATCGCCTCTCAGAAGAGTCTTCCTGGACAGTTGCTTGATCCACATCAGACTCCACTTGTGCAAGAAATCTACAATTGTGGTGCTAAGGCCCCCGGATTAGGGAATTTATTTGCTGTTGCAGCATAACCTAACACAACCTTACTAAATATCAGACCATCTCTTGAATGATTTGTGTCCATATATTAGGTACTTTTTATTGCATTATTAATTATTTATAAACCCCATAATGTAATGTAGCCAAACACTTAAGAATTTATGACATACAGATAGACAGGTTTGGTTTCACCTCAGCTTTCCGTTAATTAACTTCATGTTCCTCTTTATGCCTTGAATAACTTCTTCGTGCTTCTCTAGATCCCATTTTCATTGTTTATGAAGGGAAAATAATAATAATAATATCTCGTACCGTGTAAAGATTAAACAGCATAATGCCTCGCATGCTGCTGAAATATAGTCAACATTCAACGCATAGTAGCGCTTTTATTTGTATGGCTCCTTAATATCTCATCACATGAGTGAGGCTTGCTAGCACCACTGGAATTTAGTGAGTATTTTCAGGTCTATGCTATACTCATGTCTCATTCTTACAACCCTGCACATTGTGGGTTATCACACCCAGGTCTCACTCCCTCACATAACCACAATCCCATAATCTCACCTGAGAAAATTAACAAGAAGTCCCTATTCCAATTTAATACCCAGTCTCTATTCCAATGTCCAGAATGGTCTCCCAAATAACTTGTATAGCTTTTTTTTCAAGGTAAGATCCTACCAAGATTCATACGGTACATTGTGCATGATGTACCTTGACTGTTTTGTAGTTTTGTCCTGGTGGAGAGAAGCCAGCCATCTTGAAGAGTGGCTCTTCCTCTAGAATTGTCTGCTGCCTCCTCATCCACTTGCAGTTGGCTTCCAGCTGGGCTTGGACGTGGTCATTTTCAGAACCAGCTCTGGCCTGTAATGTCGTAAAGGGACTCTGTTGGCCCTGCAGGAGATAAGGAGGTAGCATGTGCAGTGGGGACCACAGAGGATCTGAGGGGAGATAAGAGTCATCACATCAGAGGATGTGCTCTGACCCTGGCATCTTGTCTGTAAATGTGGATCCTAAGGACACCCCTAATAAAATTGTGCCTACTCGTCTCCATCTCTGCTTTCCAGAGAATTCAACCAGTGACATCACTCTAATCTCAGCTAACCAGAGGTTTCCCCTCCTCATGAGCTTTACAGGACAGAAATGAAAACAAGGAAAGAAGAAGCCATTCACATCTTCATCCTTTACTCAACAAGGACCCGCTGAGCTCCTCCCCAGCCCCTGACACTGTGCCGAACTCTGGGGTTACAGAAATGACCAAAACCCATCCTTGCTCCCAGAGACCCTGGAATCCAGAAGGGGATTCCAGCACATGATACAGAATAGATTTAGCAAAGGATTTGCCACAGCAGACTTGCTCTTGGATGATGCTGTCCATCCCTCCTCCAGCAGGTGTGGGACCTCACACAACCTCTCATTACCCCGACCCACGACCCCACTGTCTTCTGCCCTCAAATCCAGGAAAAGCAGCCACAGGCTTTTCCTCTGTTCCTGCTCTGGATCAATATAAAGTTTAGATTGATGAAAACTTCTAATACAATGTATAAAAACAAACCAATAGATAAATACAAGACTAGCAGAAATAGAAGTGAATGTTATTATACCCGATTGAGGTGAGGAAGAGCTTTAAGCATGACATCGAAAACAAATTGTATGGAGAAAAATTAATAGATTTGGCTAAATAAGTCAGCTATAATAAAAAGGTGAAAAATTCTGGGGAAAAACTGAACCATGATAGTTAACTTCTGATAATACCGTTAATACATAAATCTTAATCTGTGGAATTCTTACACAGTGGAAGTGTTTTGGGTTTTTTAATGATAGTTTTGTGCATAACAAACTACTCCAAACTAGTGGCTTAAAACAGCAGCTGTTTTACTTATTCACTCATGATTCTAAAATTTGGACAGAGGGTGGTAGCTCAGGTGGCTAGGGGACCCTCCTCTGAGACAGCTTGCACACATGGGTGGCTACAAGGAGCTCTGGCAAGGCTGTTGGCTGGGGCCTCAGCATTCTTGCTCATGGTTTCTCCATGTGGCTGGGTCAGACTTCTCACAGTCTGGGGGTGTGAAGGTAGCTGGTCTTGGTACATGGCTACTGGCCTCCATCAGAGCAAAGGCAGATGCTGTCAGGCTTTCTGAAGGCTTAGTCCTGAAACAGTCCAGGTGTTACATCTGCCACTTTCTCTCAATGTGGGTCACCTGAACAGCCTGGCCAGATTTGAGGGGGAAGGGAAGAAGGGCACACACACCGAGGGATGTGCTTCATTGGATACCCTACAGTGACATTCTGCCAGGAAAGAACTAAAGCAAAATCCCAATGGGAAAACGGACCACAGAAATGTACAAAGAATCCACATAAGATATACAAATGGCCAACATGCATGTAAAAGTATATTCAACCTAACTAATAATTGAAGAAACACATGTCTACGTTTCACATAACTTTTCCCTGCTCAAGGATGGAACAAGGTATGACAAAGACTCAGAGGGCCCTATTGGAGTGAAAATTTCTGCAAATCTTCTAGCAGAAAAATTTGATCATATATATCAAAACCTTCTAAAAACAATGCATGTTTTGATTCAGCAATTTGTCACTTAGAACTTTCTAGAGCTATTTCATAGAAAAGTACTCAGAAAAGTACACAGCATCATTTAGAATAGTAAAGGATTAAAAGGAACTTAACCAGACATTAGTAGAAAGTGGATTAAATGAATTGCTGCATTGATTTGGTAGAATATAGTGCAGGAAATGGCCTAATCAACTGGACTTTTAACCACTGACCTTGCTTTATAAAATATTTGCCAACCCTTCCCAACTCCAGATTTGACCACCCAGATATTCATTTACTGATTCATTTCAGACATGTATTTAGTGCCACATGAGAGCAGTAATTGTGTATGATATTGTCCTTGCCTTTGAAGTGTTTTCACAGTGGTTGGTGAAAGTATTTAAAAACATTAATGATTAAGTAAATACAATGCAAAGAGAACAGCTGAATGCACATTGACACCACCATCTCCTTTAACCAGAAGTAAGCCAGCAAGGTCCAAAATGAATAAAAGAATACCTAGTGCTAGTGAGGATGAAGGCTAACATGCCCTGGAGTTGAGATTATTAATTGGCATGTCATCCTTGTTTTCCAGTAGAAGCTTGGCCAAATGAACTATTGCATACATGTAAAAAGGAACTCTACAACTCTGAATAGAAATGGGTCAGCCAGGTGCAGTGGCTTACGTCTGTAATCCCTGCACTTTGGGAGGCCGAGGCGGGTGGATCACAAGGTTAGGAGTTTGAGACCAGCCTGGCCAAGACGGTGAAACCCCGTCTCTACTCAAAATACAAAATATTAGCTGGGCATGGTGGCGCATGCCTGTAATCACCACTACTGTGGAGACTGAGAAAGGAGAATCGCTTCAACTCAGGAGGCAGAGGTTGTGGTGAGTGGAGATCATGCCATTGTACTCCAGCCTGGGCGACAGAGCAAGACTCTGTCTCAAAAAAAAAAAAAAGAAAGAAGAAAGAAAGAAAGAAAGAAAAAGAAAGAAGAAAATGATGTGGTACAATCTCTATGATATAGTTAAAAGAAAGAATAATATTTCTTCTTATTTTATTTCTTTTATTTGAAGAGTTTGTGCAGCATGCCTCCAATTGTGTAAAGCATGTAAAAGGGAAATATCTCAAAATAGGAGAAGACATCTGTGGGCAGCAGCATCTGGAGAGTGATCCTGGGAGGTGGAAAGATTTTTCACTTTACAACCTTGGCCACTGTAAGGATATTTTGGGCTCAGTATGTGTGTTTTATAAAAATAACTTAATAAAACATTTTTAATGTCTCAGAGATAGTGTTTTCATGTCAGTTCATCTTACTAGCATCTTTTAAATCCACTCATTCATTCATCCATTTGTCCATTGATTCAGCATTTTGGTGGCAGTCACATTTTAGGAAGGAAGATATGAAGGCAGAGAAGGCAAAGTCCCCACTCCCAGGACAGGACCCTCAGAGTCTAAGGGTGAAGCCCATGGGAGCAGTTGCTGAGAGAATGAGGGTCACCTAGGGCTGGGGAAGGCTCAAGAGACAGGGACTGACCTCAGCTGGCTGCATGTGTGCAGTGGGGGCATGGCTGGGCAGCAGGGAGGCGTCCAAGAGAAGGGACCATCTTAGCTGGGCTTTGAAGGGCACATGAACTTGGGTCAGATGAGAAAGGCCACGCAGGAACCTTGGCATCCACCGGAGCAGACAATTAATTTTCCAACTCAACTGACCTATTGGCAGGAATGAGACGTTCACAAGCCAAAGGGAAGAGAGGGGGAAGGAGAGGCATTCAGGCTGGGAAGAATATGAGAGACATTTTACGGTTTATCGTGGAAGAAATCACACCTCAGTTTATTATTTTTGATTTTTATTATGTTTACCAAAAGAACATCTCTACCCATCTTCAGTCACATGACAACCAAAGACACTGCTGTTCAGATCGGTGAACTCTGTCTCTCCTCCCCCAGAGCAGCTGACGATGCTGCAAGGTCCAGTCCAGGTTTGCTGGGGGACAACGCACAGTCTCTCTCAGATGCTGAAATACATTTCAGTGGCACAGCAGCAGGCCACTGAGAGCTTCTGGTAGGGCTTCCCAAACTTCTGTCATTTAAGGTCCCACTTAACATAGGGAAGTTGTACTCACAGCCGGATTCCTGGAGGTGTGACCTTGGGCAAGTCACTTCCTCTCTCTGAATATCCAACATCCCAAAGCAACCAGCTTTCAGGATTGGTACAAAGATGCATGTGACATTGCCCTACATCAGTTGCTCATCATCATCTTATATCTCAGCTGTCTTACATTTGTCCTCTACATGTCTGGGCAATACTCTCTGCCCAAGGACTTGTTGACGGCAACCACCTGGGCTGCCTTCCAGTCTCTCTCTCCTCTTCCTCCTGCTACAGTATCTTTCAGGTCAGCCCTCCATTGATTCCTATGGCCACGGTCAGGGTTCAATTTTCATTCTTTCTAGCATTGTCTTCCTAACTTGGGGCTTCCACACATAATGGAAGACATCAAGGGCTTTTGAAAACACAGACCTGATTATGTCAGCCTCCTGTTTCTAATCCCTCAGTCGCTCCCAATTGCCCAAAGGACAATCAGGACTCTTCATGAGGCTATACAAGGGTCTTCCTGGCCAGCCCCTATCTAATCAATCAGCCTCAATTCTGGATTTTCCAAATCCCCTATTTTATGTCCAACAGGTAGGATTATTAATTATTCCTAAAACCCACCACATTTTCTCATGCTTCCATGCTTTTGCACAGGCTGTTCCCACTGCCTGGAACTACCACGCTTTCCAAACCTTCTCTTTGCCTAGAAGAGTTCTCTTAAGTATTGTGCCTCCTTGGCACTTCCCCTGACACCTGTTTGCCCTGGCTGCCTTAGGTGAACCTGCCCTATACTCCCTTTCATAGTTGCCTGAACTACCTCAGTCATCAGAGCACAGAGCTTTGGCTCAGCTTTTCTCTGTACCCACTTCCTCCATTGACCTAGAGCAGCCTCAGTGGTGCACCCAGCACGGAGCCTGGCTAGAGAAGATATGAATCAAATGAGAGAATGCATGTCCCTGGTGATAACCCAGGCTATGAGTGACAGCCCTTTGCCTGTGTTTTAGACACAACGTCCCTTGCCTGGGAGCATCCACAGCATGTGAAATGACCACTATCACCTTCCACTAAGAGACTATTTCTTCCAATGTGACTCCCAGACTTGCAGAACAATTGGGGCTTAGCTTCCTTCCATCATTAGAATAGAATGCATTATGGGTCTCCAAAAAAACAGAACCAATAGGAAAGACATATAGATATACGTAGATACAGATGTAAATTAATGAAAAGATTGTGAGGAATTGGCCCATGTGGTTGTGGAGGCTGAGAATTCTCACCATATTCCATCCAGCAGCTAGAGAAAGCCAGGAAAAGCCAGTGGTGTAATTCCAGCCCGAGTCCAAAAGCCTGAGAACAAGTCAATTGGATGCTGTAAGTCCCAGCGCAAGGGCAAGAGAAGGTGAGATGCCCCAGCTCCACCAGGCATGCAGGAAGCAAAAGAGATGAGTCTCTCCCTCCTTCCTCTGCCTTTTTGCTCTGTTCAGGCCCTCGATGGATTGGATGGTTTTCACCCACATTGGGAAGAGCCATCTGCTTTACTGAGTCCCCCGACTTGAATGCTAGTCTCATCCAGAAACACCTGCACAGACACAAGGAAAAAAAATGGTGAATCGGGGCATTAACCCCTTGGCCCTGTCAAGTTGATGCAAAATTAAACCATCACAGAAACTATCTCTTCTGAATAAATATATTTCTCCTTTCCATGGACAAATCTACCTTCAAATTAATTTTACAGAGCGTCTGTGGGCAAAAGAACCTGAGAGTCCATCTAGTTAGTTCTGCCCCTGGCCTGCTTTGCAGATGGGGAAACTGAGGCTCGGAGAGCAGACATGAGTCCCAGGGCCTTCTGAGGAGCAGAGCCAGCCTGAGCTCCTCCCAGCATGCCTTGCTCTCCTGCAGGCCTGATTTATTCTCTTCAGGGGCTGTGATCTCCACCCTCCTGGGCCTGCTGCCTTGTATTCCTGCGGCCCCCATGGAGCTCAAAACACTCCCTGCTCAGAAATGAGATGATTATTCTCACTTTTGCAGATGAAGAAGCAGAGACCCAGACAAGTGCAGTGTCCCAACGTCACCAGCAGAAGACTCAAACTGAGGTCCTCCATCTCCTAACCTAGTGCTGTTTCTTCTAAAAAAACAAACAAAAAAAAAACCCAAACCCACTGGGTACAAGAACCAAGAAACGTAATTATTTCTAGATAATTTAAAAGGCAAAGATGCATGGAAACTGCCAATGTCTTAGAAGCTGGAAGAAAATAGAGTGCAGAAGGCCAGGGAAGAATGACAGAGGAGCATAGGGTAACTTCTCTAAGCGCTGTTTACGTACCTGGAATTCCACCACACCCTCTGTGCAAGCTTCTTCTTTCTGACCCATTCATTTCCTAGAAAAGAACCAAAACTCATGACTCATTTCCCTTTGTAAACTAGATGTTCTTTACTATCTGAAATCCAAATTATAGATCGTATGATCTCCTTACATACGTAATTTTAAGACAATTGATATAATGCAGTTTTATATACAAAGGAGAAATAAAGGAAAATGATTTGTAATACATTTCTAAATATGCAAGTGCTTGGACATGACTGTACTGGAAGACGTGATGAAACAGATTACCAACACCTATAAACAAGAAACCACTGTAAATGCTCAGTCATAAACACAGACCAACTTGAGTGTGTTTTGCTGGTGATTCAAAGACTGTGAGTACAATTGGCGTGAGTGTTGTAATGTTCCCAAGCAGCAAGCAACTCTTGAAAGAACTCCAGGCCAAACAAAGCACAGGCTTCTCTCACTTTACACTGTAGTTGCTTCCTAGAAAATTTAGGAAATATTAACAGTGTGTACAAAAGCCCTTCTGAGTGTCTGTGTAACATGTAGCTAGGTTCGGAGCTCAGGTCATCATAAACGACTGATTTACTTGCGTGAATGTCCACTGGCACATTTTTTCTTTCATATCTTTAGCTCGACTTCAGTAGCAAATTTTTAAGTAGGGTGGGATATGAAGTCATTTTTGTACATTAAACAAATGACGGATGCAGGGTAGGGTGGCATGCCCATGTAACTCACAGTAGCAGACTGTGGTTCACACAGGGTTTGGTAGGAGACAGGTAGATAATGGTAAATAACGATAATAAAAATAATAGTTAGCACTTGCATAATTTGTGTCAGGGACTTCTAAATGCTTCCAATATATTAATTTGTTGATTCCTCACAAGAATCCTTTCAGATTGATTGCAGTATTATTCTCATTCTACAGATATAGGAACATAGGCACGGAGAGGTAATAGGACTCCCTTGAGGTTACACAGGTAAAAGTCATTTAGTTCAGCATGACTAGTATCCAAGAATACCTCCTACCTGCTCTCTGCAGGGGCAGTGTTGAAATTGATCATGTTCTGGGTCCACAGCAGCTTTTGTCAGTTACACATATATATGGAGAGCGAGAGGAGAGAGCTTTATTGTGAGGAATTGGCTCATGTGATTATGGAGAGTGAGAAGTTCCATGATTTGCCATGTGGAAGCTGGAGACTCAGTGGATCCCATGGTGTAATCCCATGCCAGCCCCAATGCCTGGAACCAGGGGAGCCAATGATGTCAATCCCATTGTGAGGGCAGGAGAAGGTGAGATGTGATGTTACAGCTCAAGTAAAAATGGGGGAACACGCTCCATTCCTCTGCCTTGCTCTATTCAGGCCGTCGATGGACTGGATGGTGCCCACCCACACTGGGACGGCCATCTACTTCACCGAGTCTTCTGATTCAAATGCTAATCTCATCCTAAAACACCCTCTCAGGCACAACCCAAGAGAATGTTTAATCTGGGCATCTCGTGGCCCATTCAAGTTGATGTGTAACACTGACCATCCCAGATCCTTTCAGCTAGTTTGGGGTCATGTGTTTATTTCTAGCCAATGGACTATGAGCAGAGCGGCTTTTGTCGGTTACGAGTCAATATGCCTTGCAGGCTGTGTGTCCTGATGGCACAGGTACAATATGGAGTAGAGCCACCTGACTCAAATCTGACTCTACTCTGAGCATGAAATAAATCCTTCTTAGGTTAGGGACTTTTTGTTGTTGCATAAACTAGCTACACCTGACTAATATAATAAAATGTATCAATCTTTACCCTGGAAAAAGAAATTTCTAAGGGTCAAATTGTGGACTTTGTCAGTAAAGTCATTTGGGGTTGGGTGGTATCAGTCAGGACACACCAGATTGTGCTTCAATAAAAACCCAAATCTCGGTGACTTTAACCAACAAAAGTTTATTTCTCACTTTCCCTATGTAGCTGCCATGGAGCAGGGGAGGGCTCACACACCTGTCCTACCTTTACGGCCCGAGCTGGTGGGGGCACCACCATCAGGAGCATTGCTGCTCAGCATTGCCGCAGGAAAAAGGGAGCCTGCGGAGCAGACACTGGAGGTGCCAACTGCAGGTGCCACCTGTTATGCTCACTTATGCTCGCACCTCATTGGCCCATTGGCCATGCCTGGTCATGTGACATGGCTTCAGGGGGCTGGGAAGCACAGTTCTACCTGGGGCCTTGGAGGAGAAGGGAAAACCATATGGGCAGCTTTATGAGAGAGTCTCAAGTCACCTAAGAAGTCACACTGTGTTTTCTCAGCTTTCTCATTTTGACTTGAGCATTCCAGGCACGCTTCTTTAGACCAACTGCCTCAGTTTCTCCAACTCTATAACTATTTCAGTGGTTGTTAAAAACAGCACAAACGTCTTTCCACCTATTGCCATCAGGATGAGACTGTCCCCCATGTTTGCCTCTGTTGCCGGACTATGAACTCAAGGTCATGGACAGCAGCTTATTCCTTCGTGTCCCCACCCCTCAGACAGGAGGGATGCTCAGGAAATTACTTTTGAATGAATGAGTTCTTGTTGAGGGTTGGGCAGAGGAGAATGCTTCCTGATAGCCGACACTGGAGCAACCTGCATGAGCTCAGAGACAGCTTGGAGCCACATAGACTGAAGGATGCAGCATTCAAGGGGCTGTTTCAAAAGACAATGCTGCAATTTAAGTAACAGGGGTGTGAATGAAAAGGCCAGTAGGAATGACCTGACAATTACATGTGATTTTAAACTTTCTCTACAGTCCTGGTCCCTCTCTCTCCTTACTGTGTGTCTTGGGCAGATCTTGTCCCTCTGCAAACCTGGGTATTTTCCTAAGCAGCAAGAAGACGGAGTTACTTATCCGTAGGTGCTGCTTTAATTTCCACCAAGCAGGAGCGGAGTCTCAAATTCTTCCACACTAAGAAGGTCAAGCAGACAGCACTTTCTGAGGTATTTGAAGCTATGTGCATCTTCCCTCTCACAGTTTCTTCTCAGCTCCCTCCTGGGCTCTGAGCTCAGGATCTTGGCCTTTCCTCTAGACCTGCTGTAAGTGTGTGCTCTCCCAGCAGGGCCTTTGTGGTCAATGGGCCACCTCCCCTGCCTCTGCCTCTGCCTTTGAAGACACTCAGCCATAAGTCACAGAGGGATGTGATCGTAGCTTTGCTCCGCATTTCTGTTTCTGTTTTTAAACTGTGGCAGAATTCTTTGTGTATTCATTCATTTCATGTGCAAAATATGTATCTAGGGTATTGAGAGGTGGTTTAAAAGTGTGTGGCATCTCCCCTCTCTCTCTTGCTTCTGCTATGGCCATGGAAGATATGACTGTTTCCCCTTCCCCTTCCACCATGCTTGTTAAGTTTCCTGAGGCCTCCCCAGAAGCAGGAGTCACTATGCTTCCTGTACAGCATGCAGAATTATGAGCAAATTAAAATTCTTTTCTCTATAAATTGCCCAGTCTCAGACATTTTTAGCAATGTGAGAACTAACCAACAGAGATGCAATTGAAGGCCAGAATAACAGCACATCTCACCTAGATGAGTGGAACTGTCCCCTCTCTATCCTTCCTGGTCTTGCCACTCTCTACAATCCATTGCCCCTCCTGTAGCCAGAGTGAGCAATGCAAAGCTACCACGTACCCAGGATATTCTGTTTATGGTCCTGCAGAAGCCCCTCACATCCTGTGTCATGAAGCCCAGCTCCTCCCTGGCTCCCAGGACTTTGCAAGACACAGCGTCCCTCCACCTGCTTCTGTCACCTTTCCACCCATCACCCTTCCTATAGCCATATGCACTTTCTCAAACATACCGTGGTCTCTCACACCTCCAAGCCTTGGTTCATGTGGTTCTTCTTGCCCAAAATTCCCCTGCCTACTTTTCATTTGATTTCATCATCTCACTCCCATATAAAATTTAATAACATTCAACCTTCAACTTAATTAAAGTCTCTACTTCCATGAAAATGTCATTGATCCTCTTAGTTCCTGCGTCCTTCCTCGAGGATCTTTGGCATTACGTATTTACACAGTGAAAGCACACACCACATCGTGACCACACATCAGTATTTAAGGATAATGGGTGTGACTTACCTATTTTTGGCATTACTTTGTGCTTAATCAAGAGAAGGTACTCATTCAATACTTTTTAAATACTACTAATAATAATGATAATCATTTTATTTCTCAAGATGAAATTAGGCACTGAAACATGTGGTTCCCGTGCATTAGCTCAGGAATCTTCACAACCACCCTATTTGGTAGAAACTATTAAATGCAATTTGTGAATATTGAGACCAACTTATTTATTTTCCTCAAATAAAAGAAAACTTGAATCTATATATTCAAAAGGTACTCATATCACAGAAAACTGACGCAAAGTTGTAAATACTGATGATATATGCCTATAAAGTTATTGAAAAACTAAAGGTAAAAAAATAATTATTTGACCAGCCAGGCAAAAAGCTCAAGTCACATATAAAGAGGGGTTAAAAATCAGGCTGATTTCCTACAGGCCACAGCAACTCAATATCAGAAGATTCAAAGCTGAACAACACAATACCATAATACCTTCAAGAAAAGAATGTGTGAGACAAGGATTTATACCCAGCAAGGTTGGTCTTAAAGACAAACAGGTGTAAATTTGCAAGAACTCAGGCAATGTTCTCATGAGTCCTTTTTGCAGGAAGGAAGTACTGAAAGATGAACTTCATTTCAGCTCACCAAAATGTCATGGAGAACTTAGACAAAAGATTGATTGGGAGCATGGAATATATTTAACTGGCAAATTGAGGCAAAAACAAAAATGGAGTTTAGGCGACAGAGCTGAATGCAAACACAACTAACAAAAAGTGGGTGGGAAGTATGGTAATTTTGCTGATGTCTTCATCTGCAATAACTGGAAGTCTAAGAATTATTGTTTACAGTTGACACCTCAAATAGTAGAGGTCTAAGCACATTTAATAGGTAAAATGTACTGCTAAGAAAAATAATCATCTTAACTGAAATCTGATGGGGGAATGTGAATTTCATCATTACTTATGGGAGTGAACAAAAAGAAACTAAAGAAATAGGCCAAGGATGGGGGGATGGATGCAGCAAACCACCGCAGCATGTGTATACCTATGTAACAATCCTGCAGGATCTGCACATGCACCCTAGAACTTAAAGTATGATAGTAAAATAAAAAAGAAATAGACCAAGGTATAATTATGCAGATGGGTGTTATAATAAAAATATTAACTGTCCAAATTTTATAAGAATCACACACACATACACAACCACAAACATACACAAACACACACAGACCACATGTTCAATTTTTAAACGATTAATATAGAAAACAATACATAAAATCATATTTAAAAAGACTCAATGTTATTTGTCATATCAGTCACTATAAATGAGTTTAGTTTGCCTATTAAAGAAGAAAGTTTCCAAATTAAACTACAGAGAACAACTCAATGTATAATGTATCACATTTAGACATATCTAAAATTAAGTGTTTCATACAAGTTGAAAATACAAAGATGTACAACATTTGCAGGCAAAAGCAACCAAGAGAACGCAGTGGTCACGAGCTAAATATCAGACAAAGTGGAATTCTTGCCAAAAAAGCATTACATAAGACAAAATTGGAATACTACAGGGTATAATTCATGATAAAAATTAAAGTTACCAGTATTGATAACTAAATATAATAGTAGTAATAGCCATAAAGTACAAATTATAGGAGCTAAAAGGAGGAAGAAACAAAAACACACTGGTTATTAAGAGAATTTAATTCATTTTTATTTAAATCCCTGACAGATCCAAAAATTCAAATAGAGAATTTAAAATATAATGTATAAACTACATTTGGTATATATTTCAAATGCTGTGCCCTAAAAACAGAATATATTTCTTTTTTAGTTTTTAGGGATGTTTTTGTTTGTTTGTTCTGTTTCTTTGAAACAGAGTTTCGCTCTTGTTGCCAGGCTGGAGTGCAGTGGTGCCATCTTGGCTCACTGCAACCTCTACCCCCCGATTCAAGAAATTCTCCTGTCTCAGCCTGCCTTTTTAGATGTTTCTAAAACACATGCAACTGAACATACGGGGCCACAAATGAAACCTTAATAAATTCCGAAATGTCAGAATAATACGAACAATTTTCTGCCGATAATGCAATAAGACTAGAAATTAATAATAAAACTATAGCTTCTTTTACTTGGAAACTCTAAAAAATTCTCTTCTAAATAGCTCTTTGGTCAAAAGGGAAATGCAAACCCAAACTGCAAAATGTCTAAGGAATAATGCAGCCAAGCATTTGAAGAGAGATAAATATTGCTCAGAGGAAAATTCATAGACTTCAATAATTCTGTAAAATTAAATAAAATAAAGTATGCATTAGACACGAAAGTTAGAAAAAAGAACATTGAAATATATGACTAGAGAGAAGTAAATTTAAGGATAAAAGCAGAAAGCAAACTAATGAGTGAAACTAATATGTATTGATTTGAAAAACAATGAGATAAAATAGATAAGCTGTAATCCAACCTGCTTAAGAAAAAATGGAAAAAAAGATTCAATAAATAGGAAATTAGAAGTAGGAAATAATTGCAAAAAGAAAGAAAATTTAAAAAATGAAGAGCCCATATTCCTCAACTTTCAAATAAATTTGAGACACCACCACTTATAACGTACTCTTAGCCAATTAAAAAATAAAAAACAAAAACAGAACCTGAATTTGATCTAGCCCCCAGCTGGACCAATAGAGGGGAAATAAGAGTATGCTAAATGATACCTAGAGAGAAAATCAGTTCATTTCAGACTATAGAAAGTCTACCAGGAAGGTCGGTGTTGTGGCTCATGCCTGTAATCCCAGCACTTTGGGAGGCCAAGATAGGTGGATCACCTGAGGTCAGGAGTTCAAGACCAGCCTGGCCCACATGGTGAAACCCCACCTCTACTAAAAATACAAAAATTATCCAGGCGTTGTGGCATGCACCTGTAGTCCTTGCTACTCAGGAGGCTGAGGCAGAAGAATCATTTGAACCTGGGAGGTGGAGGCTGCAGTGAGCCAAGATCATGCCACTGTACTTCAGTCTGAGTGACAGAGTGAAACTCCATCTCAAAAAAAAAAAAAAAAAAAAGTCTATCAGGAACAGGAAGATGACCTTGTTTATGTAACAAATAAAGTTTAAGAAAAAATTTCTGGGAGAGGAGGAGGTGAGATTTATAGGAAAATCTATAAATGAAGAGATTTAAGACACATATCCAGCAGGTGTAATTGCCTAGAGCTTATTTCGACCCTATTTTAACAACTAACTGAATGATTTCCTGTTTTAAAAATAATACTTATGATTTAGTGACACAGCCTGAAAGTTCTTCAAGCAAAAGAATACAATATCCCAGGATTGCTTCAATATACTCCAGACTCAGGAGGAGGGTGGGAGGAAGTAGGGTGGGATTCCAGATGCAACAGGAGTGACCTCGAACCGATAGTTGCTGGGTCCTGAGTGCCTGGAGCGCAGTATACTATTCTTTCCTAACTTTATATACGCCTAAACTTTTTCACAATACAAATAAACTTGAAAAAAATGTTTGGAACTCTGGTGAAATAAAAACCTTTCTAGAAAAAAAAATTATGAAAATTGACCCCAGAAAATAATGAAAATTCAAACTTTGTAATCACCAGAGAATAAATATAAAAAGTTGCCAGAAAGTTAACCATCTCTTCTTTCCCACTTCCCAGCAAAAAGAAAAAGAGGTTTTCACAGAGGATGCCTGCCAAATCCTTAAAAGGTAAATCATTCCAAGGTGATTTCTATTATTCCAGTAGAGAGAGAAAAGGGAAATTCGATAATTCTTTCATGAAGTGAAAAACACATCAACACCAAATCTTGAGAAGGATTTCACAAAAAAAGAAAAAAAAAGTCTCCCTAATAGATGTTAAAGCAAAAATTTTAAATAATATATCAACAAATAAAATCTAGCATGACACTAAGAGAATTAAACATGATCCGATCAAATTTATGCAAGAATTCAAGAATGTGTTCAATATTATAAAATCTATTAATATAATTTATTACATTAATTATATAAAACGCAAAGGTATACCTGAACAAAGGAAATAATGTAATCTGTTCTTGATTAGGGAAATTCAACTGTGTAACAATGCCAAATCTCTCTAGGTTGTTTTCTAAATTTAGTGTAATCTTAACAAAATTATTAAGTTTTGGGTTTGGTTTTAGAAGTAGACTAGATGGGCTGGGTGCCATGGCTCACACCTGTAATCCCAGCACTCTGGGAGGCCGAGGTGAGTGGATCACCTGAGGTCAGGAGTTTGAACCTGTAATCCCAGCACTCTGGGAGGCCGAGGTGAGTGGATCACCTGAGGTCAGGAGTTTGAGACCAGCCTGTCCAACATGGCAAAATCTGGTTTATACTAAAAGCATTCCTGTACAGGAATCAAAACCTTAGCCAGGTGTGGTTGCAGGCTCCTGTAATCCCAGCTACTCTGGCGGCTGAGGCAGAAGAATTGCTTGAACCTGTGAGATGGAGGTTACAGTGAGCCGAGATTGCACTATAGCACTCCAGCCTGGGTGATAGAGTGAGACTCTGTCTTAAAAAAAAAAAAAATGTAGACTAGATGATTCTAAAGTTCATATTGAAAACAGGACAAATCTAAACAAAAAGAACAATGACCAGGGGTCCAGTCATATCAGATATTAAAATATGTCATCGAGTTCAATAATTAATGAATTTAATTAACCATTAATTAAATTAGGATTGCACTGTGATATAAATAGTCCAGTGGAACAGGAGAGAAAGTTCATTGATACAGTAAGATACATTCTATAATATAGAACAAAAGATAAAAGTGATATCTTAAGTCAGCAGAGAAAAGGTATTTCATAAAGGATAGTAGGTCAACTGAATATCTGTCTAAACATAGCTCACTTCGTACACTAGAGTAAACTCCAAACAGATGAAGTAGTTAAGTACAAAATTTCGAACTATAAAAATATTAGAAGAAAATGTGGGGTATGAAATTTTATTTAATGGTTCAGAATCCAATATTCATAAAAGAATTGATTTATAAATTTTACAATATACCATTTTTAAAAATTTCTAGCTAGCAAAATAAAACCATTAGCAAAATCAAAAGGCAAAATCAAACGACAAAATATTTGCAAGTCATATTACAGCTGAAGCTTTTAATCTTTATAATATGTAAAGAGCTCTCAGATATAATAAAAAGAGTAATAACTAAAAAGAAAAAAGGCAGAAGACATGAATAGAAAGTTCACAGTAAAAAACATAAATGGTTTTTAAATACAGAAGGACACATGTAAGAGAAAATCAAATTAGAACAATACTGAGATACCATTTTTCATCTATCAGATTGGTAAAAATGTTAAACATTGACAAAACATTCTGTTTGTGAGGTTGGGTGGAAACTGGTAAGTGGTTGGTGAGAGTGTAAATTGGCACAAACTCTATGGAGGGCAATTTTGGAACAATTGCAAAGCCATAAAAGCGTATATACCCTTTGAGCCATCAATCTCGCTTCTGGGAATTTATCCAACTGATAAACTTGTTCAGTTACTAAGTGACAAATTATTGCAGCATTTCTTGTAGTAAAAATTTGGAAACATACGTAACATCCATCAAGAAGAGACTAATTAAATAATCCTAGTATATCCATTCAACGGAATATATGTAGACGCCAAAAAACAAAAATATTTTTATATATTATAGGAGATTTGGGATATATTGGTACTTGACATGGGATGCAAGAGGTGTTTAAGGTATGCTACTTTGTATGACGGAAGTGGGTGGTGATAAGTATACCCCTTCATACATGTTTGTTTTCTGTAGGAATCTCAGGAAGGTAATAAAGGTGGTTAGTACAGGGGGGCGGGGAGCTCAGTGGATGGGGGCAAAAATGGGAATAAGAACTTTTCCTGTGCCACTTTTGATACTGCTTTTTTGTAAGCTATTGAAATATATTTCCTATTCAAAGTTACTTGATAAACACTGAAAGCTTTGCAAAGTTCGCTCGAAGTCACGGTGGAGATGGAGGCGTGCAGAGGGGAGGAATGGCTCCTGCGCTCCAAGGAGGAGCCTGGAGAGGCCCCTCAGAGTCTCTGCTCACAGGGAAAGGACTGGCCGACACTCACAGCTCTTCGAGAATGAGCAACCCCAGACCGTGCAGCCAGCCCTGAGTCAGCACCCCCAGACCATGCAGCCAGCCCTGAGTCAGCACCGGGCCCTGCCTCTGCCCGCAGAGAAGTGGCTTTCTCAAGGTGAGTCCATGAAGAACGTGCTTCTGGCCTGAGCTGACCTGCCTGGGGCAAAACGAAGGCTTTCCCAACCTTGCCCAACTGGAGGACACACCCAGCTGTCTATGGCAAAAGCCAAGGTTGTGTCCCAGAGTCAAAGCCAAACAGAGACCCGAGGAGATTGTCCAGACAACACAGCACAGCAGAGGAACAAGAGAGCTCCCGTCAGCCATCACCTAGTCAGGCGGTCCACTCCCTTTCCTTCCTGGGAACACAGTGTAGCCCAAGGGAAGACAGTGTGGGTTTCTGTGTTAGATAAGGGAGCAGTTTCCTGCTCTGATGCTCGACAGTTAAGGGTAACTCCAGGCAAATCACTGAAGCTCATGAGAACTCAGTTTCCTAATCTATGGAATGGGTACACTTGTGCCCAACTTAGATAATTCTTGGGAGGATTAGAAATAAGGCATGTAAAGTGCTTGGCATTTTGTGCTTAGTTCACGGTAACCAAGTGGGCTCCATGTGTTAATATATCTTTCACTTTCAGCTCTGCCTAGTGGAGACTTCCACCAAGGAGAGATCTCTGAGCAACTACCTAGCTATTATCTAGCTTCATTAGACAACCGGTTATGTTCATATAGTCTAGGTTGAGCCAGATGGGGCAAAAGAACTAATTCAGGAATGGCAAATACCCTAACCATGTGTACATGTCACATTTCTTCTCTATGCTTAGGGTGGACATTGCTATTCTACCCTAGACATCACTAGTCTACCCTACGACATGGAGAATTCTTCTCAATGGCATGCTCCAGACAGCCATTGCCCATTGGCCGTCATGCAGGAGAGGTGAAATCCACTTAGCAATTCTAGACAGATATTTAAACCCCATCACAATCTTGCTTCCTCTGATTTCTCAGATTCCATCAAAAATGACAATAGAAAATACTTCCAATACTTAATTTTAAAGAACATTAAAATAGATGACCACTTTTGCATTATTTAATTAACATCAAAACATTTGTCTTTGGTGTGAGGTGGACCAGGTCACGGTCAGAGCTTTCCCACCAGGTCCTGCTGTACCTGGAGGGACTCTCACCTGGCAGGAACTTGACCCCTGCCTGGCTCACCTTTCATTAGAAGATTCTGTAGCACCCACAAATGTTCTCCTGCATTTGCGCTTTTTATTTTATTTCTTTATTTTGGCAACAGGATCTTGCTCTGTCACCTAGGCTGGAGTGCAGTGGCACAATCACAGCTCACTGCAGCCTCAAATTCATGGGCTCAAGCCATCCTCCCTCCTTAGCCTCCCCAGTAGCTGGGACTACAGGCATGCGCCACTACATCCAGCTAATTTCTGTATTTTTTGTAGCGATGGGGTCCACCAGGCTGGTCTCAAACTCCTGGAGTCAACTTATCCTCCTGCCTTGGCTTCTCAAAGGGCTGGGATTACAGGATTACATGTGTGAACCACTGTACCCAGCCTGCATTTTACTCTTGAAAGAAATTCTGTGTATCCAGTTCGCGTGGCATTGGTTCTCTAGGCTCTGCCGTGGGGCTCTGGGGGAAAGGGAAGGGACGGGGGTGTTTATTAAGTACTGACTGTTTGTGAGACAATCTATTTAATCCCTTCTTTTTACCCATCTTTTGAGGCAGTTGCTACCACCCCCATTGCACAGTGGTAAAATTAAGGCTCAGAGAGTTTAAATAGCTTCTTCCCAAGGTCGCAGAGCTAGTAAGCTGGCTGAGTGAATTTCTTGCCTGTTTAAACAACAGTTATGAGGCAGAACAAACGCTCCCAAACGAAATGTGTCTGGATCTGATTTCTGTTTATTCCTTAACTTGAAGTGCAGGAACCTAGTTGGGGGCATAGTGGTAGAACTCTTTAATTTGGATGGACATGGTTTCACAATTAAAGCTCGTTTCGTTTTGTTCTCATTTCTGCCGCACGGTGGAATGGTCAGCCCACGTCCCCGTGGAACCACCCACCTTTCCACGAAACCCTCCAAGCTGGTAAAGGCTGGGTCATCAGGGAAGTTCCCACTGTGCCTTTTTCTGCCTGGCAGCCCTCTGCTTCATTGATGAAGGTTCAGCCAGGACTCCTGGGCTGCCCCTCAATCAAGGCCAAGCTGACTCACAGCCACTTGTGACAGTAAGTAAAACATCCCCATCATCATCATCATCCGATGAAAACTGATCCCACCCCAGTCCTATGCTGGGCCCTGGGTGCTAAAGACAAGATCTTTCTTGAGCACACCACTGCCTGGGCCTCACAGCGAGGTATGTGCTTGTACTTTACCTGATGTATCTCCCTTTATCCACACGGTGGATTATACCAACCTCATGGGATAAATGCTATTATTATTTCTTTGGGGCAGTTTTTACAGCTTTATTTAAACACAAAACATACACATGAGCTGTCTACACATTTTCTTTGCTGCGCAGCCTGGCATTGGAGTTGGTGACTCTGATGGCCAGCTGAGCGAATCTTTCCATGATGGCTTTGCAGTTCGTGGAGGAAACATCGTGAGCCATCTCAGCACAGTAAGATTTTTTGCAAATCAGCAGCACTTCCAGCTCCTTGACGTTGTGGACCAGGAACTCCCAGGAGCCACTGGGAAACATGTGCTTTGTTTTTTTTCTGCTCCAATAACCAGTGCTAGGCATCAAGATCTGGCCTTTGAACCTTCTACTAACCCTGTTGTCAATACCTCTGGGTCCCTGCCAGTTACACCCAGTTTTGACATATCAGTCTGACTGGTGCTGGATGTGCTGCTTAGTTCTCTTTTTGACCATCTTGGGCTTCACAAGAGATCTGAGGACAGCCATGATGCTGAGGAAGAGATAGCTGCCACCTCTGTAGGGAGCGCCAAGGAGGAGGATAAATGCTGTTACTAACCCCACTTTACAGATGAGTAAATTGAGATTCCAGATGGTGACGTTGCTTGTATAAGGTCATACCCTTAGCAAGTGCATCTGGATTTACGTTCTGAGCTCTTGACTAATCTATGTGGCCTCTAAAGGGCACCTTCATTAGAGACTTGTATTCGTTAGATTATGTCTAATTATGAGTAATAGAAAAAAAAAAAAAATAACAGTAGTTTAAGCAGCATAGACGTTTACTTCTCTGTTGTGTCCAAGACATTCTGAGGAGCTGTCTGGGCTGGTATGGTGCCCCAGAATGTCGATGAATCAGGTTCCTTCTCTCTGTTGTTCTGTGCCGCACTGGTTTCATGCCTAAGGTCACCTCATGGTCCGCGGTAACTGCTGGGGCTCCAGCCATTGCATTTCACTCTTGCCAGCATAAAGGAAGAAACAAATTAACTTGTACATGCTTTTTCTTTAAGCATATTTTCTAGAACGTTTCAACCACTTCTAATTAGATTGCATTGGCCAAAACATAGTCACATGCAAGGCAAACTGGGAAATATTTATTTGGGCTAGTTATCTGTTAAAATTTGCTGTTCTATTATGAAAGATGAAGAGAAGATTGAACACAACTCATTATTTCTTTATTTGAGGCCAAAACAAGTGCCTGAGCTGGGAATTAATGTATTCATTGATGAGTAATTTATTTATTAATTCTTAAAACTATTATGTAGAAAGGGTTTCCTCTGTGGTCATCTGATTCTCCATCCTGGGGACCCAGGGTAACTAAGACAGACAGAGTCTCTGCTGCCGTATTCTTACAGTTCATAGTCATACAGTTAAAGTCATGCCTCTGACTTTAATCCGGTTTGTGACTCCAATAAACAACATCCTTCTCTGAGCATTCTTGTTTTCATCTACAGAAATGTTGGATCCCATAACTGATAAGGACTTTCTAGCTAGAATATTCCCTGATGAGATGTCTCTGAGATTTAGGAGAAAGGCAGGATGATAAAGAGCTTGGTTCCATTTCCTCCCCAGGGATAACAATCACTAACTCCCAGGGTTATTATTTAAAATGGGTGGGTCCCCTGGGGAAGTGCCCAGAGAGGTGCCTGGCAGAGAAGGGAGTCTTTTCTTTATAGGTGTCCCTGTCTCTTCTAAAGAAGAAGGAAATTCCCTGGACATGTAAGGAGAATGCATTTGGGGCTTTGGGACATCCAGGGAGTGTGGGGTGCCCAGGGCTTGGAGGGCTGTCAAGGGAGGTTGGAGGGCATCAACAGTCTCTCACTCACTCCCCACACTACCCTGACTCTGGGAAATTCTCCCATCCTGGGGAAGAGAATCACTGCAGCCCTTTTACCCAGGATGGGAAGTCTCTCTGAGAGGCAGCACGTGGATTCAGAGCCCATCAGCCTGAATTTAAATCCTGGCTGTGTCACCTACTAGCTTATAGTATGGGCTAAACTGTGTCCCAAAAATTCACAGGATGTACCCTAACCCCCAGTACCTCAGGATGTGACTGTATTGGAAGACAGGTCTTTACACAGGTCCTCAAGTTAAAATGAGATAACTAGGGTGACCTAATCCAATGTGACTAGTGTCCTTAGCAGAAAACCTGGCCACAGGTACAGAGGGAAGGCCATGTGAAGACACACAGAAGAGACAGTCATCTACAAGCCAATTACAGGCCTCAGAAGAAACCAGCCCTGCCGACATCTTGATCTCGGACTTCCGGCCTCCGGACCTGTGGGAGAATCCATTTCTGTTGTTTGAGCCCACGCTCTGCATTCTGGCAGCCCTAGCAAACTACGACAAGCTCTGTGATGTGACACTTTTCTCACTTAAGCTCTGTGTTCGCTTTCCTCATTTACAAAACTGCTAGCATAGCAACATCTCCCTCAGAAGACTGTGCTGAGGCTGTCAATCCCGAGAGCACTGAGAACAGGGCGGGCCGCAGGCTTTGCTCTCACTAAGCATAAGCCACGATTATAATGGTGAGTGCCCGCCCACCTCCTCCTCAGACCTCAAAGGCCGAGGCTCCTGTCTACACCCCGACCTCGAGCATTCGGTGGAATTGACACTGCTCCTAGCAGGTCACACTGTTGGACAGACCAGGCCTGAGCTGACTAAACGCATGATAAATGAATGGAGGCGGCCTTACAAGTTTACTGAAACAAGCATTTCGATCAACACCAGTGGATATCTTAACTGTAAATGCTTCAAGGCAGAGAAGAAACTGTTGGTAGTGCGTGAAGTACACGAGTGCCCAAGGGTGCAAATAGGGGATTTCTTTTGGGGAAGAGGCAGCAATGCTAACAGTCACTCCCACAGGAGGTAAGCCAGGCCAGAGACGCTGGCCCCAGGCCAAAGGCTTACCTGCATCTTGGGAGGCTGACGCAGCTTCGTGGAGAACGTGGCCGACGAGGGGGACGTGACTGAGCAAGCGGGCAAGCAGGTGCAAGGTGGCAAAGCTGTCAGAGAAGCCAGGGAGACACCTGTCGGGCTGGGCCACCGGGAAGAACAGCGCCCTGCACCAGCGTTCTGCAGAGAAGCCCCCAGATGCCACCAGCAGAGCTGATGGGGGCTGAGCAAGGCCCATGGATGCGATGTCACCTGGCTGCCTAGGGGGTCACCCAGAGCAGGGCCTACCCTCCAGGCCTGGGGCTGACTCCTGGTCCTGGCTCCTCCTCCTATCTTGCCCTAGGGAACTTCATAAAAGGCTTCTCCAGCACGTATTCGCAATGGAATTTCTGTTGCTTGGATATAAGACACATGTGAAATATTCCATTGTATTCTCCCTGCACAAATTTTTAGAGTCTCAGCCACACAGAGAGGTGCTGCCTGGTACTTGCTTCCCACCACTGCTGGGGAAATCGCTGGACAGAGGGCCTGTCCACCCCAAACGTCCCACATGAGGCTTTCCTCTTCCACTTTGTCTACTGAGTTTCTGCCTGAGCCCTCCGCTTCCCAACCACGCCCCCCGCCCCGCTTTCTGGTAATGGATCCCTCAGCTCCTCCACCTACGATACCAGAACCATTCTGGGAACCGAGGAAAGCACACCGAATCTAGGAATCCCGTTGTGCCCAGAGTTGGGGGTTGGAGCCACAAAGACGTCTGGAGAAGATGTTTACACCCAGTTTTGTTGGAGGTCAAAGGCAGCCACCCGAAGTCAGCCTGCCATCTGCCGACGTGCCCACTCAGCTCATTAACACTTATTAAGCCTCTACTGTGTACAGCCAAGCTCTGGATGCTGGGACACACTGGAGACCAGGAAATGTTTCTCAAAGAGCTAACCCCCACAGAGGAGAGGCATGCCTGCGAATAGAAAATGGGGCTTACATGTGACATTGCTCTTCCAAAATACCTTTCTCAGAGTCCTCCTGAGAGGCTGGGACACATGGGCAATGGAGACTTGGCGCGAGAGACCAGCCTGGAAGGCCTCCAAAGGAGGGGCCTACAGATGTGTTTTGAAGAACAAAATGTCCACAAACTTCCCACGCCTGCCAGGTAGAAGCTATCTGCACACACATTCTTCCCCCACACCAAGTATATCCACCCCCGTGCGTAACTGTAGGCCTCTTCCTCCACATGGACTGTTAGAAATCGTTTAAACTGTCCCTGAACACAGACACAGTCTTCACCTGTTGTCCAGAGGAGTAAAGGAAGTTTTTCCCCAGTGCTTTTTGGGCAATTGTCCTGTGTTACTCTAGATAGGATTGTCTAGACAAACACAGCAGTAGACTAATAGAAAGTCTACAATGACAGAACTGTGCGCTGGCCAGTCTCAGTAGCCATTGGTCACCTGGGTTACTGAGCACTTGAAACGTGGCTCATTTTAAATTTCATTTCCTTTGAACAAATTTAAACACAGACCCGTGGTGGCCACCGGCTGTTGTATTAGACGGCGCAGGTCCAGCCATCGGAGGCTACTCCTTTGCGGGACTGCAGCCACTCTGTTATCGTGGACATTTGTTCTCAAGATCTGTTTTCTACCCGGAAGCTTCACGCACTGGTACGCTGGCCCTTGCAGTGATGCAGGGATCCCGACATAGGGGTGGTGGGCAGGGATCTGAGGCCACGGGTTCAGGTGTGCAAGAAATATCTATTTTCCTTACTTTTTAAAAAATCCATAGGGACTTGCAGCCCCATTCTGCTGGCTCCGTGGGAAATTCAGTCTCTGTCATTAGTGGACACCCAGCTCCTCTGCACCAGTGTCAGGCAAAGTTTCACGGGTTATGCTATAGGGTAACAGTCTTTGGGGAACTCAGGGTTTCTTCGGAACAGGGGCTGCTGCCTGGGCACCAGGCTCTCCAGAGAGCTGGGTTGAGGACATAGCATTCCCTCTGCCTCCCCATGGCAGGAGCAAGGGGCCTCGCTGTTAACAGAACCCCGGACCTTGGTACCAATTAAAGCAAGCAAAGTGTTCTTCCTTCTCCACCTTTAAGTTTCTCTCCTTCCCTTCTGGGG
Organism: Sapajus apella; assembly: GCF_009761245.1. Taxonomy (NCBI): domain Eukaryota; kingdom Metazoa; phylum Chordata; class Mammalia; order Primates; family Cebidae; genus Sapajus; species Sapajus apella. The sequence goes on along the minus strand of NW_022436943.1, from coordinate 56,440,258 downwards.
TTCTTGATGCAAATCTTTCATGCCTTAAGTTTTATCAAAACAGAAGCCAGCAATGACTGTGTCTTGCCTTGGGCCCAGTAACCCTAAACTGCAAGTCAAGTGAGCTCAAATGGTCAGGTTTCTTCCCAAGAGCCCTGCTGAAAAAAATAAAAAAAGAGCCTCACTCTCTAATATTGCAATACATTATCCTTCCTCATAGGCCCGTCACTCACCACATGAAGAAGAGGGGAAAAGACCTGGGAAAGACATTTGCAGAAAAGGAACAGTTTTGTCAGGGCCTGTGGCCAGCAGGATCCAGCGTGGCAGCCTCCGAATGATACTAGTCGCAATGGTGGCAGCTTTCTGAGTGCCTGCTGGGCAATCGTCCCATGAGTCCTCGTGACGAGTTGGATATTGGCATGCCCATTTCAAAGATGAGGAGACTGAGGTCCCAACAGGTTAGACAATGTAGCTAAAGTCTGCAAGGATTAAACCCAGGTCTCTTTGTCTAGAAGCTTCAGTTCCTGCAGGCAGCCTGAAAACAGAGGATGTAAATGAATGTAAGGAGAGAGGCAAGACAGCAATTTGCCTTGGGAATGGGGTGTCTCAGAAGTGAGAAGCCAAGCCCTCAGCCAGGAGATGAGTCAAGTCATTCAGGTGACTCCAGAAACCGAGAGACCAAGCCAGCCTGGCATCCCAAACTGCTGGCCTGTTGCTAAACACGCACGCCTTCCTCAGCTTCTATTAATAATCTGCCAAGAAGCCTCCCACGGTTACTCACCTAATAATTAAACACATGATCACTCTTTCAGAGAGCCTGGCCCACCACCACCGACAGGGAAGGGTGGAGGTGAGATCAGCAGCAATGCCCTTTCTCCCTTTGAGGAGAGGCAGTGTGGGCTGGATTGTGGTAAGACTGGATCTGCAATCCTAAGACCAGGGACCCAGAGCCAGGAACACTCTCTCTGGGTGTCAGGTTCCTCAAACTACACAGGCAGAATGTTGATTTCAAGCATTTCCCCATCAACCTTTGCATTTCCCAAGCACTTGGTTGCTTAGGAAAAAGGAACCATGGAGGTTTGGGGTCATCCAGACACGGTGGTTAGAGACAAGCTTGGCTGACTGCCTGGGTTCCAGTCCCAACTCTACTTACTACCTGGGACATCTTTGGCAAATTACTTAACTTTTTTTCTGCTTTGGTATTTCCATTTATACAGTGGGGATGATAAAAACAGTACCCTACCTTTTGGAGATGTGGTAAAGATTATGATTATTACATGCAAGTGGTTTATAACCATCCCTGGTACTTACATGCTAAATAAGTTAGTTCTTCTCATTAACCGTGAACCCTTGGTCCAGAACTTTACCTGTCTGAAGCTCAGCTTCCCCACTGTCAAAATGGGGATATCGTAATTCCTACAGTTGGATTGCTAATTGCATGAGATGATGTAGGTGAAGTCCCTGTCTAGGGTTGGCATGTGATCACGGCAAGCCCTCTCATCTTGTTCTTTTCTTCTGGAGACTCACAGAAGCCAGGAGAGGGTGGGGAAGCTGGTGGTAACAGGAGGTCGAAACAAAGAATGGAGCCAAAGGAGGAATGAGCCTCCTCTCATTCTTGCAGAGCTTAACTAAAGTGGGCCCTGAGTCCTGGGGAGGTCTTTCAGCAAAGAACAGTCCTCACCACATTCTGGAGGGGTGCATGGGACAAACGGCAGTGGCACCACCATAGGGGAAAAAGGGGATTCTCCAAGAACTTTTCTAATAAGATGTGCTCCAGACACCACTTAATGATCATCATTCCATATGCCTGTCCAGAGATGTTGATGGCACTGGATCCTCCTAGAAAGAGCAGATTCTTGGGAAGCAGCCAGACCTGTTAGTCTTCCCAGCTGTGAGACTGTGAGCAAGGCACTTCACCTCTCTGAGCCTCAGTTTCCTCCTGTGTAAAATGGAGATTATAATATTTGATTCACAGTGTTGTTGCAAAATTCAGAAAGGAAACGTGTATTTAGCACAGTACCTGGCGTATAATAGATGTTCAACATGTATTAGTTTATTAAAGTTAGAGTTCATAATTATATTCCACTTCCATTTTTCTCTCATTTGCTAAGCCCTTGTCAGCTGAGGACCCTGAGGCTCAGAGAGGGGAGTGACTCACTCCGTCCCCGGTAGCTGCCGATTAGCACAACCAAGGACTTTGCAATGAAGCTAGGTTTGGCTTCAAGTCTGGGAGCTGATAAATGGCTCCAGACGTGGAGTGGGGAAGGGAAGCGGTGGAATGGGATTTTTATGACTTGTGGATGGACACAGAGATAGGACAAGTTCTTGAGATTAAATGTTTTAATTATAGGATCTCTCACTGGTAATTCTTGGAGGACAAGTATAATTACATGATATAAATGATGTCATCTCATCAACAAAAAAGACACTCAAATGCATTGCGACAATGAGATACTAACTTTCACCTATCAGATGAGCAAACGTCCACCAGGGTAGCTGTCACCATGTTTTCTCTACTCCTGGTGCTTCCTGGCTTTACCTCTTCCTCCATGGTGACAGCAACTGGTTGGATGTTTCCTTGAGGTCCAATAGATTGCCCATGTCACCAGATCCTGTCCAGCACTACGCAGGCCCTGTTGTTGGAACCCCTTTCCCAAGCCTAGGCTAGGAGTTGGATTTCTTTTTGGTATTAGTCAAGTGTGGCTTCAGCTTCCTCATCTTCCTCATCTTTGAAATGACAGACAGATGGGAATTCCCTCTGAAAACTCCCTGTGCTCTGCACTTGTAAGGAAGATTATTAGGTGCAACCTCCCCACCTACTCATGTGAACTCTTTGAACCTGCCTAGGTTTAAGGTAAGGGCATCAATCTGAATAACACACAGATAGGGAGACTCTCTAAAATCAAATATCACCTACTTGGGACTCAGCATTGTGATGGGGATACATGTGTCACAGTAAAAGTGAGGATTCAGGGAGGCAAAGAAAGATGAAAGTTTTTAAAGGAATAAATAATGAGGAAGATTACATAATTGTTTTAAGATAATTATTCTTGACTACAAGGATCAATAAGAAGGGTGGTATCAGTCCAGGGTTGGACAGGCAGTTGCTGAACAGATGTCCTAGCAGAAGCATTCTTTTTGGTAACATTGCAATGGCTTTGGATAAGTTGTGTTTTTGTAGTCTTTTGTCATAGGTTTTCTTATCAGACATTTGTGTGTGAGAACCCTTTCTTTTTTTTTTTGAGACGGAGTTTCGCTCTTGTTACCCAGGCTGGAGTGCAATGGCGCGATCTCGGCTCACCGCAACCTCTGCCTCCCGGGTTCAGGCAATTCTCCTGCCCCAGCCTCCTGAGTCGCTGGGATTACAGGCACGCGCCACCATGCCCAGCTGATTTTTTTTTTTTTTTTTTGTAGTTTTAGTAGAGACAGGGTTTCACCATGTTGACCAGGATGGTCTCGATCTCTTGACCTAGTGATCCACCCGCCTCGGCCTCCCACAGTGCTGGGATTACAGGCTTGAGCCACCGCGCCCGGCCTGAGAACCCTTTCTTTACAGTCTTCCTCAGTTCTACTTTTTAAGAGTTTATTTAACACAAGTGACTCCATTTTGATTCTGACAACTTTTACATTTCTCGCTTTTGATTAAAATCTTTTTTCAAAGTTGGGTGCCGTGGCTCATGCCTGGAACATCTGCACCTTGGGAGGCTGAAGGAGGCGGATTGCCTGAGCCCGGGAGTTCAGGATCAGCCTGGGCAACATGGTGAGACTCTCTACGACAAAATGAAAAATAGCTCGTGGTGACACATGCCTGTGGTCCCAGCGACTCAGGAGGCTGAAGAGGGAGGATCACCTGAGCCCAGGAGGTCAATGCTGCAGTGAGCTGTGATTGCACCACTGCACTCCAGCCTGGGCAACAGAGAGGCCCTGTCTCAAAACATTTTTTTTTAAGTGTCCAAAAAAAAAAAAAAAAAAGGCTGATGAAAAAACTGTCCTGATGAATCATACTGCAGTTATGATCCGATTGCTCCTCAGGGATGTGATGGACTTGTCCTGGGATGTTGGTCTGAAGGGAATGATTGGTAACTAGAAGTCAGTGTCAAAATTTTCTTAGCCACATTTGAGCAACAAGGCATCTAAGGTTTAGAGGAAGTGACATTTAGGCTAAGTCTACCTGAAGTCTACTGTTAAGCGTAATTTTTTTTCCGTTCTGTAGTCTTTTGGCCATTATCTCAAAGTGCAGGGACAACATCATTTTGATAGGAATCATACTTTTGCAGAAATTTCACAAGTAACAGGTACAAAGTTTCAAAGAAAAATACAAAGTAACATAAACAGTAATATGACAACCCCAGTTTGTATAATAGTTTTGAGCTATAAAAATAGGCTTAAAGGTGGCTAGGTGGTGGCTCACGCCTGTAATACTAGCACTTTGGGAGGCTGAAGCAGGTGGATCACGAGGTCAGGAGTTCAAGACCTGGCCAACATGGTGAAACCCTGTCCCTACTAAAAATTCAAAAATTATCAGGGAGTGGTGGTACACGCCTGTAATTCCAGCTAATTGACAGGCTGAGGTGGGAGAATTGCTTGAACACGGGAGGCAGAAGTTGCAATGAGCCGAGACTGCACCACTGCACTCCAGCCTGGGTGACATAGCAAGACTCCATCTTAGTGGGAAAAAAAGGCTGAAAGGAAACCATGTGAATAAATCAAATGGCCATGGAGAATTAGATGAGACCTATCATAACCATGTGACCTGCTTTTTTAAAAAAAAGCAAACGTTTGTATTGTGACTCAGCTTTTGCAGAGGAATTTATCCGGGTGTAGCATGAAAGGGTAGGCATAAGAAATTAAAAATTGCTGAGATTACAGGCATGTGCCACCATGCTTGGGTAATTTTGTATTTTTAGTAGACACAGGGTTTCTCCGTGTTGGTCAGGCTGGTCTCTAACTCCTGACCTCAGGTGATCACCCACCTCAGCCTCCCAAAGTGCTGAGATTACACATGTAAGCTACTGCACCCTGTCAACTTTTTAAAACTTCTTTTTATTACTTTTCAGCTTAAATGAGTTCAGGAGTTAAATATTTAAATGTTTCTATTTTAGTTATGACTGGCTAAATTGTACAAGGAAAAAACTATCCAGGTGGCCTTGAATTTTAGCAACAAATTTATCTTTTTGTTTATGGGTGCAGTTTGCTTCATTAGTTGATGTGGGCAGGGAAGATTTCAGAAGAAGGTATTTCTAGTTTGGGGGCTTTTTCCTTGGCTTTTGCTGGTGTACGTGTGGCAGACAAAGCAAATTTTTATGCCAGACAGAGAAGCCTTCTATCATTGTTCCAATCTCAAGACTCTGCCCTGTTTGATCCGAGAATGTAACTTTTATAAACATGCTATCCTGTTCTTTCTCTTTTAAACTATCAATCTTTTAATTAACTGTTCCATCACACTAAGTGATTATAGCACAGTAAACCTAAATTTACATTTCCAAAAGGGATGACTCTGGTGTGGAAGGTTAGGTTGTTGGTTATCACGGAGCTGTTGTAATTAGAAAGCACTCTTTCTTTTTTAAGTCTTGGCTGAAGTGCCCTAAGAAAAACTTTTTAGTGTTTTTGAAATTAACAACAGTAGATTATCTTAATAATAGTGAAAAAGAGAGCAGATTTAAAGCAATCAAAGAGGAGAAAGAAAAGGAAAATAAAGGAGATAGATAAAATTAGGAGTTTTACATGCTGGCATTTTATTTTAACCTTATAGTTGCAGTTTTAAAATTTGGTATCCAGAAAAACAAGCTTGGGGAGTTCTAATGATCCCTATGATGGCCACCGATTTAAAAATGCACATGAGGAAAAGCCAGGGAGCTGGATGGAGTCCCAGAAAACTTGGGATGCCTTAATATTTGAGAATCCCATTTCATTTCTTATTCTCTTGAGAGCAAAGTAAACCCTATAAATCCTGTCAGGGAATGTCAAGAGTTTAGACCAGTGTTTTAGATGATGGCAACCTCCCCAGTAGCTTTTAATTGGTCATTTCACAGCCACCATTTAGAATGTTTATTTTTGTTCTCAGAAAATGCTCAGAAACAAGCATGGGGGAAAAGAATCCAAATTATATATAGGCATGCATATCCAAACTAAAATAAACCAAAATCAAAGTGCTTACAAAAATTTTAAGCCAGGCATGCAGATCAAGCAAAATATTAAACCAGGTATGCAGAAGGAATCAATAGTGAGTGCACCAGAAAAGACACGCCTCACTGGCAGAACATAAGTTCCATGGAAACCAGAAAAGAATACCCATCAGAAAGACAAGATCACTTTATACTAGAAGGGACTTGTCAGAAAAAAACAAAAAAGTCTTTTATTCTCCCAGGAGGAATGTAAACTCTTTTATTTAAGCTGGCCTTGCCCAAATCAGATCTCAAAGTCAAAGAGCTTTTACCAAAAATTGGGGTCTTGGCCTAAGAGAAGCCTCACCAGGGATGAAACGGTGAACTGTGGAAGAAAAGAGCTAAAAGGACTCAAATATGTTTCCTGCACAGCAGTTCCAAGAATCACACACTTTCTCCAAAGATTATTGTGCTTCCAGTCCCACTTCTGACACCATTTATGTTATCGTAAATAATAGAGAGGGAGACTCTCTTAAAGAAAATGGCATTTCTTTGAGAATGAACATTGCAATGGGAATACATGTGTAATACTAAACTATATGCATATTTAGAAAGGTTTAAAAAAAAGCTGAAGGCTTTTAAAGGAAAAATGAGGAGGATCACATAATTGTTTTTGATAATTATTCTTGGCTACAAGAATTAATAACAAGGATGGCATCAGTCCAAGGTTGGACAGTGACTTGCTGGAGAATACCCTTGCAGAGGTGTTTATGTGTGTGTGTTAAGGTTGCAATGGCCTTTGTGTAAGGTTGTGCTTTTTGTAGCGTTTTGTGATACATTTTGTAATCAGGCATTTTTGCATGAGTACCTTGTCTTTGTGGTCTTCCCACAATCCATTTATCCATTTTTTTTTTAACACAATTGACTCTGTTTTGATTCTGACAATTTTTACAAAAGCCTGTTGGTTTCTCCTCTGCGTCACCTTCCTTTTTGCTTAAGAACAGGGCAGCCGTGCCTTGCTCTGTCTTGTAACTTGAAGGTAACATCAACTCTTCCGTGCTGCAGCCCGTCATTCCCTGTGCATATGTCTGATTTTTTGCAGCATGCAGGGTGAATAGTCTTCCCTGTGTTGCCTAGAAATGGGGGTGAATTTACCCTCTCTTCTTGCATCTTGTCGTGGTGGGAGTCAAAATTACACATTGCTGGAATACGGGCTGGGGTGAATGTTTCAGTCCCTTTCAGAGACAGGGAGCAACAGGCTCCTACAGAATCAGTGCTGTTGTTGAGTTGTGGGTTAGTAGGCTGCTAGTCAGTAATGAATCAAAGAGCCACTTAGATTTAGCTTCAGAAAGCGTTACATGTGAAAAAAATGAAAGGCTTCACATTTGCATTTCTAATTCTAATAACATTGAACAGGATAATTTTTTGACCAAGACGGAATGTACCTCCATGTCTAGCAAAGGAATGGCCTACTTGAAATCTAATTATGTACAAAAAATGCAAAGTCAGGTGTCATTTATCCTGCAATCAGGCTGGGGAATAGGTTGAATGACGGCTACAAAACCTTTTTGCAATTCTTAAGCCAAATCCCAGGTGATGGTGGCAGGGAATCATCAGTCAAGAGCCAGGAGGGAGATCCAGTGAGGCTAAGTCTAATTTTTCTATCAGTAAAGACAATCATTTTCTCTCAGAAAGTCAGTGAGCCCCCTCTATTAATAAGGTAAATGCAGTCTTGGAGGCAGGTTAAAGCTTAGAAAATGCCAAACAACTATCCTATCTTCTAAACCTGAATGAATGAGGCTAGCTTTAAGCCAACTGTCTGTATATTAGACTGAAATCTATCTTCCTTCCTTCCTTCCTTCCTTCCTTCCTTCCTCCCTCCCTCCCTATCTCTCTCCCTCCCCTTCCCCCTTTCTCCCTTCCTCTCTTCATCCTCTCTTTTCCTTCTTTCTTCTGCTCCCTTTCTTTCTTCTATCTCTCTCTCTCTCTTCTTCCCTCCTCTCTCCTTCCCTTTCCTTTAGTTAACAAAGATCCCTTCAGTCTTATCCATCCTATGTAAGGCCTTGTGTTTCCAAGATAGAGGAGCCATTGCCCCTCAGTGAGTTCCACCTGCAGAGGCAAAAGCAAAGGCACAAAGATGTGAAGCCAGCTGGCCTGGTGGAATGAGGCAGGCAGGCAGGTTTGGCCGGAAGGTGCAGTTGGTGGCGATGGCGGTGGAGGCAGGTGATCAGGCGAGGCAAGAAATGTGGGCACAGTGTGAAGGGCCAGTGGCTTCAGAACAAGTGGCTGCCAAGCATATAAGAAGGAATATCAAAGCTCCCCAAAACCTCTCCAAAAAATGAAAAAAATGAAAAAAAATGAAAAATGAAAAAAAAATTTTCAGAGATCTGCTTTTCTCAGAGATGAAGTCCCTAATTAACTGACCTAATACAACCTGACAACCTTGTGATTTAATCTAGAAAGAACCTGTCAGAGAATAAAGCCAAAACAAAGTAAGACTAACCTGGGTGATGCTGAGCTCTGGAGACAGAGGCCTGGTGATACCAGCCCTGGATCCTCCATCCTGAGGCCACCTCTCCTCTGGACCTTACTGCTGCATAAGGCCATAACTACTTCCTGCCCCCCTTTATTGCTGAAGACATTCAAAATTATATTGATGCCAGGAATACATTAAAAAGTTATTTTTCTTTTTTTGAGATGGGGTCTTACTCTGTCACTCAGGTTGGAGTGCAGTGGTACAATCTTGGCTCACTGCAAATTCTGCCTCCTGGGTTCAAGCAATTCTCCTGCCTTAGCCTCCCAAGTAGCTGGGATTATGGGCATGTGACACCAGCCCAGCTAGTTTTTGTACTTCTTGTTGAGATGGGGTTTTGCCATGTTGGTCAGGATGGTCTCAAACTCCTGACATCAAGTGACCTGCCTGCCTCGGCCTCCCAAAGTGCTGGAATTATAGATGTGAGCCACGGCGCCTGGCTGAATTAAAGAGTTCTAACTAAGAAGAAGAAAAATACACACTACTCAGGAGATCTAATGTTAAGGTCATGCTCATCCATGAGGGCTTTTCCTGACCTTCCAGAGTACGAGATTCATGGGTTATATAGCCTTCACTTGCAACAACTGCAGTTATATAACCATGCCATTGCTTTTGTCTGATGTGGCTCTCGTGAGGGTAGGGAACATGCTTTTTTGGTGTCTCTTTATTCTTAGTATCTTACACGGTGCCTAGTGGGACATAAATTCTCAACAAGTGTGTACTGAATTTTTAAAAAAGAATTTCAATGGAGGGGAATGAGAGAGGTTTGCTGGGGAGCTGGTATTTTGCATGGGCCCTGGAGGGTGGTGGATCAGTCAGGATGGGCTATGCTAGGCTGCAGTAACAATCTCCCTCAGAATCCTAGCAGTGCATGGCACCAGGTTTTCTTTCTTTCCTGTCTACTATGACAAAATATTATAAATGGAGCAGCTTATAAATAGCAGAAATTTATTTCTCATAGTTCTGAAGGCTGGGAAGGCCCTGGCACCTACCTGGTGAGGGCCTGCTCTTCATAGACAGTCATCTTTTGACTATAATCTCACAAGGCAGGAGGGTAAAAGCATCTCTCTGGGGTCTCTTTGATAAGGGCACCGATGCCATCCAGGAGGGCTTCACCCTCATGACCTGATTCCCTCCCAGAGGCCCCACCTGCTAACACCATCACATTGGGGGGTGGCTTTCAACATGTGAATCTGTGGGGCGGTGGGGACACACACATTCCTGCCTTTGCAATTGCCACATTACATGTTCATTTTAGGTCAGTTGCAGGCTCTGCTTTGTGTTTCCTTCCTCTAGGCCCCAGGGAATAGAACCTCCACCATTTGGTGTGTTGCTAGTCACAGCGGCAGGAGTCAGAAGAACAGCTGACGCACATGGTGGCTACGAAAGTTCCCACCCAGCAGTGACACAGATCACTTCCACTCACCATCCATTGACAGCACAAGTCACCAAGACATGCCTGACTTCAAGGAGGGATGGGCAGGAAGAAGGGGAACGGAAATGGGTGGTGATCAACCCTGCTGGGATTATGGGCATGTGTGTTTCCGAAATGAATGAATGAGTGAAGTCACCATAGGTGAAAGGGGTGGGAAGGCTCTCTAGAAGGAGAAAGCAGATTAGTCAAAAGTTCAGAGATGTAGGTGACGATGGGTATTTTCAGGAAAAGCAGTGAGTGACTCTGGCTGGAGGAGAGTGTGGAGAGGCAGACACAAGCCCCGGCTCGTGGAAGGATATCCCTATTGCCACACCAGGGATGGCGTGGAGAACTTGGCAGGCAACACGAGCAATGAAAGGCTTAATGATGAAGGACCTATGATTTAGATTGGTCAAATGACAGTGGAGCCGACCATGTGATGAAGTGCGTGGGAGGGGCAGAGATCAAAACGGGGCTGCTGCGGGATCCTACGGGAGCCCTGTTGCAGGGCTGCTCTGAGCAGTCCGAGTGTGTCTCTCTGCAAATATGCTACAAATACTTGCTAATTCCATATCAGCCATGTATGGGTTGAACTGTTTCTCTCCAAAAACTCACGTCCATGCAAAACTTCAAAAGAGCTAGGTGTGGTGGTACATGTCTGTAGTATCAAGCTACTTGGGAGGCTGACATCAGAAGACATTTTGAGTCCAGGAGTTGAAGGCCAGCCTGGGTAACATAGCAAGATTACCTCTCTAAAAGAACAAACAAACAAAAATTATCCTATTTGGAAATAGGGTGTTTGCAGATATAATTAGGTAGGTTAAGATGAGAGGGTGCAGAGACACGAGAGGAGAATATGCTGACAGAGGCCAAGATTGCAGTGATGCATGTATAGGCCGAGGAACAGCAGGGACTGCCAGTAACCAGCAGAAGCCAGGAAGGGGCAAGGGAGGATTCTTCCCTGAGACTTTAGAGGGAGCAGGGCCCTGTCCACATCTGGATTTTTTACTTCTAGCCTCCAGAACTGCGGGAGAATACAGGGCTGCTGTTTTACGCCACCCAGTTTGTGATGATTTGTTGTGACAGTCCTGGGAAACTGATCCAAGCCAGGGGTGAGGAGAAACGGATTTTCTAAGCACCAAACGCTGCACAACTCTTCATTTATGTTCAAAGTAAAGGAGTTACTGCATACCCTGAACGTAGCCTAGCCTTTACCCTCATTTGGAATTGTTTTCCGTTCACAGTTTTCTGTTTTTGTTTTTTTTTTTTAATTTCATTGCTTACAACTTGATATTATAGGCCAAGCATGCTTGCAGAAACTGGGATAATTTACTTTTACTTCATTAAAAATCCCAGATGGCCATCCCTCCACCTGGGATCAGGAAGCAGGTAGAATCCCCTTTCCCCTCCTCACAGACTCCAAGCAGCAAGACTGAATAAGATAGGGTGAGTTCCAAGAGAAACATTTGCATCTGCTCAGTTCTTCAACCAATACGTACTGAACTTCTCTACAGTCAGGTGTGCAAGATGCCAGGAGGGATGAGATGAGATGACGACGATGATGATGATGATGAAGGCAATGAGGATGATGACTAACACTTTAACGAGAGCTTCCTATGTGCCAGAGACAGTTCCAGGCACTTCACATATGTTATCCACATATATTTATCACAGCGACCTTACATTGTTATGTACGTCTTATACATGAGGAGGCAGAGACAGGAAATCAAACAACTTGCTCAAGAGCACAGAGCCTGCAAGTGGCTGAAGTAAGATACAAATAATTCTCCAAGAGAGGTCAGTGGTGACTTTTGGGAAAAGGGAAATGAGAAAGGAGGTGGATAAAGGCTGTTGTTTTTCCTAAAAAAAAAATTGAAGACATACAACCAGGTTCAAGAGAAACTTGATAAACACTACAAAGTGAAAGGAAGAGGAAATGAAGAAATGGGACTTTGGGGACAGATGTCTGTTTTGAAAAGTTTAGGGAGGAAGGGGTGAGAGGAATTGGGTTGACATATAGCAGGGGGACTTAGGGTTAACAGGGGATTGGTTTAGGGTGGGTCATTGATTGCAGTGAATGTTTACTTGTTGATTAGTTTGATCCAGAAGAGAGGGAGAGATGGATGCTGGAGGAGAGAGGTGGTCCTGAGGGAGCCCAGGACTGGAGCTGAGGAGATGCTCACTTTTTAGGGACACTTTTTCATTTTGACAGACAGAAAAGACTAACGGTCTGCAGCAGTAGACCCTTACATTGTGATTGGAAGGCTTGATGATTTCTCTCACTCATTTCCTCCATGCACGGAGAGGTGGGGTAATTTACCCAGATGCTACAGCTCACAAGTGGTGAAGCTGGAGGTGGGACCACAGCCCACTGGGTTCTTCCCCATGAATCCCTGCTGCCTCCTGGTCTCTCCTAAGCCCGAGTACCCATGAATTCCAAGAAAGACAGTTGCAAATAGGTGATTCCTATGGTCCTTTTTGGAACATTTAGTTAGAATATTCTAGTATAAAATCTAAGGTGCTGTTAAGTAGAAATTTCCAGCGGACATTAGTCCAGAAAATCCAGTTTCATTCTGTGATGGATTTGCAGCGCGTGTGCATTTACTAAGCAAATCTGATTCTACTGCTGACCAGTGAGAAAGAGGAATCACGTAAACAGTTCAGTGCAATTGCACCCACATTGATCTCTGAGAGCTTCTGCCACCTCAGCTGGCTGGGGTGCGGGACGCGGAGGTGCATGCAGTTCCCAGGTCCCGGTGAGGGGCCCCTGCAGAGGGTGGGCGTCCACTATGTTTTATGTGCATCCAGGCCTGTACTAAAGTCAGTCTTTCTCCTGCGGCGTGACACTTAGCTAAACATGAGAAAACTTCATGTGATAATCAGTGGAAGAAAACATCCTTTGCAAAATGTGTTGGGCTTTCTGAGAGGGGGAGTGTGGAATCCAAATGGTGTCTTCCTCAGGATTTCTCCAAGGTGATGTGGACTCTGATTTCAGAATGCCATCACTTGGGAAATTGTGTTCCACTGCTCTAATTCTTTTCTTTCTTTCTTTCTTTTTTTTTTTTTTTTGAAACACAGTTTCACTCTGTCGTCCAGGCTGGAGTGCAATAGCGTGATCTTGGCTCACTGCAACCTCCACCTCCCGGGTTCAAGCGTTCTCCTGCCTCAACCTCCTGAGTGGCTGGGATTACAGGCGCTCACCACCACATCCAGCTGATTTTTGTATTTTTAGCAGAGATGGGGTTTCACTATGTTGTCCAGTCTGGTCTTGAACTGCCCCGTGATCTGCCTGCCTTGCCCTCCCAAAGTGCTGGGATTACAGGCATGAGCCACCACACCTGGCCCAGCCACTGCTCAAATTCTTGCCTCCTCTCTCTGCTCTTTTCTCCTTATTCAACTCTCCTTTCTCTGTCCTCTGATTTTTTCAATGCTAATGGTCTTCTAGAAGGTTAGGCTTCCTGCACAAGCCCAGCCTCCCACCAGGCAACCTCCTCAGTGTTTCAAGCTGCAAGTCTGGGCTGCTCTTCGTGCTCCATCCTGAGGATCCCCTCAAAGAGACAGGCAAGGGCATCACCTGACAAAATGCTCTTCTTCTTCCAGGCACTTGGAGTTCCATTTGTTACTGAAGAAGTGGGCCGCCTTTGCTGCACTTTTGAACCTGATACTCCTTATCTTGACACTTCGCACTTTTGAACTTGAGGCTTTGTAGCTTTTGCAGATTAAAAAAACAAAGGTGCTCTCTCAAAAAATCACCACAATGGGGGAGCCCACGGAAAAATGGGTAAATGTAAGCTGGGTAAAAGCAAATAGGCACACAGACTGCTGAGGATCTTTAGGCAACAGGATGGCTCCCAAAGATGCACAATTTTTGTTGTTCATGATCATGTCCCCAGGGTTTAAAATGGTACCTGGGCATAGCAGGTCCTTAATATAGTTAGAGAATGAATGAGTTCAGCTCAACCATGCTGTATGGATGGAGAAACTGCGTCTTGGGGTTGAGCCATGCTATGCCCCCGTAGAAAAGGTCTTGGCCTTTTCAGTCCTTTCCCAGTGGTGGCGCACAGAACCCAGCTCATAAGACCAGCTCAATTCTGTCATTTGTGGACTGACAGAATAAATAAGTGTTGGGGCCTAGGGAGGCAAATGGGAAGCAGAGAGGAAAGCCATGCCCCCTGCCTTGGGACAGCATAGGTTGGCACAGAAACGAGGTTTACAATTCAGCAGGAAATGAGTGTGTGTGTGTGTGTGTGTGTGTGGTGTGTGTGGCGGGGGGTGGGAGGACAGCGAGGGTCACCTGAGCTTGCCCTAAGTCTGGTTTTAGCTCAGTGGCAAATTCAAGGCTGGGCAGGTGGCCTGAGGACAATGACGGTGCCAGCTGTCAGTCTTCCTTTATTCATAAAATCATGTTCCACCACGCAGTGCTTCTCAACCTGGCTGCACATCAGGAGCCACCTGGGGAGCTCTGTAAAAACCCCAATGCCCAGTTGGTTTGCACTCCCTGGGATTCTGATTAAACTGTCTCTCCTTCTTTCTTTCTTTTTTTTTTTGTTTGGCGGCTCCTCTGGGGCTTCTCATGTGCAGTAAGGGTTTAGAATTGCTGGTTCCTGCGGCCAAATGAGAACATGCAGGCAACAGTCACACACAAACAGGGCAGCACAGCAGGACAGTGCTAAGGCTGGAAAGGGTGTGTCTTGGAAGTTCAGGAAATCAGAAGAGAAGGGGTGAGAATCCTCCCTTCTGGGCCTGTGGGGCAAGAGAGAAGACCCAGCGGGCAAGGTCCAGCGAGTGTGCTTAGATCTGGAAGATGAGGGGAAGGGGGGGCGCTGGGCGGTGGGCGGCGGTGGGCAAGATGGACGAGATTCAGCGGGAGCGAGGATTTTAGCGGAGAGCTTCGGCGACAAGGAAGAAGGGACCTGGTCGGGCGAAAGCGAAGGCGGCTGCTGAGGGCAGGCAGCGGCATCCGGCTGGGGAGCCGAGCGGGTGAGACCCGAGGGAAGTGCAGGGAGTCGCCCAGGGCGTGGCGCGACGAGACTCGGAGGAGAAACTGAGGCCGAGATGGGGCCCTCCGGCCTCACGGAGACACGAGGAAGTCCGCAGGCACACGCGCGAGCGCGCACAGGAACACGCACGAGCACACAGTCCTCCTCCGGGCAGGGCACACGCGCCCGCACACAGGCCGAGGCCCCGGACTCGGAGGGGCAGCAGAGCCGACCCACCACCCGGGCCCCGAGGCCCCTCCCGGCCGCGCCCCTGCGAACGCTTGCGCAACAGGCGGCGGCTCCAGCGGGCGCCGGCCGAGCGCCGCCCCAGCCCGGCCCCGCGCGCCCGGGAGGAGGGAGCGGGGAAGGGGTGTGTCCCGGCTGCGTGCGGGCCCGCGGGGCCTGGGAGGGGCGAGGCGCGGGGGCGGGGCCGCGGGCTATAAAGTCGGCCTCCGCCGGGACGTAAACAAACCTCGCCTGGTCCGCGCTCGCGCTGCGCTGCGCTGCGCTGCCCCAGCTCGTCTTCCGCCCTCGGCTCCTGCGGGCGCCGCGCCGCCAGCCTCGGCACGGTCCTTTCCTTCCTCCCTCGCGTTAGGTAAGCCCGCGCCCTCCTCTCCCGGGCGCGACGCGGAGCGGAAAGGGGCCGCCCATGCCGTGCCGCTGGTGCCCGGGGACCGCCCTTTGTAGCCCCGCGGGCTCCAGGAGCGAGCGCCCCGGAGCAGCAAGTGCGCGGCCATCCCGGGGCGCGGCATGAGGCGCCTTTGGGTGCCGGGACCTCTGAAAAGGGCGCTTCAATTAGGGAAAGGGAGAAAAAAAAAGATAGGTTCCCATTTATCTTCCCCCCTCGCTGGGGTATGGGGTTCTGGGGTCGGGAAGGGGGCGACGAGACGGCCCGAAAACACCTGGATCGCGTTTCCTGGCGTCCTCTCGGAATCCCAGCTGGCGCCGCTGGCAGGGGTGCGCGCTGGACGTGGGTGCAGAAGGGACTGGCTGTGTGTGTGGCGGGGGGAACGGAGAGATTGCGCGCGAGTGTGTAGATGAGGGGTTGGTAGCAGCGAGCGGCCTTGGCGAGGAGGCTGGAGAAGGGGGCGTGGGTGTGTCTGGCTCCTAGACTGGGTCCGGAACGGGTGTGGATCCGAGAGGCTGGTGGCGCTTCAGTCCCGAGGCGCACCCAGAGCGGTGTGAGTGTAAGAGTGTGCTGGGGGGAGGGTCCAGGGTGTGTCACAGCACGACCCGCGCGCGGGAGCAAAGTGTCTTCCAGCGCCCCTGGGCAGAGTGCGACCCCGGGGTTGGCGCAGCGGCGGCAACGTGGGAGAAGTGGCCTGGGCGAGAGGGGTCTCGGGGACACTTGGCAGCCCCAGAGCTGGCTGGAGCTAGGAGTGGCGTCATTTTCGCCTCCTCCCACCCTCCCCCACTTTCCTCCCCTCCCCTGCCTCCGGTACTGGCCGCTCCTGCCCTCCAGAGGGGAAAACAGCTGGAATTACTCCGACGTTCCTAGGGGATCCGCCGCGGTCTCTGATTCAGCCTCGGGAGGAGATTCCGGCAGGGCATGGGGAATGCGGCTGGTTCTGGGGAAAACACGCTGTCACGTCTCTGTCAAATAAGTAGCTGGAGCTGGGATTTCGTGGGTTGGTTCCTTACTCCCACCCCTCCCCCGCTTCCCCTGCGGATGGTCCCTGCTGTCTCTGGGGGCCCTGAAGAGCAGGCCTCTGTGGCTCGGAAGTGGGAGGTGCCCAGCAGCGGGTGGGGGAGTCAGGGCCCTTGGTTATTTTATGCTCACCCAAGAACAGCCCTTCCTCACTACGCTGGGGCACTTCAGTTTGCTTGGTCCCTTTAAGCTACTGGGAAAGATCTAAGATTCAGAGATCAGCCGGTGGCCAGGCAGGAGGGCGGTAGACATCCTTATATTTATTACCCATTAGCGGCACGGGACCTTCTCTTAAGCTGTCTCAAATGAACATATCTAAATAGGAACCCCCTGTTCTTGCTACAGAAATGCAGTTTCAAGGAGATTTTTTCCGTTTAGACTCTTCCTGCATAGAAATTCTGGCGTTCTCACTGAGTTTCACAAATGTGATTTGAAATAAGCAAGGTGTGGAGAGGGCAAACCCCAGCGCCTGTCTTGGAGGGGCTGGCTTTTGGTGGGGAAGACACAGCTGGAGGCGCAGACTGGTTCTGTGTCGTGTGTGTGGTGGCAGAGCCAGCCCCAGGCGGAGGCAGCGCAAGGTGGGGGATGAA
Organism: Sapajus apella; assembly: GCF_009761245.1. Lineage (NCBI taxonomy): Eukaryota > Metazoa > Chordata > Mammalia > Primates > Cebidae > Sapajus > Sapajus apella. Next base: position 56,423,011 of record NW_022436943.1, on the reverse strand, counting down.
GGAACGTGTGAGGGAGAGACAGGGTTTCGGGGGTGTGATGGAAAATGGGATTTTCCCCTGACCTGTAACTTATTAGCTTTGCGGGACCGTGTCTCCCACAAGAATGTGACCTGCACCTTGGTGAGGAAGAGGATATGCCTTCCTCCTCCTGTAACCTGGCCCTGGCCCAGCGCCTGGCAGGTAGGAGTTGAAATATACACGTGGGATGAATTGGCTGGCTCTGGGCCTTCTGCGTCATTCTCCTGTGAATCAGCAGGTCGAGTCCCCTGCGAGACCTGGCATGGTGGAGGTGTTGGGTTTGGCTTTCCAAGGACCCTGGAGTGTCTTTTTGGGTCTCCTATCCTGAAGAAGTTCTTTTGGAGCAACAAGGTTTGATCATTTGAGTGGAATAAAAAACTCATACAGGACCTAGTCCAACTTCTTCCCATTTTACAGCTGGAAGGTGAGGCGCGGAGATGGGAGGGGTGTGCCCAGTCAGAGCTGAGCTGGAGCGGAACTCCGTCTCCAGACCCCTTTGTGGGAGTCTCCTGCGTGGGACTGAAGGCAGTGGAGAGGGTTCCTGACAGGATTTTGCCTGCCTGCTATGAAGGGGCAAAAGGAAATTGTATCTTCACTGAGTTTCAGGTGAGGAAACTTTTGAGGCTAAAGAGGAAGAGTGGGATGATTTTTTTTTAAAGTGTAAATCAGGTGTTCTTGAGAGATTAACAAAACCAGCCTAAAGAGCAGGTGCTTAGAGGCTGCAGCCCGCTGGGGCGGCCTTTGACTGAATGGGGCTGCCCCCCAAGATGGAAGGCAGATGTCAACTGAGCTGGGGGTCCCCCCCCCCCCCCCCCCCGCCGGGTACATTGAAACCCTTTGGCGTGAACTTGCCTCCACATGAACCTGGAAGAAAGATGGCATTGTGTTTTTCTGATGAACCGAAGCTTCAGTTCTTCTTGGGACTCAACCCCAGAGAATCCTATTCTAGACATGACTCAGTGGCCCTGTCCTGGGAGAGAAAGCATGATGACTCAGCATCCAAGACTCGCAGTGTTCAGGTTGGACTCAGCCTGGACGGAAAGACAGGGAGGGACACAGCATCTCTCTCCCTCCAGAGCATTTGCTGTCTGTCTTCATCCGCCTTCATCCTTGCAAAAATGCTGCCTGGACCATATTGCTCCATTCAGTGGATAAGGCAGCCGAGGCCAGGAGAGTTTAAGGATTTGCCTGTAGCCGTATCTCAGGGGAGAGCCAGATTTTGAACCCAGACAGTTGGACTTAAGAGCCTTTTTTTATGGCAATATGTTGGGATGCCTGAAGAAATCAGGCTTGAATGAAAAGGCCATCAGGAGCTCCATGCCTCAGTTTCCTTCTGTAAAATGTTAGTCACAGACACGCTGTCGTTAGGATGTGTAACTATTCATCTATGTAAACTGAGACCAGCACCCAGCATGTGGAAAACAGAGTGTAGGTGTTTGCAGTCGGTAACACCCACAGAAGACATTCTCAAGGCATCTTCTCGGCAAGCGGAGTCTGGGGCCCTTTGTCCTAAACCTACCCAAGGCTGTGAAAGTGCCTGCAAATGCTTGACCTAGGTTTTGCTTTTTGCTAAACTTATGTAGGCTGCATAATAGTGTGATGAGAACCTTGTCTGAAATGCCCATTTTGATGCTCAGTCTCCTGCGATTCTGTCTCCATCAAGGCATAAGCTATTGTTTCAAAGCTCCCTTGGCTGGGTTGGGAGTGGGGCATCCCGCAGGCAGCCAGAGTTGAGAACCTCTGCTCTGGAGTGACGTGGGAGAGAAGAAAGAAAGATGTGGTCATACATTCTGTTCCTTCTAGGCCACCCTGTGTCCTCAGCGCCTGGGAATTAGTGAGTGCTCAGTAAATAGCTCTTGTATGCTCCAGTGCCTTGGAGGTTCAATGCATTGCATCATCTGATTTAGGTAGAGGACATTCTTTACACCACTTAGGTCGGAAAACTGAGGCTCAGGCAGGTGACTCTACTGTCGAGAGTCCAGGAAGTGGGGTTCTAGCCAAGGGGAGCCTCTTGAGCCCTTTCTACATGCCAGCATTGCCCTTGGAGGCTGCCCACCCTCTCTGGGCCCGCGTTTTGAGAATGAGCTTGGCTTCCTGGATCCACCCCAGGCTGCTGTTCCTGTCTCTGATGGCAGTGTGGTGGAAGGCCTGCGCATCCACTTGCTTTTTATCTTTCAACTTGGAGACAAAAAGGCAGGCTAGATGGCAGTCTTGACTGAGAACTTGGCCCAGGCAGGTGTGCAGAGGTGCTGGGGACACTGAGGCCTCACAGGAAGGCAGCTGCAGAAGTAAAGGGTCACAAATGGGTGCTGGCCTGGAGCCGAGTTCTCGGGATGGGGGCCACGTGAAAAGAAACCTGGGCCCCTCAGGTGGGGCGTCGGCTCTGGCGCTGCAGAATGGGAATGGATTACACAATTGGGGTCAGAAGCAGGTCTCTTTTTGACCCAGATCTTTAACTTTCCCACCTAAGATTGTTTGCAGACCTGCCTGCCCCCTGCCTGCCTGGGCTCGGTGTCTGACCTTTTGAGTCCAGCAGTTGTTCTTGCAACTGAAGTGGTAGAAAGTAAGATTCCTTAACAGTCCGGGGCCTTGAATGCCAGGCCCAGCAGTTGAATCTTTCCTTTCTTTAAATCTGCAGGGACCTTTCTGCAGCTATACATTTATAGAGCTCTGTTTAAAGGGAGGTGGAGAGCGTCCCAGGTCTCTATCCTGTTCTCCTGTCTTCACGCTCAGCCCCACCCCCATGGAACCTAAGAAGGTTCTGAGTAACCGTCTTCAAATATGGATGTGAGAGGGCCATTTAAGAGGTGGGACTGCAGCCTCTCTCAGCTGGGATTGCTTACCACCTCTCCCTCCTCCTTTTTAATCACAGAACTCTCTTCCTTTCTCCAGAAAGGCCTCCATGGCTGTTCCCCACTGGAGGGGAGGCTGGGTTGGGGCCTTCCTTGGACCTGCCCACATCCCCCATGAAACCTGAGAGCCTGTCCTGAGTAGGTATTGTGTTCTGTGTTCGTGGTGGTGGAAAGGACACCTCCATCGATTAAGGAAGTAACTTGGACCACCTTGCATAGACAAGATTGGAGGCCCATTCCAGAGGGTGGAAGCTGCAAGACCGTTTTAGGGAAGGATTCTGTTAGTGTGGCCAGCATCCCATCTCGGGACAAAGGGTTCAGTATGAAGAATCCGTTTCCACGTCCTCTGCTAACACTGGCTCCGTCTGTGTGATTTCGACAAATTATCTCAGACCGTCTAGCGCAGCTCAAGCCTGTCCCGCAGATTCACAGAATAATCCTCTAAGGAGACCAGTGTCCCCCTTTGGACTTCCAGTTATTCGCCCCGTCCCCTCAGACGGTCGTCTTCTCTCTGCCAAACAAATTACTCGAGCTGCCAAAACTCCGCTGAGACCCACCAGGAAGATCTCGGGTGTATTACAGAAAAGAGGTGGGTCCTGATGAGATTCCCAGCACCTCCCTCTGCCTGCTGTTGTGTTTGGGACACTCGCTGACATCCCTGGTGCTGTGCTCACGTTGAGCACACAGAAGTTCAGTTTCAGCTCCAGCCCCTCCGTACCCACAGCCAGGGAGTGAAGGCAGCTTTGGCTTGTTTGAGAGGGAGGCTGTGGCGTTCACCTTCTTAGGGATCCCTTTTTCATTCGTTGCTTATCACATACATCACTGACGCCTCCTGGGTTTCAGGGTCCACTGCAAAGCATGGGGGCCCTCGAGGATTTCCTAGTGTGACTTTGTTCTCTGTGTGACATTTGTACTGTTTTGTTGATTTTGATTGCCCTGAAACACTTCCCTAACCTCTAAACTAGGGAAGGTCCAGTGAATCCACCCATATTGTTTGCTGAGTTGATTAGATAAGAAAGACAGTGAGTGAAGACTGCCAACTTCCTCCCCTCCCCAGAGCCTTGAGTTTCAAAAGGTCCAGAAAACACCCAGTGAGCCCATGAACTGCTTTGTAGCTTGACTTCAAAATCTGTTTTGGCAAAGCAATGACAAAGGAACGTATCCACAGTAAGGCAGGGCTATCCAGGGCCTATCTCAAGGTGGTTTTCCTTGAGGTTCAGGCAGAAACGGTGCTGTTCTCGGCAATCTTCTGGGGAAATTGCCATAGCAAACAGCAACAGCACACATTGATTTTTTGCCTCCTTTGAAAATCTGTTCTGTCAAGAGCCCAATGTGCTGGAAAGAACACTGGCTTTCATGTGGCTTTGAAACCACGCATGTTATGGAGGGGTAGAATCTGGGCCAGTTGCTGATGGTGACAATCAATGCTACACTTGCCAGCGATCCCCCCCAGGCCTCCCTTTCTCTGCTTCACTGAAGGCCTCCAACGGTCTGTTGTCTGTCCTCCCCCGAGGGAGCCACACCTGCAGCCACAACGAAACAGTGAGTTTTTCACCTTTCCCTCAGCAAGAAGGAGTCTAGGCCTGTGGCCTTTGGAAGTCACGTGGACCTTTGTTTTTGAGCCTCAGGTTACCTGTCTGTGAACTGGGCATGATAATACCCAAACTCTCCCAAGGGAGCCTCCTTGAGGAGCCAGTGAAACAATGTGCTGAGTGAGCACTCTTCCCAAGCGTTGAGTTGGCTGTCGTAGGAAGGTCCTGTGGGGCAGCTGAAAACAGGGAACCTTCTGGATGTTATGAAGGAGGCGAAGTCCAAGGCGCCAGTTTTGCCAAAAGCTCAAGCCTACTCGTGGCAGCTCAGTGACGACTGTGCAGGTGGAGGAGAGGCATGTGACTGTCCCGCTGATGTCCACACACCAGAAGCCTCATGGTCACGTGCAGCCCACCTCACAGCGTTGCCCCTGGGTCATGGGCGGTGGTAAGGACGGTGGGTATATTTCGGGCAATGCAAAGTCGCTGTCAGTGTTCCCTTTAAGGTTGCTTTAACCTGTGCCAGCTCGACGCTTGCTGCCTTGGGGCACACATCTTAACCTCTTGGTGCCTCAGTTTCCCCATCTGTTAAATGGTGACATGCGGGCACCTCCCTCCTAGGGTTTCTGTGAGGCTTAAAGGAAATACAGGGTTCAGAGCCCAGTTAGTGCCACAGATACTCTCTGGTGCTGCTTTTGTGGTGTGTCTGGGTAGGGTTTCCTTGTTGCCTTCCTGTGGCTACTCTTCCTGGTGGGTGGAACCTGGAAATCTTAGGACAGATCATGGATGTTGCTCTACTGGGGTACCCTTTCAGCCCCACCCTGTGGGAGTTCGGGGGGCCCCAGGAGAGTTTGCTCAAGAGGGTGTACAGATGGGTGGCTAGGCTGTAGTCTTACCAGACAGGGGTCTGAGGCTGGAAGAAATGGGGGGCATTGGTCCAAGGTGCAGGGCTAATCTGACCAGAGCTGAGCCCAGCAGGGCCTTGGTAAGACCCTGTGGCTTTGTGAAGCACCTTCTTGCCTGGGTTTCCATTTGCCTACAGGTTTGTTGTGGATAGCGTGATATCTATAGACATACACAGTGCCTACTTTACAGATGGAGAAACCAAGGCCCAGAGAGGAAGTGATTTGCTCAGAGTCATGGAACAGGAAGGTGGCAGGGTCCCCAGGCCCTGATTCCCAGGCCAGCGCTCCTGCTGCCCCACTGAGGCAGGAGGAAACACAGGCTCTGTGTGTCCCTTCAATCTCCCAGGGGCTGTTGAATAGTTCTCAAGTGACCTCGGATTACCCAAGATGCCTCTGCCAACTGCCCTCCCAGGCCCCAGGGTCATGGGTCACATTCTTTTCTTCCTCGGGCAGATCCTGACCTTGGCTTTGCCTGGAACCTATGATCCAGCTCTCTGCTGACTCTCCTGGGTCTGCTGGACCGGAAAGGTATTTGTGTAGCCCCTCTTGGGCCCTCGTTACTCATTGACAGTGCTGGTGGAGAGGAGGGCTCCAGTTGTGTGCATTGGGTCTGATAGCCACAAACCCTGGTGGCATTTGCTGGACATCTTCCACATGTCCCTCTCCTTGCTGGGACTCTGGGACTGAACCCCAGGGTGCATCCTCACAGATGTCCTGGCGTCTCCAAGTCAACCCTGAAAGGAAAGTACGCTGATGAATTAAGCAGCTGTTTGTCAGGTTCTCCATGCCGTTCTTGAATTTAAGCCCCATTGTTAATCATTGCCCATTTGACGGACCAGTAAACTGACACAAAGAGGTTAGATAGCCCAGACATGGTGGCACATGCCTGTGATCTGAGCTACTCAGGAGGCCGAAGTAGGATCGTTTGAGCCCAGGAGTTTGAGACCAGCCTGGGAACCTAGCAAGACCCTGTCTCTCTAAAAAAGAATAAAGTTTTAAAAAGAGATTCAGTAAATTGTTCAGGATCACAGAGCTAATAAATGGTGACCCCAGCATCTGGCCTGCCAGCCTCCCCCCTGGCTCCTGGCTACCACTACCACTTCTCTGGCATTGGTCTTTTCAGAATTCCTTCCAGGCAGGTGGATGGGGAAGGAAGACGTGGAGATACAAGTCAGGCTGGCAGCTGGTGCTGTGACCTGGAGCCCTGTTTCTGGTGCTAAGCCGGGTTTTAGCTGAAGGAAACCTGCTGGAGGGGTTTCCTCTATGTATCTTAGGGAGCAAAGATGGCCTCAGAGATGGAGACACGGTTTGTCAGTCCCAAGCCACTGCAGAGACAGGGCAGGTGGGCTAGGAGTCAGCCCCAGGTCCCCTGGCGTGCTGCGTGTAGCCCTGCCCTGCCACTGCACCTGCTAGAGGACCAATTTAATGCCCTAGTGGGTCTCAATATTCGGTGATTAGGACTTTGCATGAGGCAGGGAGCACTGGAGTCCAGCAAGTACCTCGAGCCCAGGGACAGGCTCCGCCTGCCACACCTGCTAAGCCATGAGGGCCTCTGGTGCCCTGGGGGAAGGGAGCAGGAGTGGAGGCACCAGCCAGAGTCCCCAAACCAGGTCATGTATCACCTGCCACTTCCTGCTGGCAGACGGAGATCTCAGACATCAGAATACAGTCTTCTGCTAGAGCTGGGTCCTTCCACTCGGTGGTGACTTTGAATCCCAGAAAAGTATTTCGGGGACGAGTGGAGTGAAGGAAGAGTGTGAGCATCAGATCTGGCTCCTCTCCAGCCTCTGTGCTGCAGCCAACTGGGTGAGCTCAGGACAGCCGGCCGCCGCTTGGGTCCAGCCTCCTCCTCTGTGAATGAAGGTTTGAAGGTGGTGGGGTGCGTGCGTGTGCGTGTAAGTGCGTGAGAATGTGCATGTGTGAGTGAATGTGTGTGAGTCTCAATGACTGTGACTGTGAGAGTCCATGAGAGTGTATCAGTGTGAGAATGTGTGAGTGTGTGAGAAAGTGAGTGTGAGACTATTTAAAAGTGTATGAAAGTGAGTTTGCAAGTGTGTCAGTGTGTGAGAATGTGTGAGTGCATCTGAGTGTGTGTGTGTGCACGTGCGCTGGATTAAGAATGCATCCAACTGACATTTTCTGGATACTGTTACATGCTAGCAATTACTAAAATCAGCTGTTCTGAAGGTGGGTGGATGTTGCACCAGGGGACATTGGCAACGTTTGCAGATTCTTTTGCTGGTCACAGCCTGGGATGTATGCTGTGGGCAAGTGGTGGGCAGAGGCCAGGGACGCTGCAGAGCCTCCTTCCATGCTCAGGGCAGCCCCTAAAGCAGAGGCTGCATATGAAGCCCAAATGTCAGCAGTGCTGAGCTGAGAACTCTGTCCAAGAGGTACAGTGACGGTGAAGACATCTGCCCTGCCCTCCGGGGAGACAGACAGGACAGTGGACACAGCCAGGACGCAGCCTCATGAGCGAACCCGAGGGAGCCCCTGTCCCCTGGGACTGTGAGCTCCATGGGCCAGGAGCTGTGTCTATTTGCTTCTGATCCCCAGACGGGTCCCATAGCTGGTCTCGGCACCGTAGCTGCTGTTATTTTTGTTCTTAGCTCCGTGTTGGGCACATAGAACCTATGTGGGAAGAAACTTCTGAATAAATCCTGAGTTTTCCAGCCTGCTTCCCGGAACTCAGATATTTTTGAAGGCCAGCCTGGAGGCATGGGAGCTGGGGGTGGGCAGATTGTAGGCAGCTGAGTCCCGGGGTGGAACGGGGCTCAGGCCCTTCACCCTGGCTTCAG